>NC_092096.1:14427555-14560055 GCF_045679555.1 Salvelinus alpinus
TCTGAGCCCTTAGTAAAACTGAACTAGGTGGACTAAAGTCTGAGCCCTCAGTAAAACTGAACTAGGTGGACTAAAGTCTGAGCCCTTAGTAAAACTGAACTAGGTGGACTAAAGTCTGAGCCCTTAGTAAAACTGAACTAGGTGGACTAAAGTCTGAGCCCTCAGTAAAACTGAACTAGGTGGACTAAAGTCTGAGCCCTCAGTAAAACTGAACTAGGTGGACTAAAGTCTGAGCCCTCAGTAAAACTGAACTAGGTGGACTAAAGTCTGAGCCCTCAGTAAAACTGAACTAGGTGGACTAAAGTCTGAGCCCTCAGTAAAACTGAACTAGGTGGACTAAAGTCTGAGCCCTCAGTAAAACTGAACTAGGTGGACTAAAGTCTGAGCCCTCAGTAAAACTGAACTAGGTGGACTAAAGTCTGAGCCCTCAGTAAAACTGAACTAGGTGGACTAAAGTCTGAGCCCTTAGTAAAACTGAACTAGGTGGACTAAAGTCTGAGCCCTCAGTAAAACTGAACTAGGTGGACTAAAGTCTGAGCCCTCAGTAAAACTGAACTAGGTGGACTAAAGTCTGAGCCCTCAGTAAAACTGAACTAGGTGGACTAAAGTCTGAGCCCTCAGTAAAACTGAACTAGGTGGACTAAAGTCTGAGCCCTCAGTAAAACTGAACTAGGTGGACTAAAGTCTGAGCCCTCAGTAAAACTGAACTAGGTGGACTAAAGTCTGAGCCCTCAGTAAAACTGAACTAGGTGGACTAAAGTCTGAGCCCTCAGTAAAACTGAACTAGGTAGAGTGGACTAAAGTCTGAGCCCTCAGTAGAACTGAACTAGGTGGACTAAAGTCTGAGCCCTCAGTAAAACTGAACTAGGTGGAGTGGACTAAAGTCTGAGTCCTCAGTAGAACTGAACTAGGTGGACTAAAGTCTGAGCCCTCAGTAGAACTGAACTAGGTGGACTAAAGTCTGAGCCCTCAGTAAAACTGAACTAGGTGGACTAAAGTCTGAGCCCTTAGTAAAACTGAACTAGGTGGAGTGGACTAAAGTCTGCCATGAAATACATTCAATAGTATCAGTGTTTGTTTTATTTGGATACATTCATGAGTTACGAATCCCACATTTTTGTAGACATTTGAGCCAAGATCTTTGCAAACTGTCCAATACTAATCCTCCATTAAAACGTTGTGAGAACATCACAAAAACTGCTGTTTAAACACATCCAACAGCCTGTCACTTGGTCATTGTTATGTAGTTCATGTCACTGCAAATGGCAGGATTGATGACTTCATTCACTATGCACTTACTGTTATTACTGAGTGTACAAAACATTAAGAACACCTGCTCTTTCCATGACATTGACTGACCAGGTCAATCCAGGTGAAAGCTATGATCCCTTATTGATGTCATTTGTTAAATCCTCTTCAATCGGTGTAGAATAAGGGGAGGAGACGGGTTAGAGAAGGAGTTTTAAGCCTTGAGACATGGATTGTGTGCCATTCAGAGGGTGAACGGTCAAGATAAAATATTTAAGTGCCTTTAAACGGGGTCTGGTAGTAGGGAACCTATATTTAACTAGGCAGGTCAGTGAATAACCCCGGAAGACGTTACTTCTGGTAGTAGGGAACCTTTATTTAACTAGGCAGGTCAGTGAAGACCCCCGGCCAAACCCGGAAGACGGTACTTCTGGTAGTAGGGAACCTTTATTTAACTAGGCAGGTCAGTGAAGACCCCCGGCCAAACCCGGAAGACGGTACTTCTGGTAGTAGGGAACCTTTATTTAACTAGGCAGGTCAGTGAAGACCCCCGGCCAAACCCGGAAGACGGTACTTCTGGTAGTAGGGAACCTTTATTTAACTAGGCAGTTCAGTGAAGAACCCCGGCCAAACCCGGAAGACGGTACTTCTGGTAGTAGGGAACCTTTATTTAACTAGGCAGGTCAGTGAAGAACCCCGGCCAAACCCAGAAGACGGTACTTCTGGTAGTAGGGAACCTTTATTTAACTTGGCAGGTCAGTGAAGAACCCCGGCCAAACCCGGAAGACGGTACTTCTGGTAGTAGGGAACCTTTATTTAACTAGGCAAGTCAGTGAAGAACAAATTCTTATTTACAATGACGGCCAAACCCGGCAGACGCTGAGCCAATTGTGCGCCACCCTATGGGACTCCCAATCACGGCTGGATGTGATACAACCTGGATTCGAACCAGGGACTGTAGTGGCGCCTCTTGCACTGAGATGCGGTGCCTTAGACCGCTGCGCCACTCGGGAGCCAAGTAGGTGCCAGGCGCACAGGTTTGTGTTAAGAACTGCGACGCTGCTGGGTTTTCCACACTCAACAGTTTCCCCATATGTATCATGAATGGTCCACCACCCAAAGAACATCCAGCCAACTTGACACAACTGTGGGAAGCATTGGAGTCAACATGGGCCAGCATCCCTGTGGAACACTTTCGACACCTTGTAGAGTCCATGACCTGATGAACTGAGGCTGTTCTGAGGACAATAGGGGGGTGCAACTCAACAGTAGGAAGGTGTCCTTAATGTTCTGTCCACTCACTGTAGATTCCCTTTCTCTTCTGTAATTTTGGTTTTCTATTTTTTTTTCTATCCAAGTAGCCTATGCACACGAATTCTATGAAAATGTCTAAACAGAATTTGCAATACATCTTTCATCATGCAAATGTTATTAATACACAAGTGTTAGCAGGCTGTGTACCCCAACTAACACGTACATACGTATAATATGCATTATGTTCACCCTGTGGTTAAACAGGCTGTTTGTACATTAGTACTTACATTTTAGACAGAGAAAATAACACATTAAAAGTAACTGAATCAATGCTTTCTACAGAGCCTCTGTGTTACAATAAAACTGGAATAATACATTCTATATGCAGCTATTTATAACATGTTTTCTATGGCAGTAACTCACCTCTACGTCCATCTCTGTTGCAGAGGCTTGTGGGGATGCTGCTGGTGTGTGGTCTGGGCTGTGTGCCTCTGCCTACACCCCTGTCAGCCACAGCCTAGTCTACCCTCTCTGCCTACACTCCCGTCAGCCACAGCCTAGTCTACCCTCTCTGCCTACACCCCTGTCAGCCACAGCCTAGTCTACCCTCTCTGCCTACACCCCTGTCAGCCACAGCCTAGTCTACCCTCTCTGCCTACACTCCTGTCAGCCACAGCCTAGTCTACCCTCTCTGCCTACACCCCTGTCAGCCACAGCCTAGTCTACCCTCTCTGCCTACACTCCTGTCAGCCACAGCCTAGTCTACCCTCTCTGACTCTCTCTGCCTACACCCCTGTCAGCCACAGCCTACTCCTAACCGCCTGGCTAACCAGTGTCTTCACTGTTCATCAATAATGCAGCAGCATCTTCTACAGTTTCTCCCATCACTCCAGGTAGAGCAGAAGGACGTGTCTTCTGAATCTTCCGGCCTTCATTCTCCACGCCGTCGACTGGCACCTAATTAGTCTTTCAGAGTGCTGCTTGGGTTGCGCCTGAATAAGTCATAAAACCCACACAGACGGGTTGTGTGTCAACGTGTACCTCTGTGTTTTGGTTGTAAGGACCACGTCATGCCTGTTGACGGATATTTTGTTGTTTAGTTTTAATGAATGAATGAGTTGATGACTAAATGAATGACGTGTGGTCCTGTGCTTCATCCAGCTAATACTGGGGGCATCAGTGCTCCGTAACACACAGCTAATACTGGGGGCATCAGTGCTCCGTAACACACAGCTAATACTGGGGGCATCAGTGCTCCGTAACACACAGCTAATACTGGGGGCATCAGTGCTCCGTAACACACAGCTAATACTGGGGGCATCAGTGCTCCGTAACACACAGCTAATACTGGGGGCATCAGTGCTCCGTAACACACAGCTAATACTGGGGGCATCAGTGCTCCGTAACACACAGCTAATACTGGGGGCATCAGTGCTCCGTAACACACAGCTAATACTGGGGGCATCAGTGCTCCGTAACACACAGCTAATACTGGGGGCATCAGTGCTCCGTAACACACAGCTAATACTGGGGGCATCAGTGCTCCGTAACACACAGCTAATACTGGGGGCATCAGTGCTCCGTAACACACAGCTAATTCATTCAGACCTACAGCGTCCACCTATTAGCATCTCTAATCCACTCCAACCAACTTTTCTCCCTCCATCCCCATCCCTCCCTCCATTCCCCATATATCCCTCCATTCCCCATATATCCCTCCATCCCCCATCCCTCCCTCCATTCCCCATATATCCCTCCATCCCATTTCTCCCTCATCTCTCCCCCCATCCCCCACTTCTCCCTCCATCCCTCATCTCTCTCTCCATCTCTCCCTCCATCCCCCAATCCCCATCTCTCCCTCCATCCCCCATCTCTCCCTCCATCCCCCATCTATCCCTCCATCCCCCATCTATCCCTCCATCCCCCATCTATCCCTCCATCCCCCATCTCTCCCTCCATCCCCCATCTATCTCTCCATCCCCCATCTATCCCTCCATCCCCCATCTATCCCTCCATCCCCCATCTCTCTTTCCATCCCCATCTCTCTCTCCATCCCCATCTCTCTCCATCCCCATCTATCCCTCCATCTCCTTGGTCATCTCTTCCCTTCTCTCTGGTGTTGCTTGTCTGAGTACATCACCTCAACCACATGTTAACTGAGGTGTTAGAGAGCCATGGAGAGCAGGAGACATCTCTATTGGTTAGAATAGAGGAGACATCTCTATTGGTTAGAATAGAGGAGAGAGGAGACATCTCTATTGGTTAGAATAGAGGAGAGAGGAGACATCTCTATTGGTTAGAATAGAGGAGAGAGGAGACATCTCTATTGGTTAGAATAGAGGAGAGAGGAGACATCTCTATTGGTTAGAATAGAGGAGACATCTCTATTGGTTAGAATAGAGGAGACATCTCTATTGGTTAGAATAGAGGAGAGGAGACATCTCTATTGGCCAGAATAGAGTTGGAGACATCTCTATTGGTTAGAATAGAGGAGAGGAGACATCTCTATTGGTTAGAATAGAGGAGAGCAGACATCTCTATTGGTTAGAATACCTTGTAGCCGTTGGTTTAAAAGTTGTGTTGGCGGTGGTGTGTGTTGTAGGCTACTGACGCCATTCTAAATGTGCGTCTGAATGATAAAGTTGACCCTGGATGGAAGTAGCTGCTTCGGAACAGAGAATTCAGTACTTTATTTGGCAGTTTCCACTGGTATTTACCTGGTATTTACCTGGTATTTACCTGGTATTTACTAGGAAATGAAGCAGTAACACAGAATCCAACACAATTACTTTCTGAAAGAAATGTAATCGCTTCCTACACAGTCAAGTATGAAATATAAGTACTATTTTACTCTGGGACTCATCCTGTCCTCCTGTGTGCCAACAGTGTGACATGATCAATGTATAGTTGAGTAATCAATAACCTGTTATACTGCGTTACATTCTACTGAAAACTAAATGATCCATAATTCAGGTCTGTTCCAATTCAAATCTCTTTTCACATAGTGCAAGAATTGTCACAAGGCAAAGTGAATCAAACGACTCTTACCTACTGTAATTCTTTATCAATAAATATGCTCTTATACAGTCCTTGTAAAAGAGATTATATACAACAATCTCATCAACAAATCAGGACATTTCATAGAAAAACAATACAAAGTGGATGAATTATTACGGTTGCCATACATCATGAAGAGAAGCATTGACACACTTGTCATTGGACACTGGTTGGCCTGAGGAACTACAGTAGGAGGTCTTCTTCCTCACTCACACCTCCGGTAGAAGTTGAAATGGTAGTCTGTGAACAGCGCCCCCATGAAGCCACGGTCGGTATTGCAGTCTGCCTGGCCCTGGATGGAGATAGACCAAGATTGTCTATTACATTGACAAGTGACGGCTCTAACAGTGGAAATACTGTACAAGTCCTCAAAGACGGAAGGCAAGCGTGAGGAGGCGAGATCAGGTGGAACCATTCTAGCCAATGACAGGGTAGATAGGCGTGTGCACAACAGGCCTTAGAGATAGATAGAGGACTCATCTTTGTATCTGTGCCAGCATGGGCAGCATCTCCATTTTAAAGTAGTCAATTCTCTTCCTCTTCATTGGGAGATTGCTTCCATCTCATAGGAATCCCCACCCAGTTGACTACTTTAAAATGGTGGAAGCCCTCAATGGCAATACCCATGCTAAAATGGGTTATAGCCATGTTGAGTTCTCCATCTATCCCTATGACAACAGTCACAAATCCGATATAAAGTCTTTTTTTGCTGAAATGCCACGGGCGTTCACTTATATCCGTTTAACAACCTAACCATTACGAAAATTCTATCCGATCAAACAAGCCTCACGTAGCAAAATACAAATGAAATTTTTTTGTTGACCAAATTCGACACTCTCTCATTGACCTTCATACAAAAATTCCTCACTTTTGTGGGCAGATTTTGAGCAGAGTAAAACCTCTCGCTTCACCTCTTCCTCTCTGAGATAGAGAGGATTTACAGTCTGTTTTGGTCGGAAGCAAATCCTCAAATCAACCACACACACATTTGACTGTATGCCATCGTAAGCATAGGACATCTGGCATAGACTACTAAACCATGACAATGACAGGGTGTAGTCAAAGTCTGTTACAACATTAAAATAACATCTCTGGGTAGCCTACAGTGACAGTTGTGAACTCTTGTTCAGTTTCCAATACCAGTGTGAGACGAGAGCATTACGGTGAGACGAGAGCATTACGGTGAGACGAGAGCATTACGGGTGAGACGAGAGCATTACGGCGAGACGAGAGCATTACGGCGAGACGAGAGCATTACGGCGAGACGAGAGCATTACGGGTGAGACGAGAGCATTACGGTGAGACGAGAGCATTACGGGTGAGACGAGAGCATTACGGTGAGACGAGAGCATTACGGTGAGACGAGAGCATTACGGTGAGACGAGAGCATTACGGGTGAGACGAGAGCATTACGGTGAGACGAGAGCATTACGGGTGAGACGAGAGCATTACGGTGAGACGAGAGCATTACGGTGAGACGAGAGCATTACGGTGAGACGAGAGCATTACGGGTGAGACGAGAGCATTACGGTGAGACGAGAGCATTACGGTGAGACGAGAGCATTACGGGTGAGACGAGAGCATTACGGTGAGACGAGAGCATTACGGTGAGACGAGAGCATTACGGTGAGACGAGAGCATTACGGTGAGACGAGAGCATTACGGCGAGACGAGAGCATTACGGCGAGACGAGAGCATTACGGTGAGACGAGAGCATTACGGTGAGACGAGAGCATTACGGTGAGACGAGAGCATTACGGTGAGACGGTGAGACGAGAGCATTACGGTGAGACGAGAGCATTACGGTGAGACGAGAGCATTACGGTGAGACGAGAGCATTACGGTGAGACGAGAGCATTACGGGTGAGACGAGAGCATTACGGGTGAGACGAGAGCATTACGGTGAGACGAGAGCATTACGGTGAGACGAGAGCATTACGGTGATTACGGGTGAGACGAGAGCATTGCGGTGAGACGAGAGCATTGCGGCGAGACGAGAGCATTGCGGTGAGACGAGAGCATTGCGGCGAGACGAGAGCATTACGGCGAGACGAGAGCATTACGGCGAGACGAGAGCATTACGGGGAGACGAGAGCATTACGGCGAGACGAGAGCATTACGGTGAGACGAGAGCATTACGGTGAGACGATAGCATTACGGTGAGACGAGAGCATTACGGTGAGACGATAGCATTACGGTGAGACGAGAGCATTACGGTGAGACGGTGAGACGAGAGCATTACGGTGAGACGGTGAGACGAGAGCATTACGGTGAGACGGTGAGACGAGAGCATTATGGTGGGTTGAGTAAAGGGGGTTATAACATACTAATGTTCAACAACTCTGTTAGATTGTGGTTATCAGATCGGGTCGTTTTCCCCCCCACAACATACAACACGTAGTAGTTGTGAGGCTACTGGGACAGTGTCGTTTGACATTGATATTTTAGGAAAAGACACATTGAGAAATCTTTTAGTTCTTACAGCCACTGCTGAGCGGAAGTGGTAGGAGCTCCTGTAGACTCGAGACACTGGCAGAGGCCATTCATGGACGTAGCCCTGGAGAGAACCAAAGAGAAACACATTCAACCTGTTTACTCTCTTTCTTTCTTACTGTTTATCATACAAAGAGCAGAGAGTTTGCAATGATCATACAGAGAGCAACCCCAGTATAGTGTTGTCTGTGGATGCCATACCTGTGTATTTATGAAATTGTTTTCTTCGTTGGTTTGATCATGGTCCATCAAGGCAGAGCATTTAAACGTCTCATCGTGATGACACAGGTGGACAACCAGCAGCTCTGTAGTACTGCGTCAGAGGAGAGGAGACACCTCGTGGTCATTTACGGTACTTACAACAAACCCACGGTGCAAAGTACCAAGTGCTCTGTGACCATTTGTAATTAGTGTGAGCAACAATGAGAGAATGTGCCTTATGCAGCTCTGTCTTAGAGGCCTTCATCTCCTCATACAGAACAGGAACTCCTGCCAGACTGGGTCCAATGTCTGATTCAGACAAAGCTTCAACGCTCGATTCAATCCGAAGCGCTGAAGATGCGCGGTATAGTGCAATTGACATTTAAAGGTCATTTCCCATTGAGACGACATACGCAGCAACTACGTAACGACAGTCTCCGCAAATGCCCGGAAACACTGCCTTTAAATTCCAAATCGCACCCTACTGCACTAAGGATTAAATGGATCCCTTTGACTCGCAAGCCCCCGCAAGTCCCCCGTGCATGGACTCAACGTCTGGGAGGATTCAGACCATCATCAGCCCCTGAGGTAAAATAACCTCTGGGAAACTCTCCCCTGCTCCTTCCAGAGTCCGCAGTCAATGCCAATCTGTCCCCACTGCAGTGGGAAGACAAGTCCTATTGAATTATTGAAGAGGAAAACAAGGCGGAGACGAGAGGAAGCATGTCCCGGCTACTCACTTCATCTGGACAGTGACACGCATGTTGGTCGGGACGAACTTGCTGATAGGGATTTGGAAGGAGTAGTTTCCTGACCTGAATGGAGATGAAATATACCATCAGTTTGGCAGTTGGATTTTAAATCTATAAATGAGTTCAAACTGACTGAATACGTACCCACAGCTTCCCCTCTCACAGTACCGAGAGTCAATGATCTGTTCGTTTTCTTTGATCAAAAAAGACTTTATCGTTGTGTTTGTCCCTGAAAATAGAACAACAATCTGATGTCATACTCTAAAAGTATTGTGAAATAAACTCAGAAAACTCAGAAAATAACATATTTGGATTAGCATTAAAATGTGTCTTCAAAGAATGTGATAGATTTTGACTTACAATCTCCGGCACCTTTGATTTCTTCATTGAATTTGTCTTTCCCTTTATCTGAGAAGGCAGAATTGGAACAAAAACAAGTGGGATTACTGCATGTCACAAGCAGCACAATGCCAACACTTTATAGAGCATCAGAATTACGTCTCATTCAAGGTCGTCAACATGAAGGTTTTACGTCAAGATAAGCTAGCATGAAGAAAGAGATACAGTGGTGATTACTGTTGGTAAATGAAGACAGGGAGTAGCCAGCTCACCTGCTAGAGAGGGCCCGGTAGTGGGACATACAGTGGTGACTGCTGTTGGTAAATGAAGACAGGGAGTAGCCAGCTCACCTGCTAGAGAGGGCCCGGTAGTGGGAGATACAGTGGAGGAGAGGAGGGCAGGAGAGATGGTGCTGGTATTATCCATGGAGGCTGTAGTGGGACAGCAGAACACTTCTTCACAGTAGATCAGGCTACAGAAGTCCACATCAGGGGTCCACGGGACAGGGGGGGTGGTTGGGCTTACTAATACATAAACAAACAAACACATAAACAAACAAGGGTCAATTTCCACAGAAAGGACTACTCATGACAGACAGCAACACTTTTACCACCTCTTTGTACAATAGAATTGAATGAGACATCACAACGTTACTATGATGAAAGTAAAACTATATAAAGAGCATTTATGGGTTGTTTACCTAAGGTAGACCTGACTGTTGTGGTGTAGAGAGCTTGTTTACCTAAGGTAGGCCTGACTGTTGTGGTGTAGAGAGGATGTTTACCTAAGGTAGGCCTGACTGTTGTGGTGTAGAGAGTTTGTTTACCTAAGGTAGGCCTGACTGTTGTGGTGTAGAGAGTTTGTTTACCTAAGGTAGGCCTGACTGTTGTGGGGTAGAGAGTTTGTTTACCTAAGGTAGGCCTGACTGTTGTGGTGTAGAGAGCTTGTTTACCTAAGGTAGACCTGACTGTTGTGGTGTAGAGAGCTTGTTTACCTAAGGTAGGCCTGACTGTTGTGGTGTAGAGAGTTTGTTTACCTAAGGTAGGCCTGACTGTTGTGGTGTAGAGAGCTTGTTTACCTAAGGTAGGCCTGACTGTTGTGGTGTAGAGAGTTTGTTTACCTAAGGTAGACCTGACTGTTGTGGTGTAGAGAGCTTGTTTACCTAAGGTAGGCCTGACTGTTGTGGTGTAGAGAGTTTGTTTACCTAAGGTAGGCCTGACTGTTGTGGTGTAGAGAGCTTGTTTACCTAAGGTAGGCCTGACTGTTGTGGTGTAGAGAGTTTGTTTACCTAAGGTAGGCCTGACTGTTGTGGTGTAGAGAGGTTGTTTACCTAAGGTAGGCCTGACTGTTGTGGTGTAGAGAGTTTGTTTACCTAAGGTAGGCCTGACTGTTGTGGTGTAGAGGTTGTTTACCTAAGGTAGACCTGACTGTTGTGGTGTAGAGAGGATGTTTACCTAAGGTAGGCCTGACTGTTGTGGTGGAGAGAGGATGTTTACCTAAGGTAGGCCTGACTGTTGTGGTGTAGAGAGGATGTTTACCTAAGGTAGGCCTGACTGTTGTGGTGGAGAGAGGATGTTTACCTAAGGTAGACCTGACTGTTGTGGTGTAGAGAGGTTGTTTACCTAAGGTAGGCCTGACTGTTGTGGTGGAGAGAGGTTGTTTACCTAAGGTAGGCCTGACTGTTGTGGTTTAGAGAGGACGTTTACCTAAGGTAGGCCTGACTGTTGTGGTGTAGAGAGGATGTTACCTAAGGTAGGCCTGACTGTTGTGGTGTAGAGAGGTTGTTTACCTAAGGTAGGCCTGACTGTTGTGGTGTAGAGAGGATGTTTACCTAAGGTAGGCCTGACTGTTGTGGTGTAGAGAGGATGTTTACCTAAGGTAGGCCTGGCTGTTGTGGTGTAGAGAGGATGTTTACCTAAGATAGGCCTGACTGTTGTGGTGTAGAGAGGATGTTTACCTAAGGTAGGCCTGACTGTTGTGGTGGAGAGAGGTTGTTTACCTAAGGTAGGTCTGACTGTTGTGATGTAGAGAGGTTGTTTACCTAAGGTAGGCCTGACTGTTGTGGTGGAGAGAGGTTGTTTACCTAAGGTAGGCCTGACTGTTGTGATGTAGAGAGGTTGTTTACCTAAGGTAGGCCTGACTGTTGTGATGTAGAGAGGTTGTTTACCTAAGGTAGGCCTGACTGTTGTGATGTAGAGAGGTTGTTTACCTAAGGTAGGCCTGACTGTTGTGATGTAGAGAGGTTGTTTACCTAAGGTAGGCCTGACTGTTGTGGTGTAGAGAGGATGTTTACCTAAGGTAGGTCTGACTGTTGTGGTGTAGAGAGGTTGTTTACCTAAGGTAGACCTGACTGTTGTGGTGGAGAGAGGATGTTTACCTAAGGTAGGCCTGGCTGTTGTGGTGTAGCGAGGATGTTTACCTAAGGTAGGCCTGACTGTTGTGGTGTAGAGAGGATGTTTACCTAAGGTAGGCCTGACTGTTGTGGTGTAGAGAGGATGTTTACCTAAGGTAGGCCTGACTGTTGTGGTGGAGAGAGGATGTTTACCTAAGGTAGGCCTGACTGTTGTGGTGTAGAGAGGATGTTTACCTAAGGTAGGCCTGACTGTTGTGGTGTAGAGAGGATGTTTACCTAAGGTAGGCCTGACTGTTGTGGTGGAGAGAGGATGTTTACCTAAGGTAGGCCTGACTGTTGTGGTGTAGAGAGGTTGTTTACCTAAGGTAGGCCTGGCTGTTGTGGTGGAGAGAGGATGCACAGTAGTCTCGTTGCTGCAAATCAAAAAACATGATATGACCTTTGAAATTAATTCCACATTCAGTTCTGGATAGCATTGTCACAGATGATAATAAAGTTTGAGTCTCAGTAGTATTCTTGGCACCGTAGACTTGGCAAATAAAGGCTGGCGGAAACTGTAGTCTGTGAAGCCAGTTCAGTGGTGTGTCTTACGTGCTTCCAGGAAACAGCATGCCGGTGTCGTCTCTCAGAGTCAGCATGTAGAGAGCTGTGATGACAATAGAACTGTGGCAGAGACATAGGGACGTCATAACACTTCATAACTCATACATAACACATTCATAAACATGACATAAGAAAAAAAAAAAACATCGTCAGGCCCAGACCAGGGGATTTACAATGCAGGTACATCAACAACAAAAAACTTCAAGTGTCGATTTATGAAAAGGAATAGTGACCTTCTCTATTCTAAACTCTCCAATGCTTTTCTACAGTCACGTCCTACCCTTTCTGATCGTCAACTTCTCTCACATTTTGATTTCTCTGATACAGTTATCGGAATAGACAAAGCTTTATGCATTCAATATTATATTATATTCAGGTAGAGGTAACTGCCAAAATAATGGAAACACTTGAGTAAACGAGGGATACAAAGAATATTGAAAGCAGTCGCTTCCACACAGGTGTGGTTCCTGAGCTAATTAAGCAATTAACATCCTGGCACGCTTAAGGGTTATTATTTATATTATATTATCATGCTTAAGGGTTATTATTTATATTATATTATCATGCTTAAGGATTATTATTTATATCATATTATCATGCTTAAGGATTATTATTTATATTATATTATCATGCTTAAGGATTATTATTTATATTATATTATCACGCTTAAGGGTTATTATTTATATTATCATGCTAAAGGGTTATTATTTATATCATATTATCATGCTTAAGGGTTATTATTTATATTATATTATCATGCTAAAGGGTTATTATTTATATTATCATGCTAAAGGGTTATTATTTATATTATATTATCATGCTTAAGGGTTATTATTTATATTATATTATCATGCTTAAGGGTTATTATTTATATTATCATGCTTAAGGGTTATTATTTATATTATATTATCATGCTTAAGGGTTATTATTTATATTATCATGCTAAAGGGTTATTATTTATATTATATTATCATGCTTAAGGGTTATTATTTATATTATATTATCATGCTAAAGGGTTATTATTTATATTATCATGCTAAAGGGTTATTATTTATATTATATTATCATGCTTAAGGGTTATTATTTATAATATATTATCATGCTTAAGGGTTATTATTTATATTATATTATCATGCTAAAGGGTTATTATTTATATTATCATGCTAAAGGGTTATTATTTATATTATATTATCATGCTAAAGGGTTATTATTTATATTATCATGCTAAAGGGTTATTATTTATATTATATTATCATGCTTAAGGGTTATTATTTATATTATATTATCATGCTAAAGGGTTATTATTTATATTATCATGCTAAAGGGTTATTATTTATATTATATTATCATGCTTAAGGGTTATTATTTATATTATCATGCTAAAGGGTTATTATTTATATTATATTATCATGCTTAAGGGTTATTATTTATATTATATTATCATGCTAAAGGGTTATTATTTATATTATCATGCTAAAGGGTTATTATTTATATTATATTATCATGCTTAAGGGTTATTATTTATATTATATTATCATGCTAAAGGGTTATTATTTATATTATCATGCTAAAGGGTTATTATTTATATTATATTATCATGCTTAAGGGTTATTATTTATATTATCATGCTAAAGGGTTATTATTTATATTATATTATCATGCTTAAGGGTTATTATTTATATTATATTATCATGCTAAAGGGTTATTATTTATATTATCATGCTAAAGGGTTATTATTTATTATATTATCATGCTTAAGGGTTATTATTTATATTATATTATCATGCTAAAGGGTTATTATTTATATTATCATGCTAAAGGGTTATTATTTATATTATATTATCATGCTAAAGGGTTATTATTTATATTATCATGCTTAAGGGTTATTATTATTTATTATCATGCTTAAGGGTTATTATTTATATTATATTATCATGCTAAAGGGTTATTATTTATATTATCATGCTAAAGGGTTATTATTTATATTATATTATCATGCTTAAGGGTTATTATTTATATTATATTATCATGCTAAAGGGTTATTATTTATATTATCATGCTTAAGGGTTATTATTTATATTATATTATCATGCTAAAGGGTTATTATTTATATTATATTATCATGCTTAAGGCCATTACTTAGGTTACCATGGCTATTCCCCCGTTGATGACAATGCCCCCATCCACAGGGTTCGAGTGGTCACTGAATGGTTTGATGAGCATGAAAACGATGTAAACCATATGCCATGGCCGTCTCAGTCACCAGATCTCAACCCAATGGAACATTTATGGTAGATTCTGGAGCGGCGCCTGAGACCACCGACAACAAAACACCAAATGATGAAATGTCTGGTGGAAGAATGATGTCACATCCCTCCAATAGAGTTCCAGACACTTGTAGAATCTATGTCAAGGTGCATCGATGCTGTTCTGGCTGGTGCTGACCCAACGCCCTAGTAAGACACTTTATAGTTCCTCTATTTTGGCAGTTACCTGTATATTGCAGTGCTTCAATATCCAGAGGTATTTTCTAACACAGCCCGTCATACTTTTTGTTTCACTATGAAACTAATATAAATATCTGCTCCTCAGTTGTAACAGGAAGTCTTACCAGAAAGCCAATGTTGCGACGAGAATGATCATGCTGACTTGGACAAACTTGTGTTTTAAGCAGCGGTGGAACTTTGCCTACAAGAGAATAAATCTAAATGGTATTAGTTTGATTCAGACTTGCTGTACACCTGTTCTTATACAAGTATACAGTCTCTCTGCAGTTCTACCTCACCTTGACAGATTTGAGAGGTGTTGGCTTCTGGGGTGGTGGAACACTGCTGTGCCTGTTCATTTTCCTGTGTGACACAACACATGTATGTATATTATCAACACAGCACGTTAAATAATGACAGTTGAAACACAGCACGTTAAATAATGACAGTTGAAACACAGCACGTTAAATAATGACAGTTGAAACACAACACGTTAAATAATGACAGTTGAAACACAGCACGTTAAATAATGACCGTTGAAACACAGCACGTTAAATAATGACAGTTGAAACACAACACGTTAAATAATGTCAGTTGAAACACAGCACGTTAAATAATGACCGTTGAAACACAGCACGTTAAATAATGACCGTTGAAACACAGCACGTTAAATAATGTCAGTTGAAACACAGCACGTTAAATAATGACAGTTGAAACACAGCACGTTAAATAATGACAGTTGAAACACAGCACGTTAAATAATGACAGTTGAAACACAGCACGTTAAATAATGACAGTTGAAACACAACACGTTAAATAATGACAGTTGAAACACAGCACGTTAAATAATGACAGTTGAAACACAGCACGTTAAATAATGACAGTTGAAACACAGCACGTTAAATAATGACAGTTGAAACACAGCACGTTAAATAATGACAGTTGAAACACAGCACGTTAAATAATGACAGTTGAAACACAGCACGTTAAATAATGACAGTTGAAACACAGCACGTTAAATAATGACAGTTGAAACACAGCACGTTAAATAATGACAGTTGAAACACAGCACGTTAAATAATGACAGTTGAAACACAGCACGTTAAATAATGACAGTTGAAACACAGCACGTTAAATAATGACAGTTGAAACACAGCACGTTAAATAATGACAGTTGAAACACAGCACGTTAAATAATGACAGTTGAAACACAACACGTTAAATAATGACAGTTGAAACACAGCACGTTAAATAATGACAGTTGAAACACAACACGTTAAATAATGACAGTTGAAACACAACACGTTAAATAATGACAGTTGAAACACAGCACGTTAAATAATGACAGTTGAAAATGTATTAGGAAACCAAAGAATGTTGAGCATTCCCTATCCAGTCCATTACAAGTACAAACTCAGTCCTTCCATAAGGCGAGATTCCTAAACTACAGTAACGTGGAGATATTTGACAGTACAGAGGGCATAAAGCAGAAGCCGTAGGGCTGTTATGGTTGAGCTGAGAAAGTGTTGATGGTCCCCATGAGAGTGACCCTGGTCAAAGACAGACACACAACACATCCAGAGGTCAACCATCCTCAGTACCCCTTTGTCTCATACACACCCGGCTATATCACAATCGGCTGTGATTGGGAGTCCCATAGGGCGGCGCACAATTGGCCCAGCGTTGTCCAGGTTTGGCCGGTGTAGGCTGTCATTGTAAATAAGAATTTGTTCTTAACTGACTTGCCTAGTTAAATAAAGGTGAAATAAAATGTAAAAAATTGTTTAAAGACAGCAGGTATCTGAAAACAGAGTCTCTGAGTACCTGACTAAACTGATTGACTGTATGTAATAAAAAAAAATAGTTTTTATGTTGGGTGAAAATCTCTCAGTGTCTCCAAATGATTTTGAAAACTGAAAGAGAACTTGTAGGCAATAGGCCATAGAGAATAGCACCCCCTGGTGGTACTGTGACATTACCCTTTAGTGCTGCTGTTAGCAGGGTTGCTGCCGTTAGCAGGGTTGCTGCCGTTAGCAGGGTTGCTGCCGTTAGCAGGGTTGCTGCCGTTAGCAGGGTTGCTGCTGGAGCGCAGGCCGCCCGTGTTCTTCAGCTTGGCTGACCGCGTGTTCCACTCCTCCAGCTCCTGAATCCTGTTCTCCAGGTTGTCAGTCAGCTTACAGAGCTGCTTCACAGCCCCGACATTCTCCATGAAGATCTGCTCCTATGGGGGACAAATACAATAGAAATGGTACAATACATTGTTCTTCATAGTAAAACGTTTTTTAATTGAACCTTTATTTAACTTGGCAAGTCAGTTAAGAACAAATTCTTATTTACAATGATGGTCTACCAGGGGAACAGTGGGTTAACTGCCTTGTTCAGGGGCACAAAGACAGATTTTTATCTTGTCAGCTCAGGGATTCAATCGAGCAACCTTTCGGTTACTGGCCCAACGCTCTAACCACTAGGCTACCTGCCGCCCCAAAGTGGGACCATAACTCTGACAGATCTCTTGGCAATCCTCATACTGATTATCACACTGATCAAATATTATCAGGTCTTAAATCTCGTGGGGAAAGGACACTTACTTTGTCCACCATGAGGAAGTTGTGGATCTTCTCTCCGTCGCTGCAGGTGACGTCCCCCACCGATTGGACAGCAGTAGGCAGCAGCTCCTTCACCTCCTGGGCTATGATGCCTGTTTCATGTATGTGATCGATCCCCATCTTTGAGGCGAACTCAGGCTTGTAGTCATACTCCACGATCCTCATCTGAGATATCCTCTTCAACTGTTCTGTTGAATCCACCTACACAGTTGAAATATTGTCCCGTCAGGTAAGATATCATCCCCTGGGCCACTGAGAAGTCCTTTCTATGTTCCTTCCTGTTATTTCACACCAAAACCATTATTTTGATAGCTATTATATAAGAGCATGCATGTGCTGCTTCCTACCTCTTGTATGTTGTGTTTGGCGCGGCGGTCAGAGGGGTGCATAAGCTGCCCCATGATCTTAGCGTTGCCACAGACCACCAGGGCTTCATCGGGGGTGTCTGTGTTGATGCCCACCCTCCCCTGGCACACCACCGCGTCCGGAGCCTGTCCTCGCTGCCACAACACCTCACTGTCGTTCTCAAACTGGCCCGGGTTCGACGCCTGTAGTGGAGGAACACGGAAGAGTTTAGAGTTCTGGTTACGGTTGGTTCCATTTAGATCACGGTGCATTCTAGAACTAATTGTCCAATGGAAACATGGTAGGAACTACATTTTATTTCATTTTATTGTATTCTTTATTTAATCTTAATTTTAGCAAGGAGTCCCATGCTTTAGTACTTAGTGCTCGAGTCCCATGCTTTTAAATGCTTTAGTACAGGGTTCCCCAACTGGCGGCCTGCGTGCCAAATTTGTCCCCCGGGTGGTCTCATTTGGTCCCCCAAGTTTTCAGAGCAAAAAAAACCCATCTGCTCAACAGTTGATGATCCCCGCTTTAGTACTTACCCTGACTATGATCCTCTCTGACATGAATGCTATCAGCAGGTAACTCTCTTCCCTCACTGTGGCGTACAGACCCACCACCATCAGGAAGTACCTGGTCATAACACAAGGAACGACATGTTGAAACGTCTCTTTCAATGAGGATATTAGTATGTAAAGGGATTTTTTTAGAGGGTCTGAGTAATAACATGGTAATAACATGGTAATAACCAACCTCTGGTCAGGGTTGGGTTTTCCCTTTTTCCTCATGTTGTTGGCAGTGGTCTCACTGAAGTGCAGTCTTCCCAGAGTAACTCTAGTGATCTTGTCCCCTGGTAGACTCACTCTGAGGGATGAGACGTTATTCAGAAATTTAGGACCGAGATTCAATCCAAAACGCCCCCTTTTTTGGTTATGCACCATATACCTTTTAAAGGCAATGTTTCTGCGTTGGCGGAGACAGCATTTACAGTAAACGCTGTATATGACAGCTCAACGGGAATTTACCTTTAAAATGTCAAACGTGCTATTACGCGGAGCTACCGCTGATCGGATGAATCTCAGCCATAGTTCTGTGGAGATCTGCCTTTCTAATCACTATTGTGTCATTGTTCAGATTTTAATGACAGATTACACTCACAACATTGAACACAGCAGTCTACAGTAAATAGTATAATGAAATGGAGGACAGGACACTCACTTGACTGGCAGGAATGGTTTCTTGCTGCGATCAGGCTGTGACTGTTCTATGGTGACTTTGTGAGTCTGTGCCTCAAGCTGCAGAGACAGAACAAATGGTCAAAGTATCGCTAACTAGCATAACTAGCAGGGTTGGGGAGTAACGCTAACTAGCATAACTAGCAGGGTTGGGGAGTATCGCTAACTAGCATAACTAGCAGGGTTGGGGAGTAACGCTAACTAGCATAACTAGCAGGGTTGGGGAGTAACGCTAACTAGCATAACTAGCAGGGTTGGGGAGTAACGCTAACTAGCATAACTAGCAGGGTTGGGGAGTAACGCTAACTAGCATAACTAGCAGGGTTGGGGAGTAACGCTAACTAGCATAACTAGCAGGGTTGGGGAGTAACGCTAACTAGCATAACTAGCAGGGTTGGGGAGTAACGCTAACTAGCATAACTAGCAGGGTTGGGGAGTATCGCTAACTAGCATAACTAGCAGGGTTGGGGAGTATCGCTAACTAGCAGGGTTGGGGAGTATCGCTAACTAGCATAACTAGCAGGGTTGGGGAGTAACGCTAACTAGCATAACTAGCAGGGTTGGGGAGTAACGCTAACTAGCATAACTAGCAGGGTTGGGGAGTAACGCTAACTAGCATAACTAGCAGGGTTGGGGAGTAACGCTAACTAGCATAACTAGCAGGGTTGGGGAGTAACGGGTGACATTTAGAAAGTAACCTACACAACCCTGCTAACGACATACTAACAAAAAAACTAGTGCTTTTAATGCCTCTGCATCATGTGAAGTGGTCTGCAGAGGTCAGGCGCTGACGTTCCCGGGGAGATGGTGTTAAACTAACCTTCACACCAAACACCTTGACGTGGAAGCTCTCTATTGGCGCAGGGCCGATGGGGGTTTTGACGTACAGGGGGTCTCCGGACATCCCTACGTGAACCGTGACCTGAAAGTGGTTCTTTTTCTGACACACAAAGGACTCGTCAGCTGTGGAGTAGTTGAAACCTTTATCGGTGTCGACATGGTAACCGGGGGAAGGGCTGTGGAGAGACAATAGAGCGAGCTACACTGAGTGACAAAACATTAAGAACACCTGCTCTTTCCTTTACATACTGTAGACTGACCAGGTGTATCCCAGGTGAAAGTTATGATCCCTTACTGGTGTCACTTGTTAAATCCCCTTCAATCAATGTAGATGAAGGGGAGGAGACAGGTTAAAGTAGGATTTTTAAGCCTTGAGACAATTGAGACATGGATGATGTATGTGTCAGAGGGTGAATGGACAAGACAAAAGATTAAAGAGCCTTTGAACAGGGTAGCCCTTAGCTGTGGTATATTGGCAATATACCACAAACCTATGAGATGCCTTTTTGCTATTATAAACTGGTTACCAACGTAATTAGAATAGTAAAAATACATGTTTCGTCATACAATCTGATATACCACAGCTTTCAGCCAATCAGCATTCAGGGCTCAAACCACCCAGTTTATAATTATGAATGACCAAGTACGATAAGAATAACACAGTAGGAGTCAATTGTGTCCATTTCAGTCAATAATTTAACCAAATGGGGTTTGTTTACAATGACTAAACCATTTTCCTGCTGGCTAAGAAATGACAAAGATATTACTGATGAGTTATGACATGGTCAGACATAGGAAGTGAAAAATATTTGTTCCCCCTGTGCTTAACTTCAACAAAAATCAGTCCCATAAAAGAATGTAGCGTTAGTTGAATAGCCTTTGAGTTAGAGCCTTTAAGACAGACAGCTTATTAAGGCATGAGCCTTGGTGACGAGTGAGGGAACGTAAAGCAGAGAGCCACTCACAGGATGTCATAGTTACTGTTGTAGAGTTGTGTCCACAGGCCAGGCTGGTAGCGATCCCAGGTGAGGAGCTGATAGGTCCCCATCCCAGAGCTGCTCCCTGTGGCCCCGTCACTGTCATAGGACGGGACGTCACCGCCTCCACTCTCAGAACCCGCTGCTATAGGAACAGCCACTAAATGGTTCTGTACCTCAAGGGGTTCTGTTCGTCTTCTCTTCTTACAGTCAGGTAATATAAGCCTGAGGAGGAAGAGGAGGAGGAGGAGGATAAGAGGGCACTTAAAACATTCATATCCCGTTGAAGTAAAACACCTTTTGGCTGTCATTCTCAAACTGATATGTACTGTACGGTAGTTTAGTAGTTTATGTACCCATATGTACGGTATGGTAGTTTAGTAGTTTATGTACCCATATGTACTGTAGTTTAGTAGTTTATGTACCCATATGTACTGTATGGTAGTTTAGTAGTTTATGTACCCATATGTACTGTACGGTAGTTTATGTACCCATATGTACTGTACGGTAGTTTAGTAGTTTATGTACTGTACGGTAGTTTAGTAGTTTATGTACTGTATGGTAGTTTAGTAGTTTATGTACCCATATGTACTGTACGGTAGTTTAGTAGTTTATGTACCCATATGTACTGTGCGGTAGTTTAGTAGTTTATGTACCCATATGTACTGTACGGTAGTTTAGTAGTTTATGTACTGTATGGTAGTTAAGTCGTTTATGTACCCATATGTACTGTACGGTAGTTTAGTAGTTTATGTACCCATATGTACTGTATGGTAGTTTAGTAGTTTATGTACCCATATGTACTGTATGGTAGTTTAGTAGTTTATGTACCCATATGTACTGTGCGGTAGTTTAGTAGTTTATGTACCCATATGTAATGTACAGTAGTTTATGTACTGTACGGTAGAATAGTAGTTTATGTACCCATATGTACTGTATGGTAGTTAAGTAGTTTATGTACCCATATGTACTGTGCGGTAGTTTAGTAGTTTATGTACTGTATGGTAGTTTAGTAGTTTATGTACCCATATGTAATGTACGGTAGTTTAGTAGTTTATGTACCCATATGTACTGTACGGTAGTTTAGTAGTTTATGTACCCATATGTAATGTACTGTAGTTTATGTACTGTACGGTAGAATAGTCGTTTATGTACTGTGTGGTAGTTTAGTAGTTTATGTACCCATATGTAATGTACTGTAGTTTATGTACTGTACGGTACAATAGTCGTTTATGTACCCATATGTACTGTATGGTAGTTTAGTAGTTTATGTACCCATATGTACTGTGCGGTAGTTTAGTCGTTTATGTACTGTATGGTAGTTTAGTAGTTTATGTACCCATATGTACTGTGCGGTAGTTTAGTAGTTTATGTACTGTACAGTAGTTTAGTAGTTTATGTACCCATATGTACTGTACGGTAGTTTAGTAGTTTATGTACCCATATGTACTGTACTGTAGTTTAGTAGTTTATGTACCCATATGTACTGTACGGTAGTTTAGTAGTTTATGTACCCATATGTACTGTACGGTAGTTTAGTAGTTTATGTACTGTACGGTAGTTTAGTAGTTTATGTACCCATATGTACTGTATGGTAGTTTAGTAGTTTATGTACCCATATGTACTGTACGGTAGTTTAGTAGTTTATGTACCCATATGTACTGTACGGTAGTTTAGTAGTTTATGTACTGTACGGTAGTTTAGTAGTTTATGTACCCATATGTACTGTACGGTAGTTTAGTAGTTTATGTACTGTACGGTAGTTTAGTAGTTTATGTACTGTACGGTAGTTTAGTAGTAGTCCTCACCCTGTGTGTTGACCAGCTGTGGGAGGCAGGTATGCATATCCTGGTTGTGAAGGGCATCCTGGCACAGATAGTAGGCAGGATGAGGGCAGTCCTAGGCCTGGGGCTAGGTGTGGGGCTTGGCCTGGAGGTAGTTCTGGGACCGGGGGTGCGTTGGCCCTGGGGTAGCTGTCTGCCAGGCCCCGGCGTGGAGGAGGCTGATGCTGCTGGAGAGCCTTGTGGTGGACGGGCGGTGTGGGGGCAGTGTTAGCCTGTATATAACTCTCCCCTGGGCTCAGGTAGTGGGGGTGGTGGATGTGGGGGTGGTGGGGCAGTGAGCCTGGAGATGTGTCTGCCTTGATGTAAGAGTTAGTCAGCCCCTGGTGGTATGACAGTCCTGGGTGTGGTGGGGGTTGCTCTTGATATCCACACGATGAGGCTGGAGGACGTGTCACTGGCTGGAAGACTTCCCGGTAGCCGTAGCTCACGTCTAGGTCAGGAACGGGGCAAAGGCAGTCATATCATTCATTTTAATCTGAACATTTTATTATTATGACATGGTTGTACTGTTTGTAACACTTGGCATTAAAAGAGATTCCTATCAACCGTTGTTGATAAGGTATTGCCAATAAAGGAAGAGGTTTCGTTATCACAGTGGCTCACCTGGTATTTGTGGAGGTGAACACGGTTCTGAACCAGAATCTGGTGGGGACTCTGGTAACATGCTAGGAAGACAAAGTCACAGTAAGACATGGCCCTCCAAAGACAGTCACAGTAAGACATGGCCCTCCAAAGACAGTCACAGTAAGACATGGCCCACCAAAGACAGTCACAGTAAGACATGGCCCTCCAAAGACAGTCACAGTAAGACATGGCCCTCCAAAGACAGTCACAGTAAGACATGGCCCTCCGAAGACAGTCACAGTAAGACATGGCCCACCAAAGACAGTCACAGTAAGACATGGCCCTCCAAAGACAAGGTTTCTAGAACTAGTCTTTCTCTCTGCTTACCTAACTCGTCATTGTCTTGACTAGCTAACAACAAAGCCTACAGCTGTAGCTGTTGGTGCCATGGTGGAGACCTGCCCACCTGCAGCAGGTACAGTGTAGGGCAGGAACAAAAGCCTGCAGACCCAGTAGGTCTCCAGGAGGAGGGTTGGCCACTCCAGCTCTAGGATTGTGCCGTTGTGTTGTAAACACTGTTATGTGTGTCCTCCATTCCATTTCACACAGCTGGCTGTGTTTACGGGTGGTAGATGGACTAAGAATATGGATGCTTACCAGGTATTAGATGGTACTGGAAACAGATTTACCCTCAGGTACATTAAAGTAAACATGGATGCTTACAATGTTGGGTCCATGTCATTGCTGAGGTACTGTTCCAGAATGCTGGTGTCCACCACCGCACTCTCCAGAACCCCACTCATATCCTGGCATCCTGGAAACACACACACTTTTCATTACATTTCACAAGTGCCTCATTCACAGTCTCTCTCCAAATCTTGCTCCCTCTCGCTCTCCAAATCTTGCTCCCTCTCGCTCTCCAAATCTTGCTCCCTCTCGCTCTCCAAATCTTGCTCCCTCTCTCTAAATCTTGCTCCCTCTCTCTAAATCTTGCTCCCTCTCTCTAAATATTGCTCCCTCTCTCTCTAAATCGCTCTAAATCTTTCTCTCTCTAAATCTTGCTCGCTCTCTAGATCTTGCTCTCTCGCTATCTCTCCCCTACAGAACATGAATCTGCCAAGGTTATAGGTCACCAGGTGAAACTAACCCATCGTTAATATCAGTATGTAACCATTACAGCCTATCAGAGTGTGGTCCATCACCTCCAGGCTCGCTGTAGCCTACCCTATACATGGCTCCCTGTACTGTAGGAGACAGTAGTAATCACTGTTATCAGCCAGGACACAGCTCTCATAGAGGCTCCCTGTACTGTAGGAGACAGTAGTAATCACTGTTATCAGCCAGGACACAGATCATAGAGGCTCCCTGTACTGTAGGAGACAGTAGTAATCACTGTTATCAGCCAGGACACAGCTCTCATAGAGGCTCCCTGTACTGTAGGAGACAGTAGTAATCACTGTTATCAGCCAGGACACAGATCATAGAGGCTCCCTGTACTGTAGGAGACAGTAGTAATCACTGTTATCAGCCAGGACACAGCTCTCATAGAGGCTCCCTGTACTGTAGGAGACAGTAGTAATCACTGTTATCAGCCAGGACACAGCTCTCATAGAGGCTCCCTGTACTGTAGGAGACAGTAGTAATCACTGTTATCAGCCAGGACACAGCTCTCATAGAGGCTCCCTGTCCTGTAGGAGACAGTAGTAATCACTGTTATCAGCCAGGACACAGATCATAGAGGCTCCCTGTCCTGTAGGAGACAGTAGTAATCACTGTTATCAGCCAGGACACAGATCATAGAGGCTCCCTGTCCTGTAGGAGACAGTAGTAATCACTGTTATCAGCCAGGACACAGATCATAGAGGCTCCCTGTCCTGTAGGAGACAGTAGTAATCACTGTTATCAGCCAGGACACAGATCATAGAGGCTCCCTGTACTGTAGGAGACAGTAGTAATCACTGTTATCAGCCAGGACACAGATCATAGAGGCTCCCTGTCCTGTAGGAGACAGTAGTAATCACTGTTATCAGCCAGGACACAGATCATAGAGGCTCCCTGTGCTGTAGGAGACAGTAGTAATCACTGTTATCAGCCAGGACACAGCTCTCATATAGGCTCCCTGTCCTGTAGGAGACAGTAGTAATCACTGTTATCAGCCAGGACACAGATCATAGAGGCTCCCTGTCCTGTAGGAGACAGTAGTAATCACTGTTATCAGCCAGGACACAGATCATAGAGGCTCCCTGTCCTGTAGGAGACAGTAGTAATCACTGTTATCAGCCAGGACACAGATCATAGAGGCTCCCTGTCCTGTAGGAGACAGTAGTAATCACTGTTATCAGCCAGGACACAGATCATAGAGGCTCCCTGTGCTGTAGGAGACATTAGTAATCACTGTTATCAGCCAGGACACAGATCATAGAGGCTCCCTGTCCTGTAGGAGACAGTAGTAATCACTGTTATCAGCCAGGACACAGATCATAGAGGCTCCCTGTCCTGTAGGAGACAGTAGTAATCACTGTTATCAGCCAGGACACAGATCATAGAGGCTCCCTGTGCTGTAGGAGACATTAGTAATCACTGTTATCAGCCAGAAAAGAGGAAGGTCACTAGAAGAAATGACTGCTCAGTGTGTGACGTGGTTGATGTCCCAGTCCTACTGTGTATCTACTGTGTGTCCACTCCCCTACGTATTACATTTAGGCAGAAGTTTAGTATCTGGTCCCATATACTACTTTAATACACCAGAAGTGAATTTGTCCAAATACTTATGACACCTTCAAATCAAATACATTTTTATTAGTCACATGCGCCGTATACAACAGGTAGACCTTACAGTGAAATGCTTACTTACTTACGAGCCCCTAACCAACAGTGCAGTTTCAAAAAATACTTGGGGGGGACAAGATACATAAAATGCATCTATTTCTAAAACGGTAAAACAGAATTGTATGAAAAATATCCTCAAATAAAAAAAGGTGACATTCTGTACTGTTGCTTCACATAAAACATTTAAACTCAAATCCAAAATGCTGGAGTATAGAGCCAAATGAAACGTTTTAGCTTCACTGTCCAAATACATCAGTAGGGGAGACTATGTCTACGGGGAGCTCACCTCAGAGCCATGTACAGCCTGTATGTCCATGAACACACACAGTACTGGCTGAGTTCTGCTTCTAACACATCGGTGTAGTGACTAGGACAGGACACATATTATGGACAAGACCTGGGTCAAATACATACCTAGCATGTACCCGAGTTAAATGCAAGGCGTCATTTTCCTGTCACAAACACTCACTCACGCAACAAACAAAGACCTGAACTTAAAGAATGTCCTACTAGCTTGTCCCTGAGAGCGATGTGTTTGGCCTTGATCTAATTACTGTGTGACTGATTGTGGGACAGGTGCCCTTGAGCTGTCCACGACGTCAGAGCTCTGCTGCACCTGTGTGGATACGGGGCTGGGAAGTGTCTCTGGTCTGTTAACTCTACGAACGTATTTCAATTGGCATAAGCATCTCATCTGTCCTCGTATGCTGTCCATTTTTAGCCTTCAAAATGTGAAATAACTGGTTCCTTTCAACTTTAACTCCAGATATGGAATGTGTGAGTAGGGAAGTGGACCGAGCTTTCGTAGAACTATCAACACAGAACCGGGATATTTTATTTCAGCTCATGAAACATGGGACCAACACTTTACATGTTGCGTTTATATTTGTTTTCTGTATACATCGTCAGTCACAGGCTTCATTAGGAAATGTGTTGATGATGATGTCCCCACAATAACAATCGGGACATACCCCCAACCAAAAACCCTGGATGAACGGAGATATCCGTACTACATCATTCAATGTCAGCAGAACGGATCCCGATGACTCTGTGGCGTGCGGCGTGTACACAGCTGCACGCCACAGTCTCTCGCTGCTCCAGACAACCAGGAAGTCTCTCGCTGCTCCAGACAACCAGGAAGTCTCTCGCTGCTCCAGACAACCAGGAAGTCTCTCGCTGCTCCAGACAACCAGGTGCTTTCACTCTCTGAGGCTGATGTGAGAAAAACTCTCAAAAAGAGTGAATCCTCCCTGTCTTCTGACCAGCTGGCGGGCATCTTCACAGACATCTTCAACCTTCTTCGTCCCGGTGCCCAAGAAAAACAAAGTGACATGCCCCAAATGACTATCGCCCCGTCGCGCTCACCTCAGTCCTCATGAAGTGCCTGGAGAGACTGGTCATGGCCGACATCAAGGCCAGCATGCCAGGCCCACTGGACCCACTTACATCTGGAAAGAGGAACACCTATGTGAGAATGCTGTTCATAGACTACAGTTCAGCATTCAACACCATAGTACCCTCCAAGTTTGTCACCAAACTCAGAGCCCTGGGTCAGGACACCTCGCTCTGAAACTGGATCCTGGACTTCCTGACGGGCAGACCACAGGCTGTGAGGATTGGCAACAAGTCATCCTCCACACTGACTCAACACAGGGCCCCCTCCAGGGGTGTGTCCTCAGTCCTCTGCTGTACTTCCTGTTCACCCACCGACCGTGTGGCTTTGCACCACACCAACTCCATCATCAAGTTCTCTGACGACACCACGGTTGTAGGCCTGATAACCAACAATGACGAGTCAGCCTATAGGGAGGAGGTAAGTAAACTGGCATTGTGGTGCCAGGACAACACCCTCTCCATCAATGTTCATTGTTGAAGCAGAGGAGAGAACATGCCCCGATACACTTCAGCGGGACTGAAAGAGTCACTAGTTTTAAGTTCCTCTACATCCACATCACAGAAGACTTAACATGGACAAACAACCCCACCACTAGTCAAGAGGGAACAACAGCGTCTCTACTTCCTAAGGCGGCTGAAGAAATTCGGCATGCCAACCCGGGTCCTCTCCAAACACAACCGCTGCACCATTCGAGAGCATCCTGACTGATTGCATAACGGCCTGGTACGGGAATTGCTCCGTCCACAAGGCCCTCCAGACCGTGCTCCCACCCATCCAGGACATCTACTGGGACCGTGCTCCCACCCATCCAGGACATCTACTGGGACCGTGCTCCCACCCATCCAGGACATCTACTGGGACCGTGCTCCCACCCATCCAGGACATCTACTGGGACCGTGTTCCCACCCATCCAGGACATCTACTGGGACCGTGCTCCCACCCATCCAGGACATCTACTGGGACCGTGCTCCCACCCATCCAGGACATCTACTGGGACCGTGTTCCCACCCATCCAGGACATCTACTGGGACCGTGCTCCCACCCATCCAGGACATCTACTGGGACCGTGCTCCCACCCATCCAGGACATCTACTGGGACCGTGTTCCCACCCATCCAGGACATCTACTGGGACCGTGCTCCCACCCATCCAGGACATCTACTGGGACCGTGTTCCCACCCATCCAGGACATCTACTGGAAATGGTGCCTGAGGAAGGCCAGCAGCATCATCAAGGACCCCACACAACCCCCAGTCACGAGACGCTCTCTCCCTTACCGTTGGGCAGACTGTATCGGAGCATGAGGTCTGATAACAACAGGCTCAGAGACTGTTTGTATCTACAAGCCATCAGACTGCTGAACACTTGAACTGAACACCCGCTCTGATTCTCCTCACCTTAGCACACCCACCCACACACACACTTTAGTGGAGGCTGCTGAGGGGAGGACGGCTCATAAGAATGTCTGGAACGGAGTAAATGGAATGTTATCAACCACATGGAAACCGTGGAAACCATGTGTTTGATACCATTCCACTGATTCCGCTCTAGCCATTACCACGAGCCCGTCCTCCCTAATTAAGGTGCCACCAACCTCCTGTGGTATACATTCACGCTATACACACACATCACAACTGCTGCTACCAGACTGTTATTATACTGCTCAGTTTATACACTGCCCCCATCCCCCCTTCTCCAATACACGTGGAAATATTGTTCTAGAAATTGTGCCTTCCTTTCTTATACTTAAGCTAAAAAAATATTCTATTCTACTGAGACATTTATTTTCAAATTCTTATATTATTTCTTATTGTTGTTGCATTGTTCCAGAAGGAACCTACAAGTAAGCGTTTGATTGGACGGTGTATACCACGCATATCCCGTACATACGACTAATAAAAAAACTTGGAACTTGACACTGGACTGATCTAGCCAAGCGAGTATCTATTTCTCAATTGAAACTGCCTCACAACATTACCTAACAACTAATCTAACTGTAGTAACTTTGCGAAGATGAATCACTGTTTTATAGAATCACACATTTTCAACCTGACGGGTGATCGTTACACCTGACGGGGTGATCGTTACACCTGACGGGGTGATCGTTACACCTGACGGGGGATCGTTACACCTGACGGGGTGATCGTTACACCTGACGGGGTGATCGTTACACCTGACGGGTGATCGTTACACCTGACGGGTGATCGTTACACCTGACGGGGTGATCGTTACACCTGACGGGGTGATCGTTACACCTGACGGGGTGATCGTTACACCTGACGGGGTGATCGTTACACCTGACGGGGTGATCGTTACACCTGACGGGGTGATCGTTACACCTGACGGGGTGATCGTTACACCTGACGGGGTGATCGTTACACCTGACGGGGTGATCGTTACACCTGACGGGGTGATCGTTACACCTGACGGGGTGATCGTTACACCTGACGGGGTGATCGTTACACCTGACGGGGTGATCGTTACACCTGACGGGTGATCGTTACACCTGACGGGGTGATCATTAAAGACAGTTCTGAAAGGTTAGAGACATCGAATCAGAGCCTCTCTCTTCCCCCACCCCCTCTCCCTTTCTCTCTCACAGAACCCCTTCGCCCGTACTCCTAAAGTTCCTCCCACCAGCCTCCTCTGACTCACACATAACACTCTCACACACACACACACACACACACACACACACACACACACTAGGGAATAGGGAGCTGTTTGGGACACACCTATAGAATGTCTTACCGTCAAAGAACTGCTGCAGCGCTTCATTCTCTCCCAGAACATCAACGGGCTCTCGGAGTCCTCCAGGGGGCTCCATGGTGATCAGCTGCCTGAGATACACTACTGTTATTGGGGGAGAAACAGTAGGCAAGGCCTAGGCTTGAGCACTGTGTAGGCCCAAGCCTGTTCATGAGGAGGTAAACACACAGACTGTACAAAATGGAAGAAACTCCTTCACCGATGCCAACCTATTATTTTCCAGGCTTGCATGGTGGGCTTTGAATGTAACTCCAGACTCTTAGACAATTGGAGGCTCTGTTATTTCTGTCTGGAGAACATACTGGCCGAGCTAAAACTATTTCTGTCAGGAAAACATAGTAGCCAAACAAATTATTTATGTCAGGAAAACTTACTGCCCTAGGCCAAACTATTTCTGTCAGGAAAACATAGTGGCCTAGGCCAAACTATTTCTGTCAGGAAAACATAGCGGCCTAACTGAAAGTCAACCTGCCATGGAGTAAACTAACTGGCCGTATCCCCTGGTAACAGTTTCATAAAGCTGCTCTTCACCTAACATCAACTAATGATGAGGAAAGTGGAAAGACATCTTCTGTATTTGGATTCAAGGTGTTCCCGGAGTAAGAACCATTTAGACAGGTCTGATAATTACGCAGACTTGTTTGTGCTTCATAACAAAACCCCGTTTTCCTGCTCTTCACTTTGTGTTGTTGCTCTTCCAGGAAGTCCTTTCTCTATTGAACAAATGGCCCATCCGTTTTCCGTTGGCCTCAGAGACTACTATAGGTGAACTGATTCCCAGTGAAAAACACTATCTCTGCAAGCAGCCTCCGCACTCAAGCTTTACTAATGAAAACCCCTGATTCTTCACGCTTCATAACGCTCCTGACTGCTGTTATGGCGTTATATATGGAGTGTAATAATAATTATTGCCTGCTTGCTGACAGGAGTTGTGTGTGTGTGTGTGTGTGTGTGTGTGTGTGTGTGTGTGTGTGTGTGTAATATACTGTACAATATAGCTAATCCATGATTAATCATCATTACTATTGTCTCGAGTCTCTCTCAGCTCATTTAGGGAATGTGTAATTGCTTTGGCTTTACACACGAGAGGCTTTCTGTACTAATATACACGATGCATCCTAAATGACGCCCTGTTCCCTTTGTAGTACACTGCTTTAGACCAGGGCCCATAGAGACTATTATGGGAATAGTCTGCCATTTGGGACAAAGATACAGTGACTAAACTGCTGTGAATAATGAGGCTTTTTTCTTCTAGATATTGACTTTATAACATTGTCAGTTCTGTTCTATGAATTTATGACACACTAGAGTCAGCCTTTACATTATGAGAAACGGTCAGCCTTATGATAATGAAGAAGGATGTTCAAAATGATTTGGTAAAAAAAAATCTCAGTCAGTCCCATATAAAGATATGGATGCTTATGGAACACTAAAGAATTCAAGTGGCCTTTTAAAAAGACAAAAAGACACAGGAAATATAAATCTTAAAGACTTACTAACACAGAGCTCTGATTAAATTATCCTGAACATAGCTGAGAGACAATAATCAAATGGGAGTGTTGTAAATACTAAAAACCATTAGGTTCCTTCTAACAGTCAGTAGAGAAGGGAAACCATTGGCTTCCTCCTGACAGTCAGTAGAGAAGGGAAACCATTAGCTTCCTTCTAACAGTCAGTAGAAAAGGGAAAGCATTAGCTTCCTTCTAACAGTCAGTAGAGAAGGGAAACCATTAGCTTCCTTCTAACAGTCAGTAGAGAAGGGAAACCATTAGCTTCCTTCTAACAGTCAGTAGAGAAGGGAAACCATTAGCTTCCTTCTAACAGTCAGTGGAGAAGGGAAACCATTAGCTTCCTCCTAACAGTCAGTGGAGAAGGGAAACCATTAGCTTCCTCCTAACAGTCAGTGGAGAAGGGAAACCATTAGCTTCCTCCTAACAGTCAGTAGAGAAGGGAAACCATTAGCTTCATTCTAACAGTCAGTGGAGAAGGGAAACCATTGGCTTTCTTCTAACAGTCAGTAGAGAAGGGAAACCATTAGCTTCCTCCTAACAGTCAGTAGAGAAGGGGAACCATTAGCTTCCTCCTAACAGTCAGTAGAGAAGGGGAACCATTAGCTTCCTCCTAACAGTCAGTAGAGAAGGGAAACGCTGAATGTGAACCTTACCTTTTCTCCAAAATGGAGTCCTGGCTGGTAGTTCCGTTGACAACCTTCTCTGCGACTTCAGTTTACGTCTCTCAAGTACAATCCATTTGGCAAACAATATCCATTAAATCCTCAGAGCCCAGTTACTCCACGTTTGTTCACCCATCCAGGTAGTTTCGGTAGATTTTGGCCCTTTGGTTTTGACAATATTCCCAGAATTATATATCCAAGATGTTTCTAAACTCAAAATAATGTTTGTCACAGATGTCTCTCCTGTGCACTTTGTTCTCTGGTCTGAAAGGTAAAAACCATTCACATACACTGCGCAAGCGTTCTGTCTGTGTGCCAGGTGTCCTTGCCCTGGACCATAAAGCAGCTATTCATTACAAGGTGACACACAGGGGTAGTACACTAAAAAACAGTCTTATCTCTGGCTTAGACACTCTGCAAATAGAACACTGTCATTACCGATATACAGTACAGTACTTAGATATACAGTACACTGTCCTTGCAGATACAGTACACTGTCTATCCATGACCCAGAATGCATTAAAGGTCCTCTCTACCTGGAAAGGTGTGCCATTTGATATGAGGTATTTTGATATTCCAAAATGGCAGATGTGCTATTTTGTGTATCTATAAGGATCTTCTCTTTATCTATCTACATGAGTAGATAAGAGCTTTTATTGTTAGTTGAGACAACCTAAATCTTCCATTACTTTGATGTTGCAATATACTACAGATGTAGGATCTTAATATGATCAATCTTTTGTTCCTGAGAATTTTCTTGCAAACTAAAAAGGCTTCTAAAGTGTGTAATTTACACTTTGAAATGTCAAGACTTGATATGCCCTAACTGAAAATGTATCAACCCCTACAAAAATGTCCATTAAATATAATCCATGTAATAATTCACTTTTCCTGATGCTGCAGGATTATTTTCCAGCTGTCACAAACTGGCTCAAAATAAGATCCTACATCTGTACAGCAAGTGTTCCACAGGAGAAGTAGGAGCTCCAGCTGATCTGCCAAATCAAAGTGTATTTGTCATGTGCTCCAAATACAACCTTACAGTGAAATGCTTACTTACAGGCCCTTAACCAACAGTGCAATTTCTAAGTAAAAAATAGGTATTAGGTGAACAATAGATAAGTAAAGAAATAAAAACAGTAAAAATACAGTGAAAAATAACAGTAGCGAGGCTATAACAGTAGCGAGGCTATAACAGTCGCGAGGCTATATACAGGCACCAGTTAGTCGGGCTAATTGAGGTAATAAGTACATGAATGTATAGTTAAAGTGACTATGGATATAAACTCAGCAAAAAAACAAACATCCCTTTTTCAGGACTCTGTCTTTGTAAAAATCCAAATAACTTCACAGATCTTCATTGTAAAGGGTTTAAACACTGTTTCCCATGCTTGTTCAATGAACCATAAACAATTAATGAACATGCACCTGTGGAACGGTCGTTAAGACACTAACAGCTTACAGACGGTAGGCAATTAAGGTCACAGTTATGAAAACTTAGGACACTAAAGAGGCATTTCTACTGACTCTGAAAAACACCAAAAGAAAGATGCCCAGTGTCCCTGCTAACCTGCGTGAACATGCCTTAGGCATGCTGCAAGGAGGCATGAGGACTCCAGATGTGGCCAGGGCAATAAATTGAAATGTCCGTACTGTGAGACACCTAAGACAGCGCTACAGGGAGACAGGACGGACAGCTGATCGTCCTCGCAGTGGCAGACCACGTGTAACAACACCTGCACAGGATCGGTACATCCGAACATCACACCTGTGCGACAGGTACAGGATGGCAACAACTGCCTGAGTTACACCAGGAACACACAATCCCTCCACTGCTCAAACTGTCCGCAATAGGCTGAGAGAGGCTGGACGGAGGGCTTGTAGGCCTGTTGTAAGGCAGGTCCTCAGCAGACATCACCGGCAACAACGTCACCTATGGGCACAAACCCCCCGTCACTTGACCAGAGAGGACTGGTAAAAAGTGCTCTTCACTGACGAGTCACACCAGGGGTGATGGTCGGATTCGTTTATCGTCGAAGGAATGAGCATTACACTGAGGTCTGTACTCTGGAGCGGGATCGAGCGGTGGGGGCGGTGTCTCAGCATCATCGGACTGAGCTTGTTGTCATTGCAGGCAATCTCAATGCTGTGCGTTACAGGTAAGACATCCTCCTCCTTCATGTGGTACCCTTCCTGCAGGCTCATCCTGACATGACCCTCCAGCATGACAATGCCACCAGCCATACTGCTCGTCCTGTGCGTGATATCCTGCAAGACAGGAATGTCAGTGTTCTGCCATGGCCAGCGAAGAGCCCAATCCCATTGAGCACGTCTGGGACCTATTGGATCGGAGGGTGAGGGCTAGACCCATACGCCCCAGAAATGTCCGGGAACTTGCAGGTGCCTTGGTGGAAGAGTGGGGTAACATCTCACAGCAAGAACTGGAAAATCTGGTGCAGTCCATGAGGAGGGGATGCACTGCAGTACTTAATGCAGCTGGTGACCACACCAGATACTGACTGTTACTTTTGACTTAACCCCCCCTTTATTCAGGGACACATTATTACATTTCTGTTAGTCACACGTCTGTGGAACTTGTTCAGTTTATGTCTCAGTTGTTGAATCTTATGTTCATACAAATATTTACACGTGTTAAGTTTGCTGAAAAACGCAGTTGACAGTGAGAGGACGTTTATTTTTTTGCTGAGTTTATGATAAACAGAGAGTAGCAGCAGTGTAAAATTGGGGTTGGGGGGGGGGCACAATGCAAATAGTCCGGGTAGCCATTTGATTACCTGTTCAGGAGTCTTATGGCTTTGGGGTAAAAACTGTTGAGAAGCCTTTTTGTCCTAGACTTGGCACTCCGGTACCGCTTGCCATGCGGTGGTAGAGAGAACAGTCTATGACTGGGGTGGCTGGGGTCTTTGACAATTGTTAGGGCCTTCCTCTGACACCACCTGGTGTAGAGGTCCTGGATGGCAGGCAGCTTAGCCCCAGTGATGTACTGGGCCGTACGCACTACCCTCTGTAGTGCACTACCCTCTGTAGTGCTTTGCGGTCTGAGGCTGAGCAATTGCCGTACCAGGCAGTGATGCAACCAGTCAGGATGCTCTCGATGTTGCAGCTGTAGAACGTTTGGAGGATCTGAGGACCCATGACAAATCTTTTTAGTTTCCTGAGTGGGAATAGGTTTTATTGTGCCCTCTTAACAACTGTCTTGGTGTGCTTGGACCATGATAGTTTGTTGGTGATGTGGACACCAAGGAACTTGAAGCTCTCGACCAGCTCCAGTACAGCCCCATCGATGAGAATGGGGGCGTGCTCGATCCTCCTTTTCCTGTAGTCCACAATCAACGAGTGGAGGACAGAGGAGCCTCTTAAAGAAGAAGTTACAGGTCTGTGAGAGCCAGAAATCTTGCTTGTTTGTAGGTGACCAAATACTTATTTTCCACCATAATTTGCAAATAAATTCCTTAAAAATCCTACAATGTGATTTTCTGGATTTTTTTTTCTCATTTTGTCTGTCATAGTTGAAGTGTACCTATGATGAAAATTACAGGCCTCTCTCATCTTTTTAAGTGGGAGAACTTGCACAATTGGTGGCTGACTAAATACTTTTTTGCCCCACTGTATGTACCCTAGTCAAAAGTAGTGCACTATATAGGGAATAGGGCCCTGGTCTAAAGTAGTGTACTATATAGGGAATAGGGCTCTGGTCTAAAGTAGTGCACTATATAGGGAATAGGGCTCTGGTCTAAAGTAGTGTACTATATAGGGAATAGGTTACCGTTGGGGACGCACGACATGGGTATTGAAGCAGGAAGTATTTTATATGCAGTATATTTGTGTTCAGTCCAAGATAATAAAGTTTATAGCGTTGAATCTATACTGCAGAGGAGGCTGGTGGGAGGAGATATAGGAGTGTTGACTCTATACTGATAAACTCTGTGATTGTGACAGACGACAACAAATTCACATTTGTAAATGCAGTAGAATTGCAAACATGTGGAAAACAGTAACATCGTCAAACCTACTTTATAAAAAGGGCATCATTTCATCAATATTTACAATCCAGCTGAAGGCCCAGAGACGTGGCAGGCAGGCAGAACCATTAACAGGAAGAGTCTAGTAGCAGATAAGTTGCCCTACTTTTATAAGACAAAGCATGGGCAACGTGCAGAATGTACTGAACAATATGGATATCTGTGTTTATATGCAGTAGAATTGTGTCCTGATAATTTTACCCTTAGTGTGTTTGGGACAACAGATTATATCTTCAAAAACAGACACATTGGTTCCAGAGGTATACCATTTTTAATTCAGTGTGTTCCAGAAAGGCACTAAAATAAATTGAGGAAAGCTTGGAGTTGGAATGTTAACAGAGGAATGAAGGATGGAAGGATGGAAAACCAGGAGAAGGTAAAGAGATTGGAACGTTCACATACCACACACACACACACACACACACACACACACACACACACATGACGACACAGCTACATACTTCTAAGGGTTGGTAAAGAACTAAAAAGCCAGAGAGAATGTTCTTCCTCATCATCGATGTGTTTTCTAAAACCTTTCAAAACATTTGTACAGATTCTTCTAAAGTCCTTGTATTGGAGAGAACGCAACAGAACCCTCCTCCACATCACGGCACCTATTCACCACATCACGGGTCCCAAACGGCACCTATTCTCTACATCACGGGTCCCAAACGGCACCTATTCACCACATCACGGGTCCCAAACGGCACCTATTCTCTACATCACGGGTCCCAAACGGCACCTATTCTCTACATCACGGGTCCCAAACGGCACCTATTCACCACATCACGGGTCCCAAACGGCACCTATTCTCTACATCACGGGTCCCAAACGGCACCTATTCACCACATCACGGGTCCCAAACGGCACCTATTCTCTACATCACGGGTCCCAAACGGCACCTATTCTCTACATCACAGGTCCCAGACGGCACCTATTCTCTACATCACGGGTCCCAAACATATGGGGCGCCAAAGGTTCATGGGAGGGCACGGGACCTTCCGATCTAAAACGAAGCAATGCATTAGGGTCAGAACAAGTAGTAAAATGACAAGAGGAAGACTCTGATGCACGTGGGAATATATTTGCTTCGTCTCTATGACAGTGAGAAGCTGAGCTACGACCCTCTAAAGTCGAGGAGTCAAAGAAATTGGACTTCGCTTGCGAAGTAATCTTATACAATGTGTGACTCTGTCGCTATCAAATTGATCGAATCACTTCCTGTAAAATAGAATATGCATAATTAAATTGAGGGTGCATATAAATTATCATAATAAAACATTTCGTAGCGGAAAACATTTGGGGAAATTAGGTCTAGACTATTTATTTTCCTTATCGATCTATTATTATTATTGTCATCATCACAGACCCTGGTTCGATTCCAGGCTGTATCACAACCGGACGTGATTGGGAGTCCCATAGGGTGGAGCACAATTGGCCCAGCGTCGTCAGGGTTAGGGGGTTTGGCCTCGGTAGGCCATCATTGTAAATAAGAATTTGTTCTTAACTGAATTGCCTAGTTAAATAAAAGGTTAAATAAAACACACAAAATAAAATAAATAAATTGCCCACCTAAAATACGTCTTTAGACTTTTTCCTAGGTCCCTTAAATGAACCAAAATGAAGCTGGTGTATTTAATAAAGACAATCTCAATAAACAATAATAAAACCAGGTTGGGAACGCCTGCTGTGCATATTGCACTACTACAGTAGTTACCGATATAGGGAATAGGGTGCCATTTGTGACTCACCCTTGTAGTGTGGACAGAAGAGCTCATTCAGCGTTTTTTTACATATAATAATGGGAGTCAAGTTAAATACAGCAGTGTGGTCGTCACCATAGTTACTGTCCTCTGGTTTTAAATAAGGACTGGAGATGGATGGATAGAATTACCACAGATGGATGTGTGGACGGAGCGCCTCGATTTACACTTGTCCTGTATCCCAAATGGCACCCTATTCCATATTTAGTGCACCACTTTTGACCAGGGCTCATAGGGGCCACAAGTCGTGCACTACAGTGAACAGGGTGCCATTTGGGAAGCAGCAGCTGGGTTCAGAGCACTTCCTCTCTAGCAGACCAATCAGAATGACAAGCAACGGTCATGTTTCAGACGGACTGCAGACTGATCTACCAATCCCCTTACATCCTGACTAACTACTGACTGTTATTGGTAGATCAGTCAGTCTGATCTACCAATCCCCTTACACCCTGAATAACTACTCACTGTTATTGGTAGATCAGTCAGTCTGAACTACCAATCCCCTTACATCCTGAATAACTACTCACTGTTATTGGTAGATCAGTCAGTCTGAACTACCAATCCCCTTACACCCTGACTAACTACTCACTGTTATTGGTAGATCAGTCAGTCTGAACTACCAACCCCCTTACATCCTGAATAACTACTCACTGTTATTGGTAGATCAGTCAGTCTGAACTACCAATCCCCTTACATCCTGACTAACTACTGACTGTTATTGGTAGATCAGTCAGTCTGAACTACCAATCCCCTTACATCCTGACTAACTACTCACTGTTATTGGTAGATCAGTCAGTCTGAACTACCAATCCCCTTACATCCTGAATAACTACTCACTGTTATTGGTAGATCAGTCAGTCTGATCTACCAATCCCCTTACATCCTGAATAACTACTCACTGTTATTGGTAGATCAGTCAGTCTGAACTACCAATCCCCTTACACCCTGACTAACTACTCACTGTTATTGGTAGATCAGTCAGTCTGAACTACCAATCCCCTTACATCCTGAATAACTACTCACTGTTATTGGTAGATCAGTCAGTCTGAACTACCAATCCCCTTACACCCTGACTAACTACTCACTGTTATTGGTAGATCAGTCAGTCTGAACTACCAATCCCCTTACATCCTGAATAACTACTCACTGTTATTGGTAGATCAGTCAGTCTGAACTACCAATCCCCTTACACCCTGACTAACTACTCACTGTTATTGGTAGATCAGTCAGTCTGAACTACCAATCCCCTTACATCCTGACTAACTACTCACTGTTATTGGTAGATCAGTCAGGATGAAAGGGGCATGCATTCTAAGTCATATGCTTGTAGGTATTGAAGACAGAGGATGGGAGGAGTCTCCTGAAATGACACGTGATTGGATGAGAGATTGGAAGGGGGTGGCGATGAGGAGCGTTGGGGGCAGTCCTTCTTCCTTCTGAGAGCCAGGAGGGTAGGATGATTGGAGCGCTATCCTGTCCGTCACCGGAGTGCGTCTGATGATAGGTTGAGATTCAGACACGCCTCCCTCTGTTCTGGATCGTGATTGGTTGGTCACAGTTCCTCCTTGTAGTAGCCCAGCTTAGCAAAACTCATCTCTTTCCTCAACTGCATCACTTCCCAGAACATCTGTTCTGCTAGAGAACAGGAACGGAGATGGAGGGAGGAAAGGAGACGGAGGGAGGAAAGGAGACGGAGGGAGGAAAGGAGACGGAGGGAGGAAAGGAGATAGAGAACAGGAAAGGAGATAGAGAACAGGAAAGGAGATAGAGAACAGGAAAGGAGATAGAGAACAGGAAAGGAGACGGAGGGAAGAAAGGAGATGGAGGGAGGAAAGAGGATTGGACAGAAGAGAGCATAAACATTACAACACATTCTGACTACACTGTAGGGACATTATCAGAACACATTACAACACATTCTGACTACACTGTAGGGACATTATCAGAACACACTACAACACATTCTGACTACACTGTAGGGACAATATCAGAACACATTACAACACATTCTGACTACACTGTAGGGACATTATCAGCACACATTACAACACATTCTGACTACACTGTAGGGACATTGTCAGAACACATTACAACACATTCTGACTACACTGTAGGGACATTGTCAGAACACATTACAACACATTCTGACTACACTGTAGGGACAATATCAGAACACATTACAACACATTCTGACTACACTGTAGGGACAATATCAGAACACATTACAACACATTCTGACTACACTGTAGGGACAATATCAGAACACATTACAACACATTCTGACTACACTGTAGGGACAATATCAGAACACATTACAACACATTCTGACTACACTGTAGGGACAATATCAGAACACACTACAACACATTCTGACTACACTGTAGGGACATTATCAGAACACATTACAACACATTCTGACTACACTGTAGGGACATTATCAGAACACATTACAACACATTCTGACTACACTGTAGGGACATTGTCAGAACACATTACAACACATTCTGACTACACTGTAGGGACATTATCAGAACACACTACAACACATTCTGACTACACTGTAGGGACATTATCAGAACACATTACAACACATTCTGACTACACTGTAGGGACAATATCAGAACACACTACAACACATTCTGACTACACTGTAGGGACATTGTCAGAACACACTACAACACATTCTGACTACACTGTAGGGACATTATCAGAACACATTACAACACATTCTGACTACACTGTAGGGACATTGTCAGAACACATTACAACACATTCTGACTACACTGTAGGGACATTATCAGAACACACTACAACACATTCTGACTACACTGTAGGGACATTGTCAGCATGACAACTGGAGACTAAAGATTGTCAGTACGACTACTGTTGAAGATTGTGGGAATCCTATAAACGACAAAATGCTAGAACAGCCACTCCGCGGCTACGTTAAAAGCATCCTCACTTGGCTCCGAACTCGTCTCCTCTATTGAAAAACAATGGCCTTCTTGTGCTAGTCTGTAACCTTGAGGAGACGTCTCTAAATGAGCTGTGTGACTGATGAGCCTCCACCCTCTAGGGTAATGGACATAGAAATAGAATCAGAATGATGAGGTGAATGGGGATTACCATTCTAGGTATTCCATTTCTATGCTAATAGGATTCCACCATGTCAGATAGCTGCTGAGTTAGCCCAATCTACAGCACCACTGGGTCCATGAGACACACTACTCTACATGACTTATTCATATGCATGTGGCCATGTACTGTGGTTTCTGAGAACACGTCCATCCATGGATCCATCCAATGCTTCACATTAGCTAAAACCACTGAAGATAAGTGGATTCACATGTGACTGTAGGCAAAACAACATGGCTGCAGCGTTACAGGAAAAGCACTGCTAGCTGATCTCACCGTCCTGCAGCTTGACCAGCCCTTGGTGGATGTAGCGGATGTAGGTGAAGAAGTTACAAACTGACGTGATCTGGAGAGAGAGAGAGAGAGATCAAGGTTAAATGTCTAGACTGGTGAAACATTAGATGGTGGACTTGAATCCTTTTCTTATGCAGGGAATTAGACGTTGATAAAGAGAGTGCTGTAGATGTATGGAATGACAAGTTGATAAATGAGAGTGCTGTAGACGTCGTAGGGGATTACAGGTTGATAAATGAGAGTGCTGTAGACGTCGTAGGGGATTACAGGTTGATAAATGAGAGTGCTGTAGACGTCGTAGGGAATTACAGGTTGATAAATGAGAGTGCTGTAGACGTCATAGGGAATTACAGCTTGATAAATGAGAGTGCTGTAGACGTCGTAGGGGATTACAGCTTGATAAATGAGAGTGCTGTAGACGTGGTAGGGAATTACAGCTTGATAAATGAGAGTGCTGTAGATGTATGGAATGACAAGTTGATAAATGAGAGCGCTGTAGACGTCGTAGGGGATTACAGGTTGATAAATGAGAGTGCTGTAGACGTCGTAGGGGATTACAGGTTGATAAATGAGAGTGCTGTAGACGTCGTAGGGAATTACAGGTTGATAAATGAGAGTGCTGTAGACGTCATAGGGAATTACAGCTTGATAAATGAGAGCACTGTAGACGTCGTAGGGGATTACAGCTTGATAAATGAGAGTGCTGTAGACGTGGTAGGGAATTACAGCTTGATAAATGAGAGTGCTGTAGACTTCGTAGGGGATTACAGCTTGATAAATGAGAGTGCTGTAGACGTGGTAGGGAATTACAGCTTGATAAATGAGAGTGCTGTAGACGTCATAGGGAATTACAGCTTGATAAATGAGAGTGCTGTAGACGTCGTAGGGGATTACAGCTTGATAAATGAGAGTGCTGTAGACGTGGTAAAACTCACCCGATAACGACAGAAAGGAGACACATAGTAATAGTTGCTGGAATCACCAAACTTGATTCTGTGCTTGCAGGTTTTGGTCTGGCCACTAAGGGCACACTTTCTGTGAGGAGAGACAAGAAACAGAGAGATAGTGGTAAGAATGACCATTCTGAAACCAAGTGGTAAGAATGGCCATGCTGAAACCAAGTGGTAAGAAAGACCATTCTGAAACCAAGTGGTAAGAATGGCCATGCTGAAACCAAGTGGTAAGAATGGCCATGCTGAAACCAAGTGGTAAGAAAGGCCATTCTGAAACCAAGTGGTAAGAACGGCCATGCTGAAACCAAGTGGTAAGAACGGCCATGCTGAAACCAAGTGGTAAGAACGGCCATTCTGAAACCAAGTGGTAAGAACGGCCATTCTGAAACCAAGTGGTAAGAACGGCCATTCTGAAACCAAGTGGTAAGAACGGCCATTCTGAAACCAAGTGGTAAGAACGGCCATTCTGAAACCAAGTGGTAAGAATGGCCATTCTGAAACCAAGTGGTAAGAAAGGCCATTCTGAAACCAAGTGGTAAGAAAGACCATTCTGAAACCAAGTGGTAAGAAAGGCCATTCTGAAACCAAGTGGTAAGAAAGGCCATTCTGAAACCAAGTGGTAAGAAAGACCATTCTGAAACCAAGTGGTAAGAACGGCCATTCTGAAACCAAGTGGTAAGAACGGCCATTCTGAAACCAAGTGGTAAGAACGGCCATTCTGAAACCAAGTGGTAAGAAAGGCCATGCTGAAACCAAGTGGTAAGAAAGACCATTCTGAAACCAAGTGGTAAGAAAGGCCATTCTGAAACCAAGTGGTAAGAAAGACCATTCTGAAACCAAGTGGTAAGAACGGCCATTCTGAAACCAAGTGGTAAGAAAGACCATTCTGAAACCAAGTGGTAAGAATGGCCATTCTGAAACCAAGTGGTAAGAATGACCATTCTGAAACCAAGTGGTAAGAAAGACCATTCTGAAACCAAGTGGTAAGAATGGCCATTCTGAAACCAAGTGGTAAGAAAGGCCATTCTGAAACCAAGTGGTAAGAAAGGCCATTCTGAAACCAAGTGGTAAGAAAGGCCATTCTGAAACCAAGTGGTAAGAACGGCCATTCTGAAACCAAGTGGTAAGAAAGACCATTCTGAAACCAAGTGGTAAGAAAGACCATTCTGAAACCAAGTGGTAAGAAAGGCCATTCTGAAACCAAGTGGTAAGAAAGACCATTCTGAAACCAAGTGGTAAGAAAGACCATTCTGAAACCAAGTGGTAAGAAAGACCATTCTGAAACCAAATGGTAAGAATGGCCATTCTGAAACCAAGTGGTAAGAAAGGCCATTCTGAAACCAAGTGGTAAGAACGGCCATTCTGAAACCAAGTGGTAAGAAAGACCATTCTGAAACCAAGTGGTAAGAATGACCATTCTGAAACCAAGTGGTAAGAATGACCATTCTGAAACCAAGTGGTAAGAATGACCATTCTGAAACCAAGTGGTAAGAATGACCATTCTGAAACCAAGTGGTAAGAAAGACCATTCTGAAACCAAGTGGTAAGAATGACCATTCTGAAACCAAGTGGTAAGAAAGACCATTCTGAAACCAAGTGGTAAGAATGACCATTCTGAAACCAAGTGGTAAGAATGACCATTCTGAAACCAAGTGGTAAGAATGACCATTCTGAAACCAAGTGGTAAGAAAGACCATTCTGAAACCAAGTGGTAAGAATGACCATTCTGAAACCAAGTGGTAAGAATGACCATTCTGAAACCAAGTGGTAAGAATGGCCATTCTGAAACCAAGTGGTAAGAATGGCCATGCTGAAACCAAGTGGTAAGAAAGGCCATTCTGAAACCAAGTGGTAAGAAAGACCATTCTGAAACCAAGTGGTAAGGTCTTTGGGTAAACACATTGTATTCCCCTCACACAGACAGTGACGAACCACTGAGAACAAAAACATAATTCCCCCAATTCTCTCTGCTTCCTCCCAACTTCACCAAATAATCTCCTTTAATCCACCCAATATTCTTAACCAAGGCCAGAGACGTTATCAGGAAGTCAGTTGTCAGCGGTGGATTCTGATTGGTCACGGTTGGGTGAGGAAGGAGGATAGCAGTTTCAGTACATTGTAATCCCCCCCTAGGATCCTAGAGAGGTGATTACTGATTCAGTACATTGTAATCCCCCCCTAGGATCCTAGAGAGATGATTACTGATTCATATTGTAGACAGAGCAGAAGGAGAGCATATTAAAAACACAGACATGGAGATACACTATATATACAAATCAGTGGATTCGGCTATTTCAACCACACCCGTTGCTGACAGGTGTTGAAAACGGAGCACACAGCCATGCAATCTCCATAGACAAACATTGGTAGAAGAACAGCCTTACTTAAGAGCTCAGTGACTTTCAAAGTGGCACAGTCATAGGATGCCACTTTTTCAACAAGTCAGTTTGTCAAATTTCTGCCCCGCTAGAGCTGCCCCGGTCAACTGTAAGTGCTGTTATTGTGAAGTGGAAACGTCTAGGAGAAACACAGTGGTGTCGGCCACACCAGCTCACAGGAAGTGACCGTCGAGAGCTCACAGGAAGGGACCGTCGAGAGCTGAAGTGGGTAGCGTGTTTAAAAAATAATATCTGTCCTCGGTTGCATCACTCTCTACCGAGCTCCAAACTGCCTCTGGAAGCAACATCAGCACAATAACTGTTCCTTCGAGAGCTTCATGAAATGGGTTTCCGTGGTCGAGCAGCCGCACACAAGCCCAAAACGTGCAATGCCAAGCGACGGCTGGAGTGGTGTAAAGCTCGCCGCCATTGGACTCTGGGGCAGTGGAAACGTGTTCTCTGGAGTGATGAATCCCGCTTCACCATCTGGCAGTCCGTTGGACGAATCTGGGTTTTGCGGATGCCGGGAGAACGCTACCTGCCCGAATGCATAGTGCCCTTTCCTGTTTCAGGATGACAAAGCCCCCGTGCACAAAGAGAGGCTCATACATAGTGCCCTTTCCTGTTTCAGCATGACAAAGCCCCCGTGCACAAAGCGAGGTTCATACATAGTGCCCTTTCCTGTTTCAGCATGACAAAGCCCCCGTGCACAAAGAGAGGCTCATACATAGTGCCCTTTCCTGTTTCAGCATGACAAAGCCCCTGTGCACAAAGAGAGGCTCATACATAGTGCCCTTTCCTGTTTCAGCATGACAAAGCCCCCGTGCACAAAGAGAGGTTCATACAGGTTCATACAAAATTATTTGTCGAGATCGGTGTGGAAGAACTTGACTGGCCTGTGTAGAGCCCTGACCTAAATTGGAAAGCCGATTGCGAGCCAGGCCTAATCAGTGCCTGACCTCACCAATGCTCGTGTGGCTGAATGGAAGCAAGTCCCCACAGCAATGTTCCAACATCTAGTGGAAAGCCTTCCCAGAAGAGTGGAGGGTGTTAAAGCAGCAAAGGGGGGGGACCAACTCCATATTAATGCCCATGATTTTGGAATGAGATGTTCGACTAGCAGGTGTCCACATACTTTTGGTCATGTCGTGTAAGTCGAGGAGCATGTTGTTAGAATGTGAGGCATATTAAACAGAACCTGAAGAACAGTGGAGGAACATGTTAGAATGTGGGCTAGTCGTTAGGTGGGCTAGTCGTTAGCTGGGCTAGTCGTTAACTGGGCTAGCTGGGCTAGTCGTTAGCTGGGCTAGTCGTTAGCTGGGCTAGTCGTTAACTGGGCTAGCTGGGCTAGTCGTTAGCTGGGCTACTCGTTAGCTGGGCTAGCTGGGCTAGTCGTTAGCCGGGCTAGCTGGGCTAGTCATTAGCCGGGCTCGCCGGGCTAGCCGTCAGCCGGGCTAGCCGTCAGCCGGGCTAGCCGGGGTAGCGGTCAGCCGGGCTAGCCGGGGTAGCGGTCAGCCGGGCTAGCCGGGGTAGCAGTCAGCCGGGCTAGCGGTCAGCCGGGCTAGCCGGGGTAGTTGTTAGCTGGGGTAGTTGTTAGCTGGGGTAGTTGTTAGCGTACTCACTTTGGTCCTCCACACTCCACAGCAGAGGCCTTGACGACAGGCAGCGTCTGGAAGCCCACCGGCTCCACACTGAGCGTGTTCCTCTCCACTGCCTCCAAGATGGCCGACCCCAGCTACAGGAGAGGTTAGAGGTCAGGGTGAAAGTGCTCTAAGGCAGGAAGCCCACCATAAGTCCACAGCCTCCAAGATGATGTTAGAGGTCAGGGTGAAAGTACATTATATTTATAGACAGTACTGCTTCAGTTACTTCTAGTTTTGTCAACATTTCTAAATACTTCTTTCAGTAAGTGTCAGTTTTTCTCATCTGTCAGTACCTCTATTCTGCCACAAGAGGGCAGTGTAAGAGATCAGTCTATTCAGAGTACAGAATAGTGTTGCAGGGTATACCGAAACTTCTGTACATTTTAGACTGTTCTGGGCTGCATTAGCTCCACAGTCCCCACTCATGCCGCACAGACACTGACACGCTTGACTAATGCCACACGGACCGTAATGAAATTGTTCATTACGGTTCGCAAAACAATGTCCATTACAGGCCAGAAAACATTTACAATGCAGGACGATACCGGTAGCTTCCAGGTTTTAAATGTAGGCTAACTGTCCTTACTAGACTACAGCTGAATTCACTACCCTAGTACTTTGTTTGTGATAATATCCAAACCATAATGCAAAATACGCTGATTTCAAAGCTGATTGTCACCAAAAACTTGATTAATTGACTTGGTCTCCCTCGCAGCACCAAAAACTAAATTCCCTCCTTTGCCTCCTGGTTACCATTATGTTGTTATGCAGTCAGATTGGTAAAAGTCTAATTGATTGTATGATTGTATAATTTATTCATTACTGCATACAACGCTGTCTCCGTGAAAAATGTTGACGTAAAATATTTCAAATATAATGAACTCAAAATGGCACTCGTCAGATTCACACATTCTCTGACGAGTGACACTCTGACAAGGGCCATTCTGTAACTTTGACTAATACACCTTCCCTTTGTGTGATATAGTTTTGGTATCAAGTATTGTGATGCTATAGAGTATCGTGATAGTAAAGCTGGTATTGGGTTGAAAGTTAAAATGGTGGTATGGTGACAACACTAGTACAGAATACTAATGATAACATGAGAGGCAGATGTTAGTTCTGCTGATAGAGGACACCATCATCTGATAGCAGACTCAGTTATAACAGCTCCAGACAGACATTATACTGGCTCCCTGCTGGAATACACAGACTCAGTTATAACAGCTCCCTGCTGGAATACACAGACTCAGTTATAGCAGCTCCAGACAGACATTATACTGGCTCTCTGCTGGAATACACAGACTCAGTTATAACAGCTCCCTGCTGGAATACACAGACTCAGTTATAACAGCTCCCTGCTGGAATACACAGACTCAGTTATAACAGCTCCCTGCTGGAATACACAGACTCAGTTATAACAGCTCCCTGCTGGAATACACAGACTCAGTTATAACAGCTCCCTGCTGGAATACACAGACTCAGTTATAACAGCTCCCTGCTGGAATACACAGACTCAGTTATAACAGCTCCCTGCTGGAATACACAGACTCAGTTATAACAGCTCCAGACAGACATTATACTGGCTCCCTGCTGGAATACAGATACGACCACAGGAACAAAGGAGTGAAAGAAGTTTAGACTGGTGAGTCCATCTGGTCACTACGGAAGCCCAGAGGGTACTTAATGAAACCAGACAAAACAGAGAGCACTTTGTAAAACAATGTTAACAGCTAGAGTCATTTAGGATATTTCATGAGTTTTTAAACATAGAGCTGATGACATGCAGGGCACAGAATAGGTCTTTATGAACTATCAAACATCCTTCACTGGGCATTACTGTACCTCACTCCTGGAGGAGGTGAGGTGTGTGTGTGTGTGTGTGTGTGTGTGTGTGTGTGTGTGTGTGTGTGTGTGTGTGTGTGTGTGTGTGTGTGTGTGTGGTGTGTGTGTGTGGTGTGTGTGGTGTGGTGTGTACCTCACTCTTGGAGAAGGTGAGACAGGGGTAGATGTCCTCTCTGTAGACTCTCTCCAGGAAGGAGCTGTTCCTCTCCAGACTGGGCTCCTCCTTCCACAACTTAAACTCACTAAACAGGAGACTGTCCAGCTGAAGAGGGGCAGCAGCAGGAGGAGGAGGAAGAGGAGTAGGGGGTGGAGGAAGAGGAGGAGTAGTAGGAAGAGGAGTAGGAAGAGGAGTAGGGGGTAGAGGAAGAGGAACAAGGAGCAAAGTAGACACTTTGTCACACACATACCTTAACAACATAACTTACACACCAACAGACCACACATCCAGATCCCCTCTTCAGCCTCCTCCAGGAGGAACTACTGATAGTCCAGATTCATGAGGGTCACTGCAAACAGGGGGGGGGGGGGGGGGGGAGGTGGATAGAGAGAGAGGAAGGAGGGGAGAGGAGTAAGAGAGGAGATCGAGAAAGAGAGAGAGTGAGAAGAGAGAGAGGAAGGGGGAGAGAGAGAGAGGAAGGAGGGAAAAGGTAGAATAATAATCGTAGCCCTCAGCAGCAGAGAGAAGATGAGGAGTGAGCGGTAAAGGAGAGGGCTGATGGATCAGTGATTTAACTCTGGGTAAGGTTTCACTGACCCACAGACATTACCGTATGAGAGAGAGTCAGGGAGGGAGGGAGGGAGGGAGGGGAGAGACAGGGGGGAGAGAAAGAGAGATATAGGGAGGGAGAGAAAGAGACAGAGAGAGGGTCTCCCTCCACCAAAAAACATGTCTATGAGCTTTTTCAATGTACAGGTGTGGCTGAACTCTGGTGTGAACAGTAACAGGGGCAGACAGGGCAGCTGGCCAAAGAAACCAAGACTAAAAAGCTCCTACAGAAGAAACATGGTTTCATGACATGCATTATTTCTGATGATATCACATTGGGCAGGTCTCAAGCTTACTGTTACACACTGTCACCTTAATACAACTACAGTAGGAACACCGATGTCATGGTCATTAACTGCTTTCCCCTCCACTGCAGATTTTAAACCTGTATTTAACTAGGCAAGTCAGTTAAGAACAAATTCTTATTTACAATGACGACCTACAGAGGAACATTGGGTTAACTGCCTTGTTCAGGGGCAGAAGGACAGATTTTGACCTTGTCCGCTCGGGGATTCGAACCAGCAACCTTTGGGATCTATAGACCTATGCCATTTCCAAATAGGCAGTTTAACACACAGAACACATGGTTCCTTATGGTTGACCTGGATATTCTATACCCACCTACTAAGCATACAGTAGTTCTGTCTCCAGAGGCATGTTTCTGTCATCTTTAACTCATATCTACTCCTCAGGGAGCAATAACATCGTGTGAGTTCTACTCCACACTGACGTACAGAGGGAGATGACACTGCTCAGGCAAGATGAATCAATAAGGAATTGATAATAAATGACTAGCTGCTCAGGCAAGATGAATCAATAAGGAGCTGATAATAAATGACTCACTGCTCAGGCAAGATGAATCAATAAGGAGTTGATAATAAATGACTCACTGCTCAGGCAAGATGAATCAATAGGGAGTTGATAATAAATGACTCACTGCTCAGGCAAGATGAATCAATAGGGAGTTGATAATAAATGCCTCACTGCTCAGGCAAGATGAATCAATAAGGAGTTGATAATAAATGCCTCACTGCTCAGGCAAGATGAATCAATAAGGAGTTGATAATAAATGCCTCACTGCTCAGGCAAGATGAATCAATAAGGAGTTGATAATAAATGCCTCACTGCTCAGGCAAGATGAATCAATAAGGAGTTGATAATAAATGCCTCACTGCTCAGGCAAGATGAATCAATAAGGAGTTTATAATAAATGCCTCACTGCTCAGGCAAGATGAATCAATAAGGAGTTGATAAATGACTCACTGCTCAGGCAAGATGAATCAATAAGGAGTTGATAATAAATGACTCACTGCTCAGGCAAGATGAATCAATAAGGAGTTGATAATAAATGCCTCACTGCTCAGGCAAGATGAATCAATAAGGAGTTGATAATAAACCAGGTCTCAACAGAACCTACAGCACGTATAAACCACGTGCAGAGCAGAGCCTGAGAAACACTGGCTGACATGTGGAGCCATTTGCCATTTAAATGAAGTAGGGAAACTGAAAAAGCCAGTAGTGAAATAGTTCAGGAAGACAAGAGCAGGTAACTGAAGGAGTCCAGCGTGTGATTGCGTCTGACTGCACGCCAGTGTGTGTTACGTCCATGTGTGTGTATGTGTGTTAAGTCCATGTCTGTGTGTGTGTGTGTGTGTTACATCCGTGTGTGTGTGTGTTACCTCTCTGCAGTCTCGTACGATGGGCTGTGTGGCGCTCAGTTCCTGTGTGTGTGTGTGTGTGTGTGTTACCTCTCTGCAGTCTCGTACGATGGGCTGTGTGGTGCTCTGCTCCTGTGTGTGTGTGTGTGTGTGTGTTACCTCTCTGCAGTCTCGTACGATGGGCTGTGTGGTGCTCTGCTCCTGTGTGTGTGTGTGTGTGTTACCTCTCTGCAGTCTCGTACGATGGGCTGTGTGGTGCTCTGCTCCTGCCCGCTGCCCAGCATGGCGCTGCTGGTACTCTTGTTGCGGCCGTGGCCCTTCTTGAAGGGGGCCTTGGGGCCCCCAGGAAGGTCGTGACAGGGGGAGGTGGGGGACGTGGACAGGACCAAGGTCTTCAGGGCAGACACCTCCGCCTGGAGCACATCAATCTGGGGGGAGGGAGGGGTGGAACATCACACATACAGAACCCATATAGATACAGGTCTGTCTTCTGTCTCACACCGTTCTGACAGAGAGAGGTGTGGAACAGGTTGAAACCGTCTCACTCCGTTCTGACAGAGAGAGGTGTGGAACAGGTTTAAACCGTCTCACACCGTTCTGACAGAGAGAGGGGTGGAACAGGTTTAAACCGTCTCACACCGTTCTGACAGAGAGAGGGGTGGAACAGGTTTACATCGTCTCACACCGTTCTGACAGAGAGAGGTGTGGAACAGGTTTACATCGTCTCACACCGTTCTGACAGAGAGAGGGGTGGAACAGGTTTAAACCGTCAAACACCGTTCTGACAGAGAGAGGGGTGGAACAGGTTTACATCGTCTCACACCGTTCTAACAGAGAGAGGTGTGGAACAGGTTTACATCGTCTCACACCGTTCTGACAGAGAGAGGTGTGGAACAGGTTTACATCGTCTCACACCGTTCTGACAGAGAGAGGTGTGGAACAGGTTTACATCGTTTCACACCGTTCTGACAGAGAGAGGTGTGGAACAGGTTTACATCGTCTCACACCGTTCTGACAGAGAGAGGTGTGGAACAGGTTTACATCGTCTCACACCGTTCTAACAGAGAGAGGTGTGGAACAGGTTTACATCGTCTCATACCGTTCTGACAGAGAGAGGTGTGGAACAGGTTTACATCGTCTCACACCGTTCTGACAGAGAGAGGTGTGGAACAGGTTTACATCGTCTCACACCGTTCTGACAGAGAGAGGTGTGGAACAGGTTTACATCGTCTCACACCGTTCTGACAGAGAGAGGTGTGGAACAGGTTTACATCGTCTCACACCGTTCTAACAGAGAGAGGTGTGGAACAGGTTTACATCGTCTCACACCGTTCTGACAGAGAGAGGTGTGGAACAGGTTTACATCGTCTCACACCGTTCTGACAGAGAGAGGTGTGGAACAGGTTTACATCGTCTCACACCGTTCTAACAGAGAGAGGTGTGGAACAGGTTTACATCGTCTCACACCGTTCTGACAGAGAGAGGTGTGGAACAGGTTTACATCGTCTCACACCGTTCTGACAGAGAGAGGTGTGGAACAGGTTTACATCGTCTCACACCGTTCTGACAGAGAGAGGTGTGGAACAGGTTTACATCGTCTCACACCGTTCTGACAGAGAGAGGTGTGGAACAGGTTTACATCGTCTCACACCGTTCTGACAGAGAGAGGTGTGGAACAGGTTTACATCGTCTCACACCGTTCTGACAGAGAGAGGTGTGGAACAGGTTTACATCGTCTCACACCGTTCTGACAGAGAGAGGTGTGGAACAGGTTTACATCGTCTCACACCGTTCTAACAGAGAGAGGTGTGGAACAGGTTTACATCGTCTCACACCGTTCTGACAGAGAGAGGTGTGGAACAGGTTTACATCGTCTCACACCGTTCTGACAGAGAGAGGTGTGGAACAGGTTTACATCGTCAAACACCGTTCTGACAGAGAGAGGTGTGGAACAGGTTTACATCGTCTCACACCGTTCTGACAGAGAGAGGTGTGGAACAGGTTTACATCGTCTCACACCGTTCTGACAGAGAGAGGTGTGGAACAGGTTTAAACCGCCAAACACCGTTCTGACAGAGAGAGGTGTGGAACAGGTTTACATCGTCTCACACCGTTCTGACAGAGAGAGGTGTGGAACAGGTTTAAACCGCCAAACACCGTTCTGACAGAGAGAGGTGTGGAACAGGTTTACATCGTCTCACACCGTTCTGACAGAGAGAGGTGTGGAACAGGTTTACATCGTCTCACACCGTTCTGACAGAGAGAGGTGTTGTTGTGAGACGATGTAAACCAGTCAGTCCCTGTTGCTTCCATCAACAGCCAGCCGGGAGGCTGCAGTGGAGTGACTGATACAACCTGCTATTAAACCAGTCAGCTGGGAGGCTGCAGTGGAGTGACTGATACAACCTGCTATTAAACCAGCCAGCCGGGAGGCTGCAGTGGAGTAACTGATACAACCTGCTATTAAACCAGTCAGTCCCTGTGGTTCCCGTCAACAGCCAGCCGGGGGGCTGCAGTGGTGTGACTGACACAACCTGCTATTAAACCAGCCAGCCGGGAGGCTGCAGTGGAGTGACTGATACAACCTGCTATTAAACCAGCCAGCCGGGAGGCTGCAGTGGTGTGACTGATACAACCTGCTATTAAACCAGCCAGCCGGGAGGCTGCAGTGGAGTGACTGATACAACCTGCTATTAAACCAGTCAGCCGGGAGGCTGCAGTGGTGTGACTGATACAACCTGCTATTAAACCAGTCAGCCGGGAGGCTGCAGTGGTGTGACTGATACAACCTGCTATTAAACCAGTCAGCCGGGAGGCTGCAGTGGTGTGACTGATACAACCTGCTATTAAACCAGTCAGCCGGGAGGCTGCAGTGGTGTGACTGATACAACCTGCTATTAAACCAGTCAGTCCCTGTGGCTTCCATTAACAGCCAGCCAGCCGGGAGGCTGCAGTGGTGTGACTGATACAACCTGCTATTAAACCAGTCAGCCGGGAGGCTGCAGTGGTGTGACTGATACAACCTGCTATTAAACCAGTCAGTCCCTGTGGCTTCCATTAACAGCCAGCCAGCCGGGAGGCTGCAGTGGTGTGACTGACACAACCTGCTATTAAACCAGTCAGCCGGGAGGCTGCAGTGGTGTGACTGATACAACCTGCTATTAAACCAGTCAGCCGGGAGGCTGCAGTGGTGTGACTGACACAACCTGCTATTAAACCAGTCAGCCGGGAGGCTGCAGTGGTGTGACTGATACAACCTGCTATTAAACCAGTCAGCCGGGAGGCTGCAGTGGTGTGACTGATACAACCTGCTATTAAACCAGTCAGTCCCTGTGGCTTCCATTAACAGCCAGCCAGCCGGGAGGCTGCAGTGGTGTGACTGATACAACCTGCTATTAAACCAGTCAGCCGGGAGGCTGCAGTGGTGTGACTGATACAACCTGCTATTAAACCAGCCAGTCCCTGTAGCTTCCATTAACAGCCAGCCAGCCGGGAGGCTGCAGTGGTGTGACTGACACAACCTGCTATTAAACCAGTCAGCCGGGAGGCTGCAGTGGTGTGACTGATACAACCTGCTATTAAACCAGTCAGCCGGGAGGCTGCAGTGGTGTGACTGACACAACCTGCTATTAAACCAGTCAGCCGGGAGGCTGCAGTGGTGTGACTGATACAACCTGCTATTAAACCAGTCAGCCGGGAGGCTGCAGTGGTGTGACTGATACAACCTGCTATTAAACCAGCCAGCTGGGAGGCTGCAGTGGTGTGACTGATACAACCTGCTATTAAACCAGTCAGTCCCTGTTGCTTCCATTAACAGCCAGCCGGGAGGCTGCAGTGGTGTGACTGACACCTTTAGTGAAGAGGCAGCACACATAAATCAGCCAGCACTCCATCTCTTCACACACCCACACACACACACATTGTCATTAGAAGACTATCAGACTGGGCCAGCCACTCCATTTCCATGAGGGTAACAGTCATGTAGACACAGTAGTATGGAACACGGTTGTAAACAGTTCAGTCCTCACCTTGTTCAGAGCTTCCGTCAGCTGCTTCTCAGCAGTCGACTGTTTGATGTTGGCCTCACGCACCATCTTGTGAGCTTCCTGTAAGAAGGCACGAGACTTTAGACCCACAATGCATCACTCATCGCCCTGACCTCTAACCCCTACCGACTCCTCACACAAAACAACACACAAAACAGAGAACCCAACAACTAAACACAAGCCAAGACAACCTGAGTCACAGCTGGCACCAAACACCCAGAGAAAAGCAGGTTAGTATCTCTACAAACTAACATGAGTTTTGAAAACAGGAGAGAGGAGAGACAGAGAGAGGAGGGAAACTGTTAATCTAGCTACGTAAGAGAAGGGAGGAGAGAAGGCAAAACACTTTGATCACAAGGAGGGCAGTCTTAGTGTTTCTGGGGGGATGAATTAGCCGGTCGGACCAACCTCAAACAGGCTAGCAGTGAGCTCCTCCAGTTCCTGGCCCAGTTGGTCCCTGACTTTAGAAAGCCTCTCACACTCCTCGTCTTTTAACTTAAGATCCTTAAGAAATGAAAAACCAAAAACGGAAAAAAAACAAACGTGATGAACAAATGAATGTAAATATAAATGACGTGGTAATAATAATGACAAAGGAAAATCAACTGTGGTTTATTTTAGCGGCCGAAATAATATGAAACAAATCAAAAAATGTGAAGTGTAGCGTGACTTAGTGGGTGTGAATGTTGTAGGTGTGTGTAGACTTCTTAACACAGGCATGTACTGTAAACACACACACACACAGTTCAGTTGACAGCAGGCCAAGTTTCGATAGCTGAAATCAAAACGTATATTACCCTAATAATATATTACCATGTACAGTAAATGTATTTCAGAGCAATAAAATACTTGGTTAGTTCCTGGAAGGGATATTTAACAGTGTGTGGCCCTTATTGTTCTATACTAGTTCCTGGAAGGGGTCTTTAACAGTATGTGGCCCATATTGTTCTATACTAGTTCCTAGAAGGGGTCTTTAACAGTGTGTGGCCCTTATTGTTCTATACTGGGTTCTGGAAGGGGTCTTTAACAGTGTGTGGCCCTTATTGTTCTATACTAGTTCCTGGAAGGGGTCTTTAACAGTGTGTGGCCCTTATTGTTCTATACTAGTTCCTGGAAGGGGTCTTTAACAGTGTGTGGCCCTTATTGTTCTATACTAGTTCCTGGAAGGGGTCTTTAACAGTGTGTGGCCCTTATTGTTCTATACTAGTTCCTGGAAGGGGTCTTTAACAGTATGTGGCCCTTATTGTTCTATACTAGTTCCTGGAAGGGGTCTTTAACAGTGTGTGGCCCTTATTGTTCTATACTAGTTCTTGGAAGGGGTCTTTAACAGTATGTGGCCCTTCTTGTTCTATACTAGTTCCTGGAAGGGGTCTTTAACAGTGTGTGGCCCTTATTGTTCTATACTAGTTCTTGGAAGGGATATTTAACAGTGTGTGGCCCTTATTGTTCTATACTAGTTCTTGGAAGGGGTCTTTAACAGTATGTGGCCCTTCTTGTTCTATACTAGTTCCTGGAAGGGGTCTTTAACAGTGTGTGGCCCTTATTGTTCTATACTAGTTCCTGGAAGGGGTCTTTAACAGTGTGTGGCCCTTCTAGGTCTATACTGGTTTCTGGAAGGAACATGGACATCCACTGTAAGCTGTATAAACTGGGTGTTGTCCACGTCATATAATACAATAGAAACATGTGTCCACTAGACGTGCTGCTTCCTGTCAGTAAATATAGTGAGGCTACACCCACCAACATGCTGATGCAGTAATGGTTGTTCACACATAAATTGTATGTTTAGAGCTACAGCCCCACAGGGGACGCGAGCGTGCACACACACACACACACACACACACACACACACACACACACACACACACACACACACACACACACACACACACACACACACACACACACACACACACACACACACACACACACACACACACACACACACACACACACACACACACACACACACACACACACACAGGGTTTACTAGTCCTCTCCTCTGGCAAGGTCACACCTCTTGACACATTGTTTTGTTAACAAACCCAGTTGTTAAATAACTTTCCAGGGCCTGACCAAATACACCGTGGTAAACAACAGGACAGATACTAGTGGTATTCTACACCGTGGTAAACAACAGGACAGATACTAGTGGTATTCTACACTGTGGTAAACAACAGGACAGATACTAGTGGTATTCTACACCGTGGTAAACAACAGGACAGATACTAGTGGTATTCTACACCGTGGTAAACAACAGGACAGATACTAGTGGTATTCTACACCGTGGTAAACAACAGGACAGATACTAGTGGTATTCTACACCGTGGTAAACAACAGGACAGATACTAGTGGTATTCTACACCGTGGTAAACAACAGGACAGATACTAGTGGTATTCTACACCGTGGTAAACAACAGGACAGATACTAGTGGTATTCTACACCGTGGTAAACAACAGGACAGATACTAGTGGTATTCTACACCGTGGTAAACAACAGGACAGATACTAGTGGTATTCTACACCGTGGTAAACAACAGGACAGATACTAGTGGTATTCTACACCGTGGTAAACAACAGGACAGATACTAGTGGTATTCTACACCGTGGTAAACAACAGGACAGATACTAGTGGTATTCTACACCGTGGTAAACAACAGGACAGATACTAGTGGTATTCTACACCGTGGTAAACAACAGGACAGATACTAGTGGTATTCTACACCGTGGTAAACAACAGGACAGATACTAGTGGTATTCTACACCGTGGTAAACAACAGGACAGATACTAGTGGTATTCTACACCGTGGTAAACAACAGGACAGATACTAGTGGTATTCTACACCGTGGTAAACAACAGGACAGATACTAGTGGTATTCTACACCGTGGTAAACAACAGGACAGATACTAGTGGTATTCTACAACGTGGTAAACAACAGGACAGATACTAGTGGTATTCTACACCGTGGTAAACAACAGGACAGATACTAGTGGTACTCTACACCGTGGTAAACAACAGGACAGATACCAGTGGTATTCTACACCGTGGTAAACAACAGGACAGACACCAGTGGTATTCTACACCGTGGTAAACAACAGGACAGACACCAGTGGTATTCTACACCGTGGTAAACAACAGGACAGACACCAGTGGTATTCTACACCGTGGTAAACAACAGGACAGATACTAGTGGTATTCTACACCGTGGTAAACAACAGGACAGATACTAGTGGTATTCTACACCGTGGTAAACAACAGGACAGACACCAGTGGTATTCTACACCGTGGTAAACAACAGGACAGACACCAGTGGTATTCTACACCGTGGTAAACAACAGGACAGATACTAGTGGTATTCTACACCGTGGTAAACAACAGGACAGACACCAGTGGTATTCTACACCGTGGTAAACAACAGGACAGACACCAGTGGTATTCTACACCGTGGTAAACAACAGGACAGACACCAGTGGTATTCAACACCGTGGTAAACAACAGGACAGACACCAGTGGTATTCTACACCGTGGTAAACAACAGGACAGACACCAGTGGTATTCTACACCGTGGTAAACAACAGGACAGACACCAGTGGTATTCTACACCGTGGTAAACAACAGGACAGATACTAGTGGTATTCTACACCGTGGTAAACAACAGGACAGATACTAGTGGTATTCTACACCGTGGTAAACAACAGGACAGATACTAGTGGTATTCTACACCGTGGTAAACAACAGGACAGATACTAGTGGTATTCTACACCGTGGTAAACAACAGGACAGATACTAGTGGTATTCTACACCGTGGTAAACAACAGGACAGATACTAGTGGTATTCTACACCGTGGTAAACAACAGGACAGACACTAGTGGTATTCTACACCGTGGTAAACAACAGGACAGATACTAGTGGTATTCTACACCGTGGTAAACAACAGGACAGATACTAGTGGTATTCTACACCGTGGTAAACAACAGGACAGATACTAGTGGTATTCTACACCGTGGTAAACAACAGGACAGATACTAGTGGTATTCTACACCGTGGTAAACAACAGGACAGACACTAGTGGTATTCTACACCGTGGTAAACAACAGGACAGATACTAGTGGTATTCTACACCGTGGTAAACAACAGGACAGACACTAGTGGTACTCTACACCGTGGTAAACAACAGGACAGACACTAGTGGTATTCTACACCGTGGTAAACAACAGGACAGATACTAGTGGTATTCTACACCGTGGTAAACAACAGGACAGATACTAGTGGTATTCTACACCGTGGTAAACAACAGGACAGATACTAGTGGTATTCTACACCGTGGTAAACAACAGGACAGATACTAGTGGTATTCTACACCGTGGTAAACAACAGGACAGACACTAGTGGTATTCTACACCGTGGTAAACAACAGGACAGATACTAGTGGTATTCTACACCGTGGTAAACAACAGGACAGATACTAGTGGTATTCTACACCGTGGTAAACAACAGGACAGATACTAGTGGTATTCTACACCGTGGTAAACAACAGGACAGATACTAGTGGTATTCTACACCGTGGTAAACAACAGGACAGATACTAGTGGTATTCTACACCGTGGTAAACAACAGGACAGATACCAGTGGTATTCTACACCGTGGTAAACAACAGGACAGATACCAGTGGTATTCTACACCGTGGTAAACAACAGGACAGACACCAGTGGTATTCTACACCGTGGTAAACAACAGGACAGACACCAGTGGTATTCTACACCGTGGTAAACAACAGGACAGACACCAGTGGTATTCTACACCGTGGTAAACAACAGGACAGATACTAGTGGTATTCTACACCGTGGTAAACAACAGGACAGATACTAGTGGTATTCTACACCGTGGTAAACAACAGGACAGATACTAGTGGTATTCTACACCGTGGTAAACAACAGGACAGATACTAGTGGTATTCTACACCGTGGTAAACAACAGGACAGATACTAGTGGTATTCTACACCGTGGTAAACAACAGGACAGATACTAGTGGTATTCTACACCGTGGTATACAACAGGACAGATACTAGTGGTATTCTACACCGTGGTAAACAACAGGACAGATACTAGTGGTATTCTACACCGTGGTAAACAACAGGACAGACACTAGTGGTATTCTACACCGTGGTAAACAACAGGACAGATACTAGTGGTATTCTACACCGTGGTAAACAACAGGACAGACACTAGTGGTATTCTACACCGTGGTAAACAACAGGACAGATACTAGTGGTATTCTACACCGTGGTAAACAACAGGACAGATACTAGTGGTATTCTACACCGTGGTAAACAACAGGACAGATACTAGTGGTATTCTACACCGTGGTAAACAACAGGACAGATACTAGTGGTATTCTACACCGTGGTAAACAACAGGACAGATACTAGTGGTATTCTACACCGTGGTAAACAACAGGACAGATACTAGTGGTATTCTACACCGTGGTAAACAACAGGACAGATACTAGTGGTATTCTACACCGTGGTAAACAACAGGACAGATACTAGTGGTATTCTACACCGTGGTAAACAACAGGACAGATACTAGTGGTATTCTACACCGTGGTAAACAACAGGACAGATACTAGTGGTATTCTACACCGTGGTATACAACAGGACAGATACTAGTGGTATTCTACACCATGGTAAACAACAGGACAGATACTAGTGGTATTCTACACCGTGGTAAACAACAGGACAGATACTAGTGGTATTCTACACCATGGTAAACAACAGGACAGATACTAGTGGTATTCTACACCGTGGTAAACAACAGGACAGATACTAGTGGTATTCTACACCATGGTAAACAACAGGACAGATACTAGTGGTATTCTACACCGTGGTAAACAACAGGACAGATACTAGTGGTATTCTACACCGTGGTAAACAACAGGACAGATACTAGTGGTATTCTACACCGTGGTAAACAACAGGACAGATACCAGTGGTATTCTACACCGTGGTAAACAACAGGACAGACACTAGTGGTATTCTACACCGTGGTAAACAACAGGACAGACACTAGTGGTATTCTACACCGTGGTAAACAACAGGACAGATACTAGTGGTATTCTACACCGTGGTAAACAACAGGACAGATACTAGTGGTATTCTACACCGTGGTAAACAACAGGACAGACACCAGTGGTATTCTACACCGTGGTAAACAACAGGACAGACACCAGTGGTATTCTACACCGTGGTAAACAACAGGACAGATACTAGTGGTATTCTACACCGTGGTAAACAACAGGACAGACACTAGTGGTATTCTACACCGTGGTAAACAACAGGACAGATACTAGTGGTATTCTACACCGTGGTAAACAACAGGACAGACACTAGTGTTATTCTACACCGTGGTAAACAACAGGACAGATACTAGTGGTATTCTACACCGTGGTAAACAACAGGACAGATACTAGTGGTATTCTACACCGTGGTAAACAACAGGACAGATACTAGTGGTATTCTACACCGTGGTAAACAACAGGACAGATACTAGTGTTATTCTACACCGTGGTAAACAGGACAGATACTAGTGGAGCGAGTAGGACAGACAGGACAGACACGGTTTGGAGCGAGTAGTCGCATTCCGCTTCGCTCCACAGGTAGTATTACCATTTCATTTTCATTACAGTACAACGGTTTGATTTGTTTGATCTTAGCTAGCTACATAGCCGTCTTTGTATCAAAGATAATTGTGTAGTTATTGAGGTTCGCTAGCCAGCTATTTTCGTCGTAACGTAACGTAGTCAACACTGCTAGCTAGCCAGCTAGCCACCGAATAGCAGCACTGCAGAAACGATTACATTACAACGGAACGACTTGATTAGTGTAGTGTTAGCTAGCTACATAGTTGTCTTTGCTATCTTTGTATCTAAGATAATTGTGTAGCTTAGAGTAGTTTAGAGTAATTATTCGGTTAGCTAGCCAGCTATTTTCGTCCGCCGCGCTGCCGTTCTCCTACCTAGTCAACACTGCTAGCTAACACTGCTAGCTAGCCAACTTCTACCGAATAGCAGCACTGTAGAAACTCACATTACAACTTACATTACAACGGAACGACTTGATTAGCGTAGTGTTAGCTAGCTACATAGTTGTCTTTGCTGTCCTTGTATCCAAGATAATTGTGTAGTTTTGAGAAATTGTCGAGGTTACCTAGCCAGTTAGAGGTTACCTAGCCAGCTACACTTTCAAACAAAGTCAACAACGCAGCCACTGCTAGCCAGCCTACTTCACCGCCAGCAGTACTATATCATTTTAGTCAATAAGATTTTATTTTAGCAACGTAAGCTTAACTTTCTGAACATTGGAGACGTGTAGTCCACTTGTCATTCTAATCTCCTTTGCATTAGCGTAGCCTCTTCTGTAGCCTGTCAACTATGTGTCTGTCTATCCCTCTTCTCTCCTCTCTGCACAGACCATACAAACGCTTCACACCGCGTGGCCGCCGCCACTCTAACCTGGTGGTCCCAGCGCGCACGACCCACGTGGAGTTCCAGGTCTCCGGCAGCCTCTGGAACTGCCGATCTGCGGCCAACAAGGCAGAGTTCATCTCAGCCTATGCTTCCCTCCAGTCCCTCGACTTCTTGGCACTGACGGAAACATGGATTACCACTGATAACACTGCTACTCCTACTGCTCTCTCCTCGTCTGCCCACGTGTTCTCGCACACCCCGAGAGCTTCTGGTCAGCGGGGTGGTGGCACTGGGATCCTCATCTCTCCCAAGTGGACATTCTCTCTTTCTCCCCTGACCCATCTGTCTATTGCCTCCTTTGAATTCCATGCTGTCACAGTTACCAGCCCTTTCAAGCTTAACATCCTTATCATTTATCGCCCTCCAGGTTCCCTTGGAGAGTTCATCAATGAGCTTGACGCCCTGATAAGTTCCTTTCCTGAGGATGGCTCACCTCTCACAGTGTTCTGGGTGACTTTAACCTCCCCACGTCTACCTTTGACTCATTCCTCTCTGCCTCCTTCTTTCCACTCCTCTCCTCTTTTGACCTCACCCTCTCACCTTCCCCCCCTACTCACAAGGCAGGCAATACACTTGACCTCATCTTTACTAGATGCTGTTCTTCCACTAATCTCATTGCAACTCCCCTCCAAGTCTCCGACCACTACCTTGTATCCTTTTCCCTCTCGCTCTCATCCAACACTTCCCACACTGCCCCTACTCGGATGGTATCACGCCGTCCCAACCTTCGCTCTCTCTCCCCCGCTACTCTCTCCTCTTCCATCCTATCATCTCTTCCCTCTGCTCAAACCTTCTCCAACCTATCTCCTGATTCTGCCTCCTCAACCCTCCTCTCCTCCCTTTCTGCATCCTTTGACTCTCTATGTCCCCTATCCTCCAGGCCGGCTCGGTCCTCCCCTCCTGCTCCGTGGCTCGACGACTCACTGCGAGCTCACAGAACAGGGCTCCGGGCAGCTGAGCGGAAATGGAGGAAAACTCGCCTCCCTGCGGACCTGGCATCCTTTCACTCCCTCCTCTCTACATTCTCCTCTTGTCTCTGCTGCTAAAGCCACTTTCTACCACTCTAAATTCCAAGCATCTGCCTCTAACCCTAGGAAGCTCTTTGCCACCTTCTCCTCCCTCCTGAATCCTCCTCCCCCTCCTCCCCCCTCCTCCCTCTCTGCGGATGACTTCGTCAACCATTTTGAAAAGAAGGTCGACGACATCCGATCCTCGTTTGCTAAGTCAAACGACACCGCTGGTTCTGCTCACACTGCCCTACCCTGTGCTTTGACCTCGTTCTCCCCTCTCACTCCAGATGAAATCTCGCGTCTTGTGACGGCCGGCCGCCCAACAACCTGCCCGCTTGACCCTATCCCCTCCTCTCTTCTCCAGACCATTTCCGGAGACCTTCTCCCTTACCTCACCTCGCTCATCAACTCATCCTTGACCGCTGGCTACGTCCCTTCCGTCTTCAAGAGAGCGAGAGTTGCACCCCTTCTGAAAAAACCTACACTCGATCCCTCCGATGTCAACAACTACAGACCAGTATCCCTTCTTTCTTTTCTCTCCAAAACTCTTGAACGTGCCGTCCTTGGCCAGCTCTCCTGCTATCTCTCTCAGAATGACCTTCTTGATCCAAATCAGTCAGGTTTCAAGACTAGTCATTCAACTGAGACTGCTCTTCTCTGTGTCACGGAGGCGCTCCGCACTGCTAAAGCTAACTCTCTCTCCTCTGCTCTCATCCTTCTAGACCTATCGGCTGCCTTTGATACTGTGAACCATCAGATCCTCCTCTCCACCCTCTCCGAGCTGGGCATCTCCGGCGCGGCCCACGCTTGGATTGCGTCCTACCTGACAGGTCGCTCCTACCAGGTGGCATGGCGAGAATCTGTCTCCGCACCACGTGCTCTCACCACTGGTGTCCCCCAGGGCTCTGTTCTCGGCCCTCTCCTATTCTCGCTATACACCAAGTCACTTGGCTCTGTCATATCCTCACATGGTCTCTCCTATCATTGCTATGCAGACGACACACAATTAATCTTCTCCTTTCCCCCCTCTGATAACCAGGTGGCGAATCGCATCTCTGCATGTCTGGCAGACATATCAGTGTGGATGACGGATCACCACCTCAAGCTGAACCTCGGCAAGACGGAGCTGCTCTTCCTCCCGGGGAAGGACTGCCCGTTCCATGATCTCGCCATCACGGTTGACAACACCATTGTGTCCTCCTCCCAGAGTGCTAAGAACCTTGGCGTGATCCTGAACAACAACCTGTCGTTCTCAACTCACATCAAGGCGGTGACCCGTTCCTGTAGGTTCATGCTCTACAACATTCGCAGAGTACGACCCTGCCTCACACAGGAAGCGGCGCAGGTCCTAATCCAGGCACTTGTCATCTCCCGTCTGGATTACTGCAACTCGCTGTTGGCTGGGCTCCCTGCCTGTGCTATTAAACCCCTACAACTCATCCAGAACGCCGCAGCCCGTCTGGTGTTCAACCTTCCCAAGTTCTCTCACGTCACCCCGCTCCTCCGCTATCTCCACTGGCTTCCAGTTGAAGCTCGCATCCGCTACAAGACCATGGTGCTTGCCTACGGAGCTGTGAGGGGAACGGCACCTCCGTACCTTCAGGCTCTTATCAGGCCCTACACCCAAACAAGGGCACTGCGTTCATCCACCTCTGGCCTGCTCGCCTCCCTACCTCTGAGGAAGTACAGTTCCCGCTCAGCCCAGTCAAAACTGTTCGCTGCTCTGGCACCCCAATGGTGGAACAAACTCCCTCACGACGCCAGGTCAGCGGAGTCAATCACCACCTTCCGGAGACACCTGAAACCCCACCTCTTTAAGGAATACCTAGGATAGGATAAAGTAATCCTTCTAACCCCCCCCCTCCCCCTTAAAAGAGTTAGATGCACTATTGTAAAGTGGTTGTTCCACTGGATATCATAAGGTGAATGCACCAATTTGTAAGTCGCTCTGGATAAGAGCGTCTGCTAAATGACTTAAATGTAGTGGTATTCTACACCGTGGTAAACAACAGGACAGATACTAGTGGTATTCTACACCGTGCTAAACAACAGGACAGACACTAGTGGTATTCTACACCGTGGTAAACAACAGGACAGACACTAGTGGTATTCTACACCGTGGTAAACAACAGGACAGACACTAGTGGTATTCTACACCGTGGTAAACAACAGGACAGACACTAGTGGTATTCTACACCGTGGTAAACAACAGGACAGATACTAGTGGTATTCTACACCGTGGTAAACAACAGGACAGACACTAGTGGTATTCTACACCGTGGTAAACAACAGGACAGACACTAGTGGTATTCTACACCGTGGTAAACAACAGGACAGATACTAGTGGTATTCTACACCGTGGTAAACAACAGGACAGATACTAGTGGTATTCTACACCGTGGTAAACAACAGGACAGACACTAGTGGTATTCTACACCGTGGTAAACAACAGGACAGACACTAGTGGTATTCTACACCGTGGTAAACAACAGGACAGATACTAGTGGTATTCTACACCGTGGTAAACAACAGGACAGATACTAGTGGTATTCTACACCGTGGTAAACAACAGGACAGACACTAGTGGTATTCTACACCGTGGTAAACAACAGGACAGATACTAGTGGTATTCTACACCGTGGTAAACAACAGGACAGACACTAGTGGTATTCTACACCGTGGTAAACAACAGGACAGATACTAGTGGTATTCTACACCGTGGTAAACAGGACAGATACTAGTGGTATTCTACACCGTGGTAAACAACAGGACAGATACTAGTGGTATTCTACACCGTGGTAAACAACAGGACAGATACTAGTGGTATTCTACACCGTGGTAAACAACAGGACAGATACAGTGGTATTCTACACCGTGGTAAACAACAGGACAGATACTAGTGGTATTCTACACCGTGGTAAACAACAGGACAGATACTAGTGGTATTCTACACCGTGGTAAACAACAGGACAGATACTAGTGGTATTCTACACCGTGGTAAACAACAGGACAGATACTAGTGGTATTCTACACCGTGGTAAACAACAGGACAGATACTAGTGGTATTCTACACCGTGGTAAACAACAGGACAGATACTAGTGGTATTCTACACCGTGGTAAACAACAGGACAGATACTAGTGGTATACAACAGGACAGATACTAGTGGTATTCTACACCGTGGTAAACAACAGGACAGATACTAGTGGTATTCTACACCGTGGTAAACAACAGGACAGATACTAGTGGTATTCTACACCGTGGTAAACAACAGGACAGACACTAGTGGTATTCTACACCGTGGTAAACAACAAGACAGACACTAGTGGTATTCTACACCGTGGTAAACAACAGGACAGACACTAGTGGTATTCTACACCGTGGTAAACAACAGTACAGATACTAGTGGTATTCTACACCGTGGTAAACAACAGGACAGATACTAGTGGTATTCTACACCGTGGTAAACAACAGGACAGATACTAGTGGTATTCTACACCGTGGTAAACAACAGGACAGATACTAGTGGTATTCTACACCGTGGTAAACAACAGGACAGATACTAGTGGTATTCTACACCGTGGTAAACAACAGGACAGATACAGTGGTATTCTACACCGTGGTAAACAACAGGACAGATACTAGTGGTATTCTACACCGTGGTAAACAACAGGACAGATACTAGTGGTATTCTACACCGTGGTAAACAACAGGACAGATACAGTGGTATTCTACACCGTGGTAAACAACAGGACAGATACTAGTGGTATTCTACACCGTGGTAAACAACAGGACAGATACTAGTGGTATTCTACACCGTGGTAAACAACAGGACAGATACTAGTGGTATTCTACACCGTGGTAAACAACAGGACAGATACTAGTGGTATTCTACACCGTGGTAAACAACAGGACAGATACTAGTGGTATTCTACACCGTGGTAAACAACAGGACAGATACTAGTGGTATTCTACACCGTGGTAAACAACAGGACAGATACTAGTGGTATACAACAGGACAGATACTAGTGGTATTCTACACCGTGGTAAACAACAGGACAGATACTAGTGGTATTCTACACCGTGGTAAACAACAGGACAGACACTAGTGGTATTCTACACCGTGGTAAACAACAGGACAGACACTAGTGGTATTCTACACCGTGGTAAACAACAGGACAGACACTAGTGGTATTCTACACCGTGGTAAACAACAGGACAGACACTAGTGGTATTCTACACCGTGGTAAACAACAGGACAGACACTAGTGGTATTCTACACCGTGGTAAACAACAGGACAGACACTAGTGGTATTCTACACCGTGGTAAACAACAGGACAGATACTAGTGGTATTCTACACCGTGGTAAACAACAGGACAGATACTAGTGGTATTCTACACCGTGGTAAACAACAGGACAGATACTAGTGGTATTCTACACCGTGGTAAACAACAGGACAGATACTAGTGGTATTCTACACCGTGGTAAACAACAGGACAGATACTAGTGGTATTCTACACCGTGGTAAACAACAGGACAGATACAGTGGTATTCTACACCGTGGTAAACAACAGGACAGATACTAGTGGTATTCTACACCGTGGTAAACAACAGGACAGATACTAGTGGTATTCTACACCGTGGTAAACAACAGGACAGATACTAGTGGTATTCTACACCGTGGTAAACAACAGGACAGATACTAGTGGTATACAACAGGACAGATACTAGTGGTATTCTACACCGTGGTAAACAACAGGACAGATACTAGTGGTATTCTACACCGTGGTAAACAACAGGACAGATACTAGTGGTATTCTACACCGTGGTAAACAACAGGACAGACACTAGTGGTATTCTACACCGTGGTAAACAACAGGACAGACACTAGTGGTATTCTACACCGTGGTAAACAACAGGACAGACACTAGTGGTATTCTACACCGTGGTAAACAACAGGACAGACACTAGTGGTATTCTACACCGTGGTAAACAACAGGACAGATACTAGTGGTATTCTACACCGTGGTAAACAACAGGACAGATACTAGTGGTATTCTACACCGTGGTAAACAACAGGACAGATACTAGTGGTATTCTACACCGTGGTAAACAACAGGACAGATACTAGTGGTATTCTACACCGTGGTAAACAACAGGACAGATACTAGTGGTATTCTACACCGTGGTAAACAACAGGACAGATACAGTGGTATTCTACACCGTGGTAAACAACAGGACAGATACTAGTGGTATTCTACACCGTGGTAAACAACAGGACAGATACTAGTGGTATTCTACACCGTGGTAAACAACAGGACAGATACTAGTGGTATTCTACACCGTGGTAAACAACAGGACAGATACTAGTGGTATTCTACACCGTGGTAAACAACAGGACAGATACTAGTGGTATTCTACACCGTGGTAAACAACAGGACAGATACTAGTGGTATTCTACACCGTGGTAAACAACAGGACAGATACTAGTGGTATTCTACACCGTGGTAAACAACAGGACAGATACTAGTGTTATTCTACACCGTGGTAAACAACAGGACAGATACTAGTGGTATTCTACACCGTGGTAAACAGGACAGACACTAGTGGTATTCTACACCGTGGTAAACAACAGGACAGACACTAGTGGTATTCTACACCGTGGTAAACAACAGGACAGATACTAGTGGTATTCTACACCGTGGTAAACAACAGGACAGATACTAGTGGTATTCTACACCGTGGTAAACAACAGGACAGATACTAGTGGTATTCTACACCGTGGTAAACAACAGGACAGATACTAGTGGTATTCTACACCGTGGTAAACAACAGGACAGATACTAGTGGTATTCTACACCGTGGTAAACAACAGGACAGACACTAGTGGTATTCTACACCGTGGTAAACAACAGGACAGATACTAGTGGTATTCTACACCGTGGTAAACAACAGGACAGATACTAGTGGTATTCTACACCGTGGTAAACAACAGGACAGATACTAGTGGTATTCTACACCGTGGTAAACAACAGGACAGATACTAGTGGTATTCTACACCGTGGTAAACAACAGGACAGATACTAGTGGTATTCTACACCATGGTAAACAACAGGACAGATACTAGTGGTATTCTACACCGTGGTAAACAACAGGACAGATACTAGTGGTATTCTACACCGTGGTAAACAACAGGACAGATACTAGTGGTATTCTACACCGTGGTAAACAACAGGACAGATACTAGTGGTATTCTACACCGTGGTAAACAACAGGACAGATACTAGTGGTATTCTACACCGTGGTAAACAACAGGACAGATACTAGTGGTATTCTACACCGTGGTAAACAACAGGACAGATACTAGTGGTATTCTACACCGTGGTAAACAACAGGACAGATACTAGTGGTACTCTACACCGTGGTAAACAACAGGACAGATACTAGTGGTATTCTACACCGTGGTAAACAACAGGACAGATACTAGTGGTATTCTACACCGTGGTAAACAACAGGACAGATACTAGTGGTATTCTACACCGTGGTAAACAACAGGACAGACACTAGTGGTATTCTACACCGTGGTAAACAACAGGACAGATACTAGTGGTATTCTACACCGTGGTAAACAACAGGACAGATACCAGTGGTATTCTACACCGTGGTAAACAACAGGACAGATACTAGTGGTATTCTACACCGTGGTAAACAACAGGACAGATACTAGTGGTATTCTACACCGTGGTAAACAACAGGAGAGATACTAGTGGTATTCTACACCGTGGTAAACAACAGGACAGATACTAGTGGTATTCTACACCGTGGTAAACAACAGGACAGATACTAGTGGTATTCTACACCGTGGTAAACAACAGGACAGATACTAGTGGTATTCTACACCGTGGTAAACAGGACAGATACTAGTGGTATTCTACACCGTGGTAAACAACAGGACAGACACTAGTGGTATTCTACACCGTGGTAAACAACAGGACAGACACTAGTGGTATTCTACACCGTGGTAAACAACAGGACAGACACTAGTGGTATTCTACACCGTGGTAAACAACAGGACAGACACTAGTGGTATTCTACACCGTGGTAAACAACAGGACAGATACTAGTGGTACTCTACACCATGGTAAACAACAGGACAGATACTAGTGGTATTCTACACCGTGGTAAACAACAGGACAGATACTAGTGGTATTCTACACCGTGGTATACAACAGGACAGATACTAGTGGTATTCTACACCGTGGTAAACAACAGGACAGACACTAGTGGTATTCTACACCGTGGTAAACAACAGGACAGATACTAGTGGTATTCTACACCGTGGTAAACAACAGGACAGATACTAGTGGTATTCTACACCGTGGTAAACAACAGGACAGATACTAGTGGTACTCTACACCGTGGTAAACAACAGGACAGATACTAGTGGTATTCTACACCGTGGTAAACAACAGGACAGATACTAGTGGTATTCTACACCATGGTAAACAACAGGACAGATACTAGTGGTATTCTACACCGTGGTAAACAACAGGACAGATACTAGTGGTATTCTACACCGTGGTAAACAACAGGACAGATACTAGTGGTATTCTACACCGTGGTAAACAACAGGACAGACACTAGTGGTATTCTACACCGTGGTAAACAACAACATGCATCTGGAAGGATAAACACCAACTCCTTTAGCTGCCTGGGGCCTTTATTTATTATTCAATGGCTCAGATTAGTAGTGGGAGCTGGTTTACGGCGTACACACACACACACACACACACACACACACACACGTCCGGACAGGGTTCCCTCGCTCTCATCGAACACAAGGTCATTGCCATGCCGACAGAGGCAGAAGGTTGAGAGTAGTGATCAATGCAGGAAGTGGAGGGAGGTAGATGGCAGTAGTGATCAATGCAGGAAGTGGAGGGAGGTAGATGGCAGTAGTGATCAATGCAGGAAGTGGAGGGAGGTAGATGGCAGTAGTGATCAATGCAGGAAGTGGAGGGAGTTAGATGGCAGTAGTGATCAATGCAGGAAGTGGAGGGAAAATGGGAAGGGAACAGCAGGAAAGGGAAAGAAGGTAGGGGTGGGATGAGATGGAAGGAGAGGAAGAAAGGGGCTGATCCTGCTGGTTCTGGAGTGGACAACTTGTCTGAGCTGCTTAGACTGTCTGGGGGAATCAGTGATTTACCCGTCTGTCTGGGGTAGGCTGGTCACAAGGCTAATCCCTGTTAAGGCTGTATAGACCCATAGCCTTAAACTGATTGGAAAGGAGGAACTGGGTGTTTGCACAACGTTTCCCTCTCCTTACTGGAAGAGACACGGGCAACAGGACACCAGTCAGTCCTGGTGCAGCGAGGAGCAGCCACAACGGGTAATACAGGGAGGAAGACACACAGCTTTTCTCTGAGGGGAAATGGCAGAGGGATCGTACAGAATTGTGATTCCAAATCCATGAGGGGTCACCATAAGGTCAACAGTGGTCAATAAGAACACCTGAGAATGACTGATTGGTTCAACCTAACCTCCCCCGGGCCACCCTGCTAGTAGCCTGGCACACATCTGTTTGTGCTCCATGTTCAGCATGCCAAGGAGCGGCAACTGGCAAGATGGTATCCAGCCCAGGCTACACTTCTAGGCCCATATCACAGGGGACCCTGCACCTCACTGGAGTGGTCTGACTAGGAGCATCTGTGATAGTGAATGAGGTCCAGTCTAATGGCTGTAATTATAATTCAGGACTTCCTGATGCTAATGGAACTGAAGGAGCCTCCAGGGTACACTGGGATTTCCTCTAGTACAGTAGCTAGCTGGTGATTCAGCACCACCTTCTAGTACAGTAGCTAGCTGGTGATTCAGTACCACCTTTCTTCTAGTACAGTAGCTAGCTGGTGATTCAGTACCACCTTTCCTCTAGTACAGTAGCTAGCTGGTGATTCAGTACCACCTTTCTTCTAGTACAGTAGCTAGCTGGTGATTCAGTACTGCCTTTCTTCTAGTACAGTAGCTAGCTGGTGATTCAGTACCACCTTTCTTCTAGTACAGTAGCTAGCTGGTGATTCAGTACCACCTTTCCTCTAGTACAGTAGCTAGCTGGTGATTCAGTACCACCTTTCCTCTAGTACAGTAGCTAGCTGGTGATTCAGTACCACCTTTCCTCTAGTACAGTAGCTAGCTGGTGATTCAGTACCACCTTTCCTCTAGTACAGTAGCTAGCTGGTGATTCAGTACCACCTTCTAGTACAGTAGCTAGCTGGTGATTCAGTACCACCTTCTAGTACAGTAGCTAGCTGGTGATTCAGTACCACCTTTCTTCTAGTACAGTAGCTAGCTGGTGATTCAGTACTGCCTTTCTTCTAGTACAGTAGCTAGCTGGTGATTCAGTACCACCTTTCTTCTAGTACAGTAGCTAGCTGGTGATTCAGTACCACCATTCTTCTAGTACAGTAGCTAGCTGGTGATTCAGTACCACCATTCTTCTAGTACAGTAGCTAGCTGGTGATTCAGTACCACCTTTCTTCTAGTACAGTAGCTAGCTGGTGATTCAGTACCACCATTCTTCTAGTACAGTAGCTAGCTGGTGATTCAGTACCACCTTTCTTCTAGTACAGTAGCTAGCTGGTGATTCAGTACCACCATTCTTCTAGAACAGTAGCTAGCTGGTGATTCAGTACCACCATTCTTCTAGCTGGTGATTCAGTACCACCTTCTAGTACAGTAGCTAGCTGGTGATTCAGTACCACCATTCTTCTAGTACAGTAGCTAGCTGGTGATTCAGTACCACCATTCTTCTAGCTGGTGATTCAGTACCACCTTCTAGTACAGTAGCTAGCTGGTGATTCAGTACCACCTTCTAGTACAGTAGCTAGCTGGTGATTCAGTACCACCTTCTAGTACAGTAGCTAGCTGGTGATTCAGTACCACCATTCTTCTAGTACAGTAGCTAGCTGGTGATTCAGTACCACCTTTCTCCTAGTACAGTAATATACTGTATTTTTATTTGTTTATCACTTTTGTGGTTACTACATGATTCCATATATATGTCATTTCATAGTTTTGATGTCTTCACTTATTCTACAATGTAGAAAATAGTCAAAATAAAGAAAAACCCTTGAATGAGTAGTTATTATAAAACTTTGGCCGGTAGTGTAAAATCCTCACGCTGATCTGAAATGATGTATCAACATAATCTGGCAGTCCTGATGCTATGTCAAGCAATACTTGGTGGTCTGACCAACGTAAGCCTATAGTCAGTAGTCAACAGTCATCAACGTTGTTCCCGGTTGGGTAACGGGTATACAAAAGAATGTCATCAAGTCATAGGCGTCGTCTTGACCAAGTTAGCTGCATCAGTGTCATCCTGCAGTCGACATGGACATGGATAGAAGTACAGTCTGCTGTCATTCTGATCTAAGAATATTACTCCTGCTTATTATGAAGAAAAAATACATCTGTTTAACTTTGTAAACTAAAGGTGTGTTTAGAATTATTTTTGTTGTATTAATGCTATTTAATCTCTCCTCAGACTAATATTATTCTGTTTGTCCTGTGGGTACCTTTGCCACTGTTCCACCCCTTGTGTATTGCGCTGTCATGGTGTATTTGTGATTCAGTACCACCTTCTAGTACAGTAGCTAGCTGGTGATTCAGTACCACCATTCTTCTAGTACAGTAGCTAGCTGGTGATTCAGTACCACCTTCTAGTACAGTAGCTAGCTGGTGATTCAGCACCACCTTTCCTCTAGTACAGTAGCTAGCTGGTGATTCAGTACTGCCTTTCTTCTAGTACAGTAGCTAGCTGGTGATTCAGTACTGCCTTTCTTCTAGTACAGTAGCTAGCTGGTGATTCAGCACCACCTTTCCTCTAGTACAGTAGCTAGCTGGTGATTCAGCACCACCTTTCCTCTAGTACAGTAGCTAGCTGGTGATTCAGTACCACCTTTCTTCTAGTACAGTAGCTAGCTGGTGATTCAGTACCACCTTTCCTCTAGTACAGTAGCTAGCTGGTGATTCAGTACCACCTTCTAGTACAGTAGCTAGCTGGTGATTCAGCACCACCTTTCCTCTAGTACAGTAGCTAGCTGGTGATTCAGTACCACCTTTCCTCTAGTACAGTAGCTAGCTGGTGATTCAGTACCACCTCCTAGTACAGTAGCTAGCTGGTGATTCAGCACCACCATTCTTCTAGTACAGTAGCTAGCTGGTGATTCAGTACCACCTTTCCTCTAGTACAGTAGCTAGCTGGTGATTCAGTACCACCTTTCTTCTAGTACAGTAGCTAGCTGGTGATTCAGTACCACCTTCTAGTACAGTAGCTAGCTGGTGATTCAGCACCACCTTTCCTCTATTACAGTAGCTAGCTGGTGATTCAGCACCACCTTTCCTCTAGTACAGTAGCTAGCTGGTGATTCAGTACCACCTTTCCTCTAGTACAGTAGCTAGCTGGTGATTCAGTACCACCTCCTAGTACAGTAGCTAGCTGGTGATTCAGCACCACCATTCTTCTAGTACAGTAGCTAGCTGGTGATTCAGTACCACCTTTCCTCTAGTACAGTAGCTAGCTGGTGATTCAGTACCACCTTTCTTCTAGTACAGTAGCTAGCTGGTGATTCAGTACCACCTTCTAGTACAGTAGCTAGCTGGTGATTCAGCACCACCTTTCCTCTATTACAGTAGCTAGCTGGTGATTCAGTAACACCTTTCTTCTAGTACAGTAGCTAGCTGGTGATTCAGTACCACCATTCTTCTAGTACAGTAGCTAGCTGGTGATTCAGTACCACCATTCTTCTAGTACAGTAGCTAGCTGGTGATTCAGTACCACCTTTCCTCTAGTACAGTAGCTAGCTGGTGATTCAGTACCACCATTCTTCTAGTACAGTAGCTAGCTGGTGATTCAGTACCACCTTTCCTCTAGTACAGTAGCTAGCTGGTGATTCAGTACCACCTTTCCTCTAGTACAGTAGCTAGCTGGTGATTCAGTACTGCCTTTCTTCTAGTACAGTAGCTAGCTGGTGATTCAGTACCACCTTTCTTCTAGTACAGTAGCTAGCTGGTGATTCAGTACCACCTTTCTTCTAGTACAGTAGCTAGCTGGTGATTCAGTACCACCTTTCTTCTAGTACAGTAGCTAGCTGGTGATTCAGTACCACCTTTCTTCTAGTACAGTAGCTAGCTGGTGATTCAGTACCACCTTTCTTCTTGTACAGTAGCTAGCTGGTGATTCAGTACTGCCTTTCTCCTAGTACAGTAGCTAGCTGGTGATTCAGTACCACCTTCTAGTACAGTAGCTAGCTGGTGATTCAGCACCACCTTTCTCCTAGTACAGTAGCTAGCTGGTGATTCAGTACCACCTTCTAGTACAGTAGCTAGCTGGTGATTCAGTACCACCTTTCTTCTAGTACAGTAGCTAGCTGGTGATTCAGTACCACCTTCTAGTACAGTAGCTAGCTGGTGATTCAGCACCACCTTTCTTCTAGTACAGTAGCTAGCTGGTGATTCAGCACCACCTTTCTTCTAGTACAGTAGCTAGCTGGTGATTCAGCACCACCTTTCTTCTAGTACAGTAGCTAGCTGGTGATTCAGTACCACCTTCTAGTACAGTAGCTAGCTGGTGATTCAGTACCACCATTCTTCTAGTACAGTAGCTAGCTGGTGATTCAGCACCACCATTCTTCTAGTACAGTAGCTAGCTGGTGATTCAGTACCACCTTTCTCCTAGTACAGTAGCTAGCTGGTGATTCAGTACCACCTTTCTCCTAGTACAGTAGCTAGCTGGTGATTCAGCACCACAAGTCTCTCTCACACCCCTCTCTCTTTCACTCATGATTTTTTGTCTTTCGTTCTCTCGCTCTCCTTCTGTCTCGCAACTTTCTTTCTCTCTCCCCATCTCCCCATCTCTCTCACACATCCCTGCTCTGAGCAGCAGGACTGAGAAAGACAGAATGTGAGTGCAACCGGCAAGCTGCGTCTCTCTCACACACCATTTCATTCCAGAGATCTCTAAATCAGGTAGTGAGATGACAGCTTGACTCTGTCTGGCACACCATTGTAGAGGTGGAGAGTTAGAATGTTCAGAAGAAACAAACAGAGGTAAAAACAACAACGGTTGAAGAACTAGTGGATAATTGACACGTGACGAACTCCTGTTTGTTGGTTCTAATATGCTGCTCTGATAGAGGCTGAACGAAGAGGCTGAACGAAGAGGCTGAACGAAGAGGCTGAACGAAGAGGCTGAACGAAGAGGCTGAATAGCAAGATGGCGCTGATGGAGATGGCAGCGTCGCTTCTTGTCCTTGGGAAACTGCGTAGTATTAGAAATTATTAGTATTATTTCTTACATTGTTAGCCCAGAAAACCTTAAGTGTTATTACATACAGCCGGAAACAACTATTGGATATCAGAGAGACGTCAACTTGCCAGCACAACCAGGAATACTTTCCCAAAGCGGATCCTTTGTCTGCACCTCCCAGGGCATTTGAACTGATTCCAGAGGCCGACCCCAAACAACGCCGTCGGAGGAGAGGTTGGCGGAGCGGTCTTCTAGTGAGGCTTCGGATGTGCGCACACCACCCAGCGCTTCCGAGTACATTACATGCTAATGTCCGGTCCCTAGTTAACAAAGTAGACGAAATTAGGGCAAGAGTTGCTTTCCAAAGAGATATCCGGGATTGTAACATACTCTGTTCGACGGAGACATGGCGAGCTAGAGACATGCTGTCGGAGTCCGTACAGCCAACGGGATTTTCAGTGCATCGCGCCGACAGGAACAAACATCTCTCCGGTAAGAAGAAGGGCGGGGGTGTATGTTTCATGATTAAGGACTCATGGTGTAATTGTAACAACATACAATAACTTGAGTCCTTTTGTTCACCTGACCTAGAGTTCTTCACAATAAAATGCAGACCGTATTAACTCCCAAGAGAACTCTCCTCGGTTATCGTCACAGCCGGGTATATCCCCCTGCAAGAGAGAGCCATCAAGGAACTTCACTGGACTTTATGCAAACTGAAAACCATATATCCTGAGGCTGCATTTATTGTAGCTGGCAATTTTAACAAAGCTAATTTGAGAACAAGGATACCTAAATTCTATCAGCATATTGATTGCAGTACATGATCGAGTAACACGCTCGACCACTGCAACTTCCGCGATGCATACAAGGCCCTCCCCCGCCCTCCTTTTGGCTAATCTGACCATGACTCCATCTTGTAGCTCCCCGCCTATAGGCATAAACTAAAACAGGAAGCGCCCGTGCTGAGGTCTATCCAACGCTGGTCTGACTAATCGGATTCCACGCTTCAAGATTGCTTCGATCACGTGGACTGGGATATGTTCCAGGTAGCCTCAGACAATAACATTGACGTATACGCTGACTCGGAGAGCGAGTTTATAAAGGAAGTGTATAGGAGATGTTGTACCCACTGCAACTATTAAAACCTTCCCGAACCAGAAACCGTGGATTGATGGCAGCTTTCGCGCAAAACTGAAAGCACGTACCACCGCATTTAATCATGGCAAGGTGACTGGAAAGATGCCCGAATACAAACAGTGTAGTTATTCCCTCCGTAAGGCAATCAAACAAGCTAAGCGTCAGTATAGAGACAAAGTGGAGACGTAATTCAACAGCTCAGACACGAGACGTACAGTGGGGAGAACAAGTATTTGATACACTGACAATTTTGCAGGTTTTCCTACTTACAAAGCATGTAGAGGTCTGTAATTTTTATCATAGGTACACTTCAACTGTGAGAGAAGGAATCTAAAACAAAAATCCAGAAAATCACATTGTATGATTTTTAAGTAATTAATTTGCATTTTATTGCATGACATAAGTATTTGATACATCAGAAAAGCAGAACTGAATATTTGGTACAGAAACCTTAGTTTGCAATTACAGAGATCATACGTTTCCTGTAGTTCTTGACCAGGTTTGCACACACTGCAGCAGGGATTTTGGCCCACTCCTCCATACAGACCTTCTCCAGATCCTTCAGGTTTCGGGGCTGTCGCTGGGCAATACGGACTTTCGGCTCCCTCCAAAGATTTTCTATTGGGTTCAGGTCTGGAGACTGGCTAGGCCACTCCAGGACCTTGAGATGCTTCTTACGGAGCCACTCCTTAGTTGCCCTGGCTGTGTGTTTCGGGTCGTTGTCATGCTGGAAGACCCAGCCACGACCCATCTTCAATGCTCTTACTGAGGGAAGGAGGTTGTTGGTCAAGATCTCGCGATACATGGCCCCATCCATCCTCCCCTCAATACGGTGCAGTCGTCCTGTCCCCTTTGCAGAAAAGCATCCCCAAAGAATGATGTTTCCACCTCCATGCTTCACGGTTGGGATGGTGTTCTTGGGGTTGTACTCATCCTTCTATTCCTCCAAACACGGCGAGTGGAGTTTAGAGCAAAAAGCTCTATTTTTGTCTCATCAGACCACATGACCTTCTCCCATTCCTCCTCTGGATCATCCAGATGGTCATTGGCAAACTTCAGACGGGCCTGGACATGCGCTGGCTTGAGCAGGGGGACCTTGCGTGCGCTGCAGGATTTTAATCCATGACGGTGTAGTGTGTTACTAATGGTTTTCTTTGAGACTGTGGTCCCAGCTCTCTTCAGGTCATTGACCAGGTCCTGCCGTGTAGTTCTGGGCTGATCCCTCACATTCCTCATGATCATTGATGCCCCACGAGGTGAGATCTTGCATGGAGCCCCAGACCGAGGGTGATTGACCGTCATCTTGAACTTCTTCCATTTTCTAATAATTGTGCCAACAGTTGTTGCCTTCTCACCAAGCTGCTTGGCTATTGTCCTGTAGCCCATCCCAGCCTTCTACAGGTCTACAATTTATCCTTGATGTCCTTACACAGCTCTCTGGTCTTGGCCATTGTGGAGAGGTTGGAGTCTGTTTGATTGAGTGTGTGGACAGGTGTCTTTTATACAGGTAACGAGTTCAAACAGGTGCAGTTAATACAGGTAATGAGTGGAGAACAGGAGGGCTTCTTAAAGAAAAACTAACAGGTCTGTGAGAGCCGGAATTCTTACTGGTTGGTAGGTGATCAAATACTTATGTCATGCAATAAAATGCAAATTAATTACTTAAAAATCATACAATGTGATTTTCTGGATTTTTGTTTTAGATTCCGTCTCTCACAGTTGAAGTGTACCTATGATAAAAATTACAGACCTCTACATGCTTTGTAAGTAGGAAAACCTGCAAAATCGGCAGTGTATCAAATACTTGTTCTCCCCACTGTATGTGGCAAGGTCAACAGACAATCATGGATTACAAACAACAACAAAACAGTCCCGTCGCGGACGTCTTGCTCCAAACAAATTAAACAACTTCTTTGCGCACTTTTGAGGACAATACATTGCCACCGCCCGCTAACAAAGACTGTGGGCTCTCCTTCTCCATCGCCGATATGAGTAAAACATTTAAACGTGTTAACCCTCGCAGGGCTGCCGGCCTAGTCGCGTCCTCAGAGCATGCGCAGACCAGCTGGCTGGTGTGTTGACGGACATATTCAATCACACCCTATCCCAGTCTGCTGTCCCCACATGCTTCAAGATGGCCACCATTGTTCCTGTTCCCAAGAAAGCTAAGGTAACTGAACTAAATGACTATTGCCCCGTAGCACTCACTTCTGTCATCATGAAGTGCTTTGAGAGACTAGTCAAGGATCATAATATCACCTCCACCCTACCTGTCACCCTAGACCCACTCCAATTTGCACTCCCACTCCAATCACACTTCACAATCCCATCTGGACGAGAGGAATACCTATGTAAGAATGCTGTTAATCAACTACAGCTCAGCATTTAACACCATAGTACCCTCCAAACTCATCATAAACTTGAGACCCTGGGTCTCGACCCCGACCTGTGCAACTGGGTCCTGGACTTCCTGACGGGCCACACCCAGGTGGTGAAGGTAGGAAACAACATCTCCACTCCACTGATGCTCAACACTGGAGCGTTCTCAGCCCTCTCCTGTACTCCCTGTTCACCCACGACTGCGTGGCCATGCACGCCTCCAACTCAATCATCAAGTTTGCAGACGACACTACAGTGGTAGGCTTGATTACCAACAACGACGAGACAGCCTACAGGGAGGAGTTGAGGGCCCTCGGAGTGTGGTGTCAGGAAAATAACCTCTCACTCAACGTCAGCAAAACAAAGGAGATGATCGTGGACTTCAGGAAACAGCAGAGGGAGCACCCCCCTATCCACATCGACGGGACAGTAGTGGAGAAGGTGGAAAGTTTTAAGTTCCTCGGCATACACATCACAGACAAACTGAAATGGTCCACCCACACAGACAGCGTGGTGAAGAAGGCGCAACAGCCCCTCTTCAACCTCAGGAAGCTGAAGAAATTTGGCTTGTCACCTAAACCCCTCACAAACTTTTACAGATGCACAATTGAGAGCATCCTGTTGGGCTGTATCACCGCCTGGTACAGCAACTGCTCCGCCCACAACCGTAAGGCTCTCCAGAGGGTAGTGAGGTCTGCACAACGCATCACCGGGGGCAAACTACCTGCCCTCCAGGACACCTACAGCACCTGATGTCACAGGAAGGCCAAAAAGATCATCAAGGACAACAACCACCCGAGCCACTACCTGTTCAACCCGCTCCCATCCAGAAGCCGAGGTCAGTACAGGTGCATCAAAGCAGGGACCGAGAGATTGAAAAACAGCTTCTATCTCAAGGCCATCAGATTGTTAAACAGCCATCACTAGCACAGAGAGGCGGCTGCCTACCTACAGACTTGATATCATTGGCCACTTTAATAAATGAACACTAGTCACTTTAATAATGTTTACATATCTCACATTACTCATCTCATATGTATATACTATATCCTTCACTATATATTCTATACTATCTATTGCATCTTAGCCGCTCTCTCACTGCTCATCCACATATTTTATACTTATATATTAACATCCTGTTCCTTTACTAGATTATGTGTATTAGGTTTTGTTGTGGAATTTGTTAGATATTAGGTTTTGTTGTGGAATAGTTAGATATTACCTGTTAAATACTGCTGCACTGTCGGATCTAGAAGCATAAGCATTTCACTACACTCACAATAACATCTGCTAACCGTGTGTTTGTTACCAATAGAATTTGATTTGAACGAAGAGGCTGAACGATGAGGCTAAACAAAGAGGCTGAACGAAGAGGCTGAACATAACATGGTCAAATGGAATAGATCATCAGACTGAAGGAAGCACTGTTCCTGTAGAATCACTGGTCAACCAATCACCTTGCCTGCTCAGGCCCAACCCCTCCGTTCCAACACGCCCATTCAAACTCTGGTTATGAGGCAGTGATGGTTGTCACTCATCAGAGTTGGCTGGAGAAAGCAGCATTCAGGAGCGCTGGGTTAAAAATAAACACTGGCAAGAGGCTGTGGTGTAATTTCAGAGAACACAGGAGGAGATAACATGTTGAGTTGCCTGCCGCTGATTTCAACATGGCTGCTTTGATGAGGAGAAACACACATTCCTTCTGCATGGATTTCACTCCGTTATCAACTGACGTGAGACCGTTCACACAACTAGTAGACACACAACCAGAGGGGACATGCACATGACATGGGCACAGTGTGTGTGTGTGTGTGTGTGTGTGTGTGTGTGTGTGTGTGTGTGGTCTCTTACCCTCTGTGCCTTGGCTAGCTCCTCCTTCAGTCTCTCATTGGCTTTCTCTCTGATCTCCATGACTGAGGGGCTGCGGAGGCGGGACAGGCTGTCATTGGTCAGACCCAGAGACTCCTCCCCTTCCTCTCCAGACAGGAACACCCCCTCTGCTGACTCCGCCTCTGACCGGACGAGGGGTTCCAACCCCGGAACGCTGCAAGGAATCATGGGTACACTAATGTAAGCGTATAGGAGGGTTGGCTGATTACCACAGGGATCAATCAGTCATCACTGATCAGCACTATTGACTGTTAGCTTAGTGGTGATAATGATCCATCTCTCATTACCTGGTTGGACATTTTAAGCTGAGTAAGCATGTTCTAATGTATCAATTAGCATCCCAGTGGGCTGGTCATCAATAGTACGTTTTAAGTGTCAATGAACACTGCTTAGTGGAACCCTTGACTTTTATTGAATACATTGCCTGGTTATTACCAACTGCACTGTGTAAAGCGATCCTAGCAGAAATCCTGGCATCATTTAAACCAGTTTCACCTGCTAGGATTTGTGTTCCATCTTCAAGATTTTTCTCCAGTATCTCTTTACATTGTGGTCGTCATGGGCCAGGTACTATCTCTTTACATTGTGGTCGTCATGGGCCAGGTACTATATCTCTTTACATTGTGGTCGTCATGGGCCAGGTACTATATCTCTTTACATTGTGGTCGTCATGGGCCGGGTACTATATCTCTTTACATTGTGGTCGTCATGGGCCAGGTAATATCTCTTTACATTGTGGTCGTCATGGGCCAGGTACTAGCTCTTTACATTGTGGTCGTCATGGGCCAGGTACTATATCTCTTTACATTGTGGTCGTCATGGGCCAGGTACTATATCTCTTTACATTGTGGTCGTCATGGGCCGGGTACTATATCTCTTTACATTGTGGTCGTCATGGGCCAGGTAATATCTCTTTACATTGTGGTCGTCATGGGCCGGGTACTATATCTCTTTACATTGTGGTCGTCATGGGCCAGGTAATATCTCTTTACATTGTGGTCGTCATGGGCCGGGTACTATATCTCTTTACATTGTGGTCGTCATGGGCCAGGTACTATATCTCTTTACATTGTGGTCGTCATGGGCCGGGTACTATATCTCTTTACATTGTGGTCGTCATGGGCCAGGTACTATATCTCTTTACATTGTGGTCGTCATGGGCCGGGTACTATATCTCTTTACATTGTGGTCGTCATGGGCCAGGTAATATCTCTTTACATTGTGGTCGTCATGGGCCAGGTAATATATCTCTTTACATTGTGGTCGTCATGGGCCGGGTACTATATCTCTTTACATTATGGTCGTCATGGGCCAGGTAATATCTCTTTACATTGTGGTCGTCATGGGCCAGGTAATATCTCTTTACATTGTGGTTGTCATGGGCCAGGTAATATCTCTTTACATTGTGGTTGTCATGGGCCAGGTAATATCTCTTTACATTGTGGTTGTCATGGGCCAGGTACTATATCTCTTTACATTGTGGTTGTCATGGGCCAGGTACTATATCTCTTTACATTGTGGTTGTCATGGGCCAGGTACTATATCTCTTTACATTGTGGTTGTCATGGGCCAGGTACTATATCTCTTTACATTGTGGTTGTCATGGGCCAGGTACTATATCTCTTTACATTGTGGTTGTCATGGGCCAGGTACTATATCTCTTTACATTGTGGTTGTCATGGGCCAGGTACTATATCTCTTTACATTGTGGTTGTCATGGGCCAGGTACTATATCTCTTTACATTGTGGTTGTCATGGGCCAGGTACTATATCTCTTTACATTGTGGTTGTCATGGGCCAGGTACTATATCTCTTTACATTGTGGTTGTCATGGGCCAGGTACTATATCTCTTTACATTGTAGTTGTCATGGGCCAGGTAGTGTAAGTTTCTCCAGGAGGGTTTCTTCCTGACCTTCCATTGTGGGGTTCTGTGCTGCCCAGTAGCCGAGGAGCAGAGTAGATGGGCTGGGTGGGCAGCTGATCGGCTCGCAGGGCGTTGGGGGGGCAGGGGCTGGAGCTGAGGGAGGGTGTACGGTACAGGGCGCTGGAAGGGGCGCTGTGACATTGGGGTCTGGGGTCGGAGGTCAATCCGTGGAGATCAGGGGTGGTGGGTGACGCCAAGTTGACCTCATGGAAGCCTTCGAGGGGTTCGCTGGCCATAGCCCTGCAGCTACAGTCATCATATACCTCCCTGAGGAGAGGAGAGGAGAGGAGAGGAGAGGAGAGGAGAGGAGAGGAGAGGAGAAAAGGAGGAGAAAAGAACACGATTGAAATGAAAGTCAAAATAATGACTGATTGGGGTCAAACAGAGACATCCATTCTAGACTACATTCACACAGATCTAATTCTGCTATTTCAATCAGACTACCCACAGCAGCAACAGTATCAGTGTGGGATCCCAGGTGTGGACTGTGGAGTAGCTGATTAAACATGGGTCTGTTTCCCTCTTCAGCCCCAGCAGAGAGAGCAGACCACTCTGACAGGAAATAGGTCATTCAGGGGAATGGTTACAGACAGTGACAGGAAATAGGTCATTCAGGGGAATGGTTACAGACAGTAACAGGCCAGTCTCTCTGACAGGAAATAGGTCATTCAGGGGAATGGTTACAGACAGTAACAGGCCAGTCTCTCTGACAGGAAATAGGTCATTCAGGGGAATGGTTACAGACAGTAACAGGCCAGTCTCTCTGACAGGAAATAGGTCATTCAGGGGAATGGTTACAGACAGTAACAGGCCAGTCTCTCTGACAGGAAATAGGTCATTCAGGGGAATGGTTACAGACAGTAACAGGCCAGTCTCTCTGACAGGAAATAGGTCATTCAGGGGAATGGTTACAGACAGTAACAGGCCAGTCTCTCTGACAGGAAATAGGTCATTCAGGGGAATGGTTACAGACAGTAACAGGCCAGTCTGACAGGAAATAGGTCATTCAGGGGAATGGTTACAGACAGTGACAGGAAATAGGTCATTCAGGGGAATGGTTACAGACAGTAACAGGCCAGTCTCTCTGACAGGAAATAGGTCATTCAGGGGAATGGTTACAGACAGTAACAGGCCAGTCTCTCTGACAGGAAATAGGTCATTCAGGGGAATGGTTACAGACAGTGACAGGAAATAGGTCATTCAGGGGAATGGTTACAGACAGTAACAGGCCAGTCTCTCTGACAGGAAATAGGTCATTCAGGGGAATGGTTACAGACAGTAACAGGCCAGTCTCTCTGACAGGAAATAGGTCATTCAGGGGAATGGTTACAGACAGTAACAGGCCAGTCTCTCTGACAGGAAATAGGTCATTCAGGGGAATGGTTACAGACAGTAACAGGCCAGTCTCTCTGACAGGAAATAGGTCATTCAGGGGAATGGTTACAGACAGTAACAGGCCAGTCTGACAGGAAATAGGTCATTCAGGGGAATGGTTACAGACAGTAACAGGCCAGTCTGACAGGAAATAGGTCATTCAGGGGAATGGTTACAGACAGTGACAGGAAATAGGTCATTCAGGGGAATGGTTACAGACAGTAACAGGCCAGTCTCTCTGACAGGAAATAGGTCATTCAGGGGAATGGTTACAGACAGTAACAGGCCAGTCTCTCTGACAGGAAATAGGTCATTCAGGGGAATGGTTACAGACAGTAACAGGCCAGTCTCTCAGATGAAATAGGTCATTCCGGGGAATGGTTACAGACAGTAACAGGCCAGTCTCTCTGAGATGAAATAGGTCATTCCGGGGAATGGTTACAGACAGTAACAGGCCAGTCTGACAGGAAATAGGTCATTCAGGGGAATGGTTACAGACAGTAACAGGCCAGTCTCTCTGACAGGAAATAGGTCATTCCGGGGAATGGTTACAGACAGTAACAGGCCAGTCTGACAGGAAATAGGTCATTCAGGGGAATGGTTACAGACAGTAACAGGCCAGTCTCTCTGACAGGAAATAGGTCATTCCGGGGAATGGTTACAGACAGTAACAGGCCAGTCTCTCTGAGATGAAATAGGTCATTCCGGGGAATGGTTACAGACAGTAACAGGCCAGTCTCTCTGAGATGAAATAGGTCATTCCGGGGAATGGTTACAGACAGTAACAGGCCAGTCTCTCTGAGATGAAATAGGTCATTCCGGGGAATGGTTACAGACAGTAACAGGCCAGTCTCTCTGACAGGAAATAGGTAATTCAGGGGAATGGTTACAGACAGTAACAGGCCAGTCTCTCTGAGATGAAATAGGTCATTCAGGGGAATGGTTACAGACAGTAACAGGCCAGTCTCTCTGACAGGAAATAGGTCATTCAGGGGAATGGTTACAGACAGTAACAGGCTAGTCTCTCTGACAGGAAATAGGTCATTCAGGGGAATGGTTACAGACAGTAACAGGCCAGTCTCTCTGACAGGAAATGTAATGTGTGCCTGTGAAGTTAGTGTTGACATTCACACTGAAGGTTTAGCCGGCCTACACAACTAGCAACTGGCTCCACCAAACTGTTTCATTCCATAAGCCGTTTCATTCATTCGGCTGAATTGAAACCAACAGGTATGAACCTACCATGATGATGAATGTGTGTGTATTTAAAAGCTGATGATGTGATTGTGTGTGTAGTGGGTCTCCTCTTCAGTCAGGATAGACCTCCAACACTGGCTTACTGCTGCAAGAGAAGACAGGAAGAGATGAGAGTTACTGTTGGTGAGCTGAAATATTATCAACAGCTTGGGGGAACAGCTTGGGGGAACAGCTTGGTGGAACAGCTTGGTGGAACAGCTTGGGGGAACAGCTTGGGGGAACAGCTTGGGGGAACAGCTTGGGGGAACAGCTTGGGGGGAACAGCTTGGGGGGAACAGCTTGGGGGGAACAGCTTGGGGGAACAGCTTGGGGGAACAGCTTGGTGGAACAGCTTGGTGGAACATGTTGCCAGGGTTAGTTAGGTGTAACCCTTTACACTCGTACCCGTATACAGGTTGAAAATGGCAAATTTGGACACAAATTAGCACCTAAATTGTTAAACACTAGCTGTACAGTAACATGCTATATACATGACGTCTCTGGCTTATGGGTTTTGACTGACAGACGTTCTGAACTAGAGCGCAGGACGCCACAAGAAGCTTTGCACATGTTTTGTTGTCCGAGTGAGGGAAATGCTGTAAATTAAGTATTTTGAAAGATGAGACGTTTAGAATTATAATTAATACCGCATTGATGTCACACAAGCAAGCCAAACAACGAGACAGAACGTTCCTAGGCCGTCATTGAAAATAAGAATGTGTTCTTAACTGACTTGCCTAGTTAAATAAAGATTAAATAAAGGTGTAAAAAAAAAAATAATAATAATAATAATAATCACAAAAATAAAATAATAATAAATATAAAATAAAAAATAATAAATAAATAAAATAAATAAAAAATGGCGCCCAAAAATACCGATTTCCGATTGTTATGAAAACTTGAAACCGGGCCCTGATTAATCGGTCGACCTCTAATTTGAACCCAATAATAGTAATAATAATGCCCATCAATCACTGCGCTCTTGCAACAGCTGCATAGTGCGGATCCTAAACAGGCGGTGAAATAGAGGTGAGGGACTTCCTCCCTTCTAAACTCCACTGTGGCATTGTGCCCCATACTGTCAAAACCCAGCTTCATTTAACACCCTGACTGGGGATTTATTGCTCAATCTAAATTTGTACTGATGAATACAAGTCCACGGGACTAACAGACCATCAACCCTGACCACTTTAGACTTCACAGCTGCATATCATCAAGATATCAAAGTGTCACCAACTAAAAGGTCAACAACAGGCCTGTAGCAGATGCAGCATATGACATTCATTTTCCACATGTAAATAGCACTTTTCAGTAGTGCTCAAAGCATGTCATTCCATGAGAGCAGTATTCATTTTTCAACTCGAAACAATGACCCAATCAGTCGCCCATGACAACAGAATCATACACAGAGTAGGCTAGTTAGTTTGTGAGTATACACACACGCACCTCACACACACGCACCTCACACACACGCATCTCAAACTCCACTGGTCATACACACGACAGACACACCCATGCTAACATTCCAAAGGTTAAGCTAACTCTGTTATGTGTTTTTACAACCAGGCCAGTGCACTGAAGGGTGAAAATACTATAAATCTATTGGCTGGAAAATACGGAGAGCCCGGCAATGGGAGCAGCTCATAGGCTGCACCACCTGTCTGTCGGGACGGTTGCTAAGGAAACAGTGACAGGTTGTCATTCCAATTTCCTACCCAGTGAACATGGTGCTGTAAACAGAGGAGAGTAAAGAGCGCTCTGAGACGAGCTACTGTAGTGTCTGTGTGTCTCTCTCTCTTTGTCTGTGTTTCTAAGAGGGTGTGTTGTGTTGTGTTCTCAACAGGGTTTACAGATACAACAGGACAAAAATAGCTGCATTCAGACAGTAGGCAGGTCATTACTCATCAACTATTAGTCCTGTTCTACAGAGAGGGGTTCAACTGGATCAGTCCTGTTCTACAGAGAGGGGTTCAACATTTTGAACATCTTGACCATGTTCTGTTATAATCTCCACCCGGCACAGCCAGAAGAGGACTGGCCACTCCTCATTGCCTGGTTCCTCTCTAGGTTTCTTCCTAGGTTTTGGCCTTTCTAGGCAGTTTTTCCTAGCCACCCTGCTTCTACACCTGCATTACTAGCTGTTTGGGGGTTTTAGGCTGGGTTTCTGTACAGCACTTTGAGATATCAGCTGATGTAAGAAGGGCTTTATAAATACATTTGATTTGATTTGAATGAAGAAACAGAACACATGGTTCCCTGAATGAAAACAAGATGATAACCAGCCCCAGTTACTACCTACCATCATCACATCAACATGAACCAGTGTTAACTACTGTATTATAACCAGCCCAGTTACTACCATCATCACATCAACATGAACCAGTGTTAACTACTGCGTTATCCATTAAGACTGTCTAGTCTAACACACACAGTCCTGTAGCAAAACACCGGTCAAAGAACATTAGTATGCTCTGTTACTTCCACTGACAGTAGAGAGGAAAACTATACTTCTGAATCACAGTGTAACCAAAGGCCTGAGCTTACTGTGTTTACACAGAAGAATACGAGAGAGACAAAGAGAGCGAGAAAGAGAGAGCGAGCGAGAGAGTAGTCATCTGAAATAGGGCCACTGCCAGGTCCCTGGCTGTCTGTAGCCAGTAGCAGGCTGAACCCACGCAGACAGCAGGTTAGTGGAGGGGAATCAACATGAATTCAGAGCAGTGTCCCTGGCTGACTGTAGCCAGTAGCAGGCTGAACCCACGCAGACAGCAGGTTAGTGGAGGGGAATCAACATGAATTCAGAGCAGTGTCCCTGGCTGACTGTAGCCAGTAGCAGGCTGAACCCACGCAGACAGCAGGTTAGTGGAGGGGAATCAACATGAATTCAGAGCAGTGTCCCTGGCTGACTGTAGCCAGTAGCAGGCTGAACCCACGCAGACAGCAGGTTAGTGGAGGGGAATCAACATGAATTCAGAGCAGTGTCCCTGGCTGACTGTAGCCAGTAGCAGGCTGAACCCACGCAGACAGCAGGTTAGTGGAGGGGAATCAACATGAATTCAGAGCAGTGTCCCTGGCTGACTGTAGCCAGTAGCAGGCTGAACCCACGCAGACAGCAGGTTAGTGGAGGGGAATCAACATGAATTCAGAGCAGTGTCCCTGGCTGACTGTAGCCAGTAGCAGGCTGAACCCACGCAGACAGCAGGTTAGTGGAGGGGAATCAACATGAATTCAGAGCAGTGTCCCTGGCTGACTGTAGCCAGTAGCAGGCTGAACCCACGCAGACAGCAGGTTAGTGGAGGGGAATCAACATGAATTCAGAGCAGTGTCCCTGGCTGACTGTAGCCAGTAGCAGGCTGAACCCACGCAGACAGCAGGTTAGTGGAGGGGAATCAACATGAATTCAGAGCAGTGTCCCTGGCTGACTGTAGCCAGTAGCAGGCTGAACCCACTCAGACAGCAGGTTAGTGGAGGGGAATCAACATGAATTCAGAGCAGTGTCCCTGGCTGACTGTAGCCAGTAGCAGGCTGAACCCACGCAGACAGCAGGTCAGTGGAGGGGAATCAACATGAATTCAGAGCAGTGTCCCTGGCTGACTGTAGCCAGTAGCAGGCTGAACCCACGCAGACAGCAGGTCAGTGGAGGGGAATCAACATGAATTCAGAGCAGTGTCCCTGGCTGACTGTAGCCAGTAGCAGGCCGAACCCACGCTGACAGCAGGTTAATGGAGGGGAATCAACATGAATTCAGAGCAGTGTCCCTGGCTGACTGTAGCAGGCTGAACCCACGCAGACAGCAGGTTAGTGGAGGGGAATCAACATGAATTCAGAGCAGTGTCCCTGGCTGACTGTAGCCAGTAGCAGGCTGAACCCACGCAGACAGCAGGTTAGTGGAGGGGAATCAACATGAATTCAGAGCAGTGTCCCTGGCTGACTGTAGCCAGTAGCAGGCTGAACCCACGCAGACAGCAGGTTAGTGGAGGGGAATCAACATGAATTCAGAGCAGTGTCCCTGGCTGACTGTAGCCAGTAGCAGGCTGAACCCACGCAGACAGCAGGTTAGTGGAGGGGAATCAACATGAATTCAGAGCAGTGTCCCTGGCTGACTGTAGCCAGTAGCAGGCTGAACCCACTCAGACAGCAGGTTAGTGGAGGGGAATCAACATGAATTCAGAGCAGTGTCCCTGGCTGACTGTAGCCAGTAGCAGGCTGAACCCACTCAGACAGCAGGTTAGTGGAGGGGAATCAACATGAATTCAGAGCAGTGTCCCTGGCTGACTGTAGCCAGTAGCAGGCCGAACCCACTCAGACAGCAGGTTAGTGGAGGGGAATCAACATGAATTCAGAGCGATGTCGCTGGCTCTGCTGGTGTAGTTCCCTTTTAACTCCAGTGTGCACCTAGCAAGAGGCTGTTTACCACTGTTTTTCAAGGTCACATTTTTATTTATTTATTTAACGAGGCAAGTCCGTTAAGAACAAATTCTTGTTTACAATGACGGCCTACCAAAAGGCCTCCTGCGGGTACGGCGGTCTGGGATTAATATATATATTTTTTTTTAAATACAATATAAATATAGGACAAAACACACATCACGACAAGAGACAACACAACACTACATAAAGAGAGACCTAAGAAAACAACATAGCAAGGCAGCAACACATAACACAACATGGTAGCAACACAACAACATGGTAGCAACACAACATAACATGGTAGCAACACAACATAATAACATGGTAGCAACACAACATGGCAGCAGCACAACATGGTAACACAACATGGTAGCAACACAACAACATGGTAGCAACACAACATGGTAGCAACACAACATGGTAGCAACACAACATAACATGGTAGCAACACAACATAACATGGTAGCAACACAACATAACATGGTAGCAACACAACAACATGGTAGCAACACAACATGGTAGCAACACAACATAACATGGTAGCAACACAACATAATAACATGGTAGCAACACAACATGGCAGCAGCACAACATGGTAACACAACATGGTAACACAACATAACATGGTAGCAACACAACAACATGGTAGCAACACAACATGGTAGCAACACAACATAACATGGTAGCAACACAACATAACATGGTAGCAACACAACATAACATGGTAGCAACACAACAACATGGTAGCAACACAACATGGTAGCAACACAACATGGTAGAAACACAACACAACATGGTAGCAACACAACATAACACAACATGTGATGGTAGAGTTTGCTAAACAAATACCCACTGGATTGATGCAAATAATCATGATATCATTCTGCCAGGTATGCACAGCACTTAGTAGTTAACAATTCATTGACGTTTTTAGGGAAAGCCCATCCATCTACCAGGAGGTTTTTAGGGAAAGCCCATTCATCTACCAGGAGGTTTTTAGGGAAAGCCCATCCATCTACCAGAACGTTTTAGGGAAAGCCCATCCATCTACCAGGAGATTTTTAGGGAAAGCCCATCCATCTACCAGGAGGTTTTTAGGGAAAGCCCATCCATCTACCAGAACGTTTTAGGGAAAGCCCATCCATCTACCAGAAGGTTTTTAGGGAAAGCCCATCCATCTACCAGGAGGTTTTAGGGAAAGCCCATCCATCTACCAGAAGGTTTTAGGGAAAGCCCATCCATCTACCAGAAGGTTTTTAGGGAAAGCCCATCCATCTACCAGGAGGTTTTTAGGGAAAGCCCATCCATCTACCAGGAGGTTTTAGGGAAAGCCCATCCATCTACCAGAAGGTTTTTAGGGAAAGCCCATCCATCTACCAGAACGTTTTAGGGAAAGCCCATCCATCTACCAGGAGATTTTTAGGGAAAGCCCATCCATCTACCAGGAGGTTTTTAGGGAAAGCCCATCCATCTACCAGGAGGTTTTTAGGGAAAGCCCATCCATCTACCAGAAGGTTTTTAGGGAAAGCCCATCCATCTACCAGAACGTTTTAGGGAAAGCCCATCCATCTACCAGGAGGTTTTTAGGGAAAGCCCATCCATCTACCAGGAGGTTTTTAGGGAAAGCCCATCCATCTACCAGAACGTTTTAGGGAAAGCCCATCCATCTACCAGAAGGTTTTTAGGGAAAGCCCATCCATCTACCAGAAGGTTTTTAGGGAAAGCCCATCCATCTACCAGAAGGTTTTTAGGGAAAGCCCATCCATCTACCAGAACGTTTTAGGGAAAGCCCATCCATCTACCAGAAGGTTTTTAGGGAAAGCCCATCCATCTACCAGAACGTTTTAGGGAAAGCCCATCCATCTACCAGGAGGTTTTTAGGGAAAGCCCATCCATCTACCAGGAGGATTCCGTCCTCGTTCTCTGTATCACAGATTTTATAAGTGAAGGGGAACCAACCCAAAGTATAGCCTGACAGATTTCTCCTCCCCCACTGTGTCAAGCAGAGCCACAGCCACCTGGCATGAGAACATGGGAGAGGACAGAGAGGGAGAGAAAGAGTATAGAGAGCAAGAGGATAGAGAGAGGATAGAGAGAGGATAGAGAGAGGATAGAGAGCAAGAGGACAGAGAGAGAGAGGACAGAGAGAGAGAGAGCAAGAGGACAGAGAGGACAGAGAGCAAGAGGACAGAGAGACAGAGAGGACAGAGAGAGAGAGAGAGGACAGAGAGAGGATAGAGAGAGGACAGAGAGCAAGAGGACAGAGAGAGGATAGAGAGAGGACAGAGAGCAAGAGGACAGAGAGAGGACAGAGAGCAAGAGGATAGAGAGAGGACAGAGAGAGAGAGGACAGAGAGTCAAGTTTTAGGGCTCCTTTTTTAACCAGCCTTCGTTATAGTAGGCCTAGGGTCAGGGTAGCAGATGTAGGGCTCGGGTTGAACCAGCCTTCGTTTACCATTCCATTCTTGTGGGGCAGCTAAGGAGTATTGGTGTCTCTGAGGGGTCTTTGGCCTGGTTTGCTAACTACCTCTCTCAAAGAGTGCAGTGTATAAAGTCAGAACATCTGCTGTCTCAGCCACTGCCTGTCACATGGGAGTACCCCAAGGCTTGATCCTAGGCCCCACGCTCTTCTCAATTTGCATCAGCAACATAGCTCAGGCAGTAGGAAGCTCTCTTATCCATTTATATGCAGATGACACAGTCTTATACTCAGTTGGCCACTCCCCAAATTTTGTAGTAAATGCTCTACAACAAAGCTTTCTTAGTGTTCAACAAGGTTTCTCTACCCTTAACCTCATTTTGAACACCTCCAAAACAAAGGTCATGTGGTTTGGCAAGAAGAATGTCCCTCTCCCCACAGGTGTGATTACTGCCTCTGAGGGTTTAGAGCTTAAAGTAGTCACCTCATACAAGTACTTGGGAGTATGGCTAGACGGTACACTGTCCTTCTCTCAGCACATATCAAAGCTACAGGCTAAAGTTAAATCTAGACTTGGTTTCCTCTATCGTAATCGCTCCTCTTTCACCCCAGCTGCCAAATTAACCCTGATTCAGATGACCACCCTATCCATGCTAGACTACGGAGATGTAATTTATAGATCGGCAGGTCAGGGTGCTCTCGAGCGGCTAGAAGTTCTTTACCATTCAGCCATCAGATTTGCCACCAATGCTCCTTATAGGACACATCACTACACTCTATGCTCTTTAAATTGGTCATCTCTGTATACCCGTCGCAAGACCCACTGGTTGATGCTCATTTATAAGCGCCTCTTAGTGTAACAGTATAGCTTCCGTCCCTCTCCTCGCCCCTACCTGGGCTCGACCCAGGGACCCTCTGCACACATCAACAACTGCCTCCCACAAAGCATCGTTAACAATCACTCCACAAGAGCTGCGGCCCTTGCAAAGCAAGGTGAACAACTACTTCAAGGTCTCAGAGCGAGTGACGTCACCGATTGAAACGCTATTAGCGTGCACCCCACTAACTAGCTAGCCATTTCACACAGGTTACATTAGGCCTCACTCCGCCCTATCTGAGATATCTACTGCAGCCCTCATCCTCCACATACAACACCCGTTCTGCCAGTCACATTCTGTTAAAGGTCCCCAAAGCACACACATCCCTGAGTCGCTCGTCTTTTCAGTTCGCTGCAGCCAGCGACTGGAACGAGCTGCAACAAAACACTCAAACTGGTCCGTTTTATCTACATCTCTTCATTCAAAGACTCAATCATGGACACGCTTACTGACAGTTGTGGCTGTTTTGCATGATGTATTGTTGTCTCTACCTTCTTGCCCTTTGTGCTGTTGTCTTTGCCCAATAATGTTTGTACCATGTTTTCTGCTGCTACCTTGTTTTTTATTTATTTTATTTAACTTGGCAAGTCAGTTAAGAACAAATTCTTATTTACAATGACGGCCTACCAAAAGGCAAAAGGCCTCCTGTGGGGACGGGGATTAAAAAATATATATATGTATTTTTATGAGGCTGCAGGGAAAAGCCTACCAACAGGAGGCCTTTAGCCTTTTGGTAGGCCGTCATTGTAAATAAGAATTTGTTCTTAACTGACTTGCCTAGTTAAATAAAGGTTAAATAAAAAAATTGTTGGCCTAGGGTCAGGGTAGCAGGGTAGCGTCTTACACTAGCGCCGTCTTAACGAACGTGTAATTTTACACTAGCGCCGCCTTAACGAACATGTTTTTTTATACTAGCGGCGTCTTAACGAACGTGTTTTTTTATACTAGCGCCGTCTTAACGAACGTGTTTTTTACACTAGCGCCGTCTTAACGAACGTGTTTTTTTATACTAGCGCCGTCTTAACGAACGTGTTTTTTACACTAGCGCCGTCTTAACGAACGTGTTTTTTACACTAGCGCCGTCTTAACGAACGTGTTTTTTACACTAGCGCCGTCTTAACGAACGTGTTTTTTACACTAGCGCCGTCTTAACGAATGTGTTTTTTACACTAGCGCCGTCTTAACGAACGTGTTTTTTACACTAGCGCCGTCTTAACGAACGTGTAATTTTACACTAGCGCCGCCTTAACGAACATGTTTTTTTATACTAGCGCCGTCTTAACGAACGTGTTTTTTTATACTAGCGCCGTCTTAACGAACATGTTTTTTTATACTAGCGCCGCCTTAACGAACATGTTTTTTTATACTAGCGCCGCCTTAACGAACGTGTTTTTTTATACTAGCGCCGCCTTAACGAACGTGTTTTTTTATACTAGCGCCGCCTTAACGAACATGTTTTTTTATACTAGCGCCGCCTTAACGAACGTGTTTTTTTATACTAGCGCCGCCTTAACGAACATGTTTTTTTATACTAGCGCCGTCTTAACGAACGTGTTTTTTTACACTAGCGCCGCCTTAACGAACATGTTTCTTTATACTAGCGCCGTCTTAACGAACATGTTTTTTTACACTAGCGCCGTCTTAACGAACATGTTTTTTTATACTAGCGCCGTCTTAACGAACGTGTTTTTTTATACTAGCGCCGTCTTAACGAACGTGTTTTTTACACTAGCGCCGCCTTAACGAACATGTTTTTTTACACTAGCGCCGTCTTAACGAACGTGTTTTTTACACTAGCGCCGTCTTAACGAACGTGTTTTTTACACTGGCGCCGTCTTAACGAACGTGTTTTTTACACTGGCGCCGTCTTGACGGCAGCCAAAAATACAACCCTCAATGTCACGTGCAAAAGTAGAGTGAAATTCCTGTCTTGCTCTAAACCAAACTATGCAGTCATTAATGAAACACTAAGGATTTAGCTCTCAGCCAGAAGGAAACAGTTTATGACCGTTTCAGACAAACATCAGAAATGGTCTCACATTCTGCTGCGACTGTTTAACAACGATCCTAGCAGGTCTGAGACAGCACAAGCCAACCAGACCGTGAGATGTTCTGTCGTGTGACGATCCTAGCAGGTCTGAGACAGCACAAACCAACCGACCCACTGACAGGACTACAGGTCAGACCACAGGTCAGTCCAGCCCTGAAGACAGAACTACAGGTCAGACCACAGGTCAGTCCAGCCCTGAAGACAGAACTACAGGTCAGACCACAGGTCAGTCCAGCCCTGAAGACAGGACTACAGGTCAGACCACAGGTCAGTCCAGCCCTGAAGACAGAACTACAGGTCAGACCACAGGTCAGTCCAGCCCTGAAGACAGAACTACAGGTCAGACCACAGGTCAGTCCAGCCCTGAAGACAGGACTACAGGTCAGACCACAGGTCAGTCCAGCCCTAAAGACAGGACTACAGGTCAGACTACAGGTCAGTCCAGCCCTAAAGACAGGACCACAGGTCAGACTACAGGTCAGTCCAGCCCTGAAGACAGGACCACAGGTCAGACTACAGGTCAGTCCAGCCCTAAAGACAGGACTACAGGTCAGACTACAGGTCAGCCCAGCCCCAGCTGGTTCCGTAGCAGCAGTAAGGTCAGAGATGCATGAAGCCTAGACCTACAGTACATCTAGGACCCCGTTTTGTAGGACAAAACATTAAGACGTAGAATACACTGGGTGAACAGATAGATAGATATTACACTGGCTGAACAGATAGATAGATATTACACTGGCTGAACAGATATCCCTCTATGACACGTTGAGTAAGCAATCATGTCATAGTCTGATCTATTCATGACATTTCTATCCACAACGTTTAGAACATTTACACTGACAGAAGGCTAACTGTCTGCCTCCTAAATGGTACCCTATTCCCTAGTGTCTGCTGAGGCCTATGGGCCCTGGTCAAAAGTAGTGCACTATATAGGGAATAGGGTGCCATTTGGGACACAGCCCCTGGCTGGCTAAAGCCCCTCCACTACAGCCACTCAGTAGACTGTGGTCTGTCCTCTCCGTTCCCTAGGGAACCACAGTAACCCTACACCCTTCTATCTGGCCTTGGACAGACAGCAGACTCTGGGTAGGATCTGGGTCAGATCCACTTACACTGGCTCAGGTGCTGCTGGGTGGAGGTTGGAGTGATGGTGCCCCCCCCCCAGAATGGGCCTACTGTTGGGGGGGGAAAGGCGCCCGAACCCCTGCCCCCCCCTCCGAGCTTGTCTGACATAGCAGCCCAACTCTGACCTAAAACAATGGCTGCCATCTGGCTTTGTGAGTGTGTATTTTCTCTACTGTTACTACTACTAGGTCTAGTCTCTGTGGATGTCCTTAGCTTACCTGCTCAATGAGTTGGCAGTCTGACACCTTGGCACACCTTTACACTACAGGATACACTCTCCCTATCCATGGCAACACAGATTATCATGCTCCAGAACATCTGGGGTCAACCTTGAAGAGAAAGGCACTGAAAGGATATCTGGGGTCAACCTTGAAGAGAAGGCACTGAAAGGATATCTGGGGTCAACCTTGAAGAGAAGGCACTGAAAGGATATCTGGGGTCAACCTTGAAGAGAAGGCACTGAAAGGATATCTGGGGTCAACCTTGAAGAGAAGGCACTGAAAGGATATCTGGGGTCAACCTTGAAGAGAAGGGCACTGAAAGGATATCTGGGGTCAACCTTGAAGAGAAGGGCACTGAAAGGATATCTGGGGTCAACCTTGAAGAGAAGGGCACTGAAAGGATATCTGGGGTCAACCTTGAAGAGAAGGGCACTGAAAGGATATCTGGGGTCAACCTTGAAGAGAAAGGCACTGAAAGGCAGTGAAGCCTCTCTTCTACAAACTTCAGAATGCAGATTCTACCAGGACTAGTGAGTCATCAGTACAGATAATGTAGTAGTCATCATTATCAACAGATTCTACCAGGACTAGTGAGTCATCAGTACAGATAATGTAGTAGTCATCATTATCAACAGATTCTACCAGGACTAGTGAGTCATTAGTACAGATAATGTAGTAGTCATCATTATCAACAGATTCTACCAGGACTAGTCAGTCATTAGTACAGATAATGTAGTAGTCATCATTATCAACAGATTCTACCAGGACTAGTCAGTCATTAGTACAGATAATGTAGTAGTCATCATTATCAACAGATGGTTGAGTGTCTAGTACAACATCTTGCAGTAGTCACCATCATTATCAACAGATTCTACCAGGACTAGTGAGTCATTAGTACAGATGATAATGATGACTACTACAAGATGTACTAGACTCTCAACCTTCTGTTGATAATAATGACTATAATCCCCCTCATCCTATAGTTCTATTGAGAAGGAAGCTACAGCTATCACCCTCATCCTATAGGTCTATTGAGAAGGAAGCTACAGCTATTACCCTCATCCTATAGGTCTATTGAGAAGGAAGCTGCAGTTATCACCCTCATCCTATAGGTCTATTGAGAAGGAAGCTACATTCATCACCCTCATCCTATATGTCTATTGAGAAGGAAGCTACAGCTAACACCCTCATCCTATAGGTCTATTGAGAAGGAAGCTACATTCATCACCCTCATCCTATTGGTCTATTGAGAAGGAAGCTATGAGTGACTGTGAGTTGGTCTGGCTAATTGTCTATACATAGTGACTGAGTGTGTGAGAGATAAGAAAACAGAATGATTAGTCCTAAATGTCCTGAGACATTACACTGAGACAACAGAGAAGGTCAGAACAGAACAGAGCAGGTCAGAGCAGAGCAGGTCAGACCAGAGCAGGTCAGACCAGAGCAGGTCAGAGCACAACAGTGCAGAACAGAGACCTTAATAACTACAGGCTTACAGGCTCTGACACAACACCTAAGCTACACTCATACACAGTCTGACTGTGATACACAGGATTTTATCAGCGAAACTAATTCAAATATGTCAATCTCCTACAGATCCTAAAGTAAACACAGGTAACCTTCCTTTGCACTGTGGTTTCCTTGTTCATATGTCTAAGTTCATGTCAACATCTCTCAACGTCTAGACTCCAAACGGTGCCAGTGGGCCCGGAGTGTCAAACAGACCAGGGGGCGAGGCCCGCTGGCTGCCCGAGGAACAGACCAGGGGGCGAGGTCCGCTGGCTGCCCGAGGAACAGACCAGGGGGCGAGGCCCGCTGGCTGCCCGAGGAACAGACCAGGGGGCGAGGCCCGCTGGCTGCCCGAGGAACAGACCAGGGGGCGAGGCCCGCTGGCTGCCCGAGGAACAGACCAGGGGGCGAGGCCCGCTGGCTGCCCGAGGAACAGACCAGGGGGCGAGGCCCGCTGGCTGTCTGAGGAACAGACCAGGGGGTGAGGCCCGCTGGCTGTCTGAGGAACACATCAGGGGGTGAGGCCCGCTGGCTGTCTGAGGAACAGACCAGGGGGCGAGGCCCGCTGGCTGCCTGAGGAACAGACCAGGGGGCGAGGCCCGCTGGCTGCCTGAGGAACAGACCAGGGGGGTGAGGCCCGCTGGCTGCCTGAGGAACAGACCAGGGGGTGAGGCCCGCTGGCTGTCTGAGGAACACATCAGGGGGTGAGGCCCGCTTGGCTGCCTGAGGAACAGACCAGGGGGCGAGGCCCGCTGGCTGCCTGAGGAACAGACCAGGGGGCGAGGCCCGCTGGCTGCCTGAGGAACAGACCAGGGGGCGAGGCCCGCTGGCTGCCTGAGGAACAGACCAGGGGGGTGAGGCCCGCTGGCTGCCTGAGGAACAGACCAGGGGGGTGAGGCCCGCTGGCTGCCTGAGGAACAGACCAGGGGGCGAGGCCCGCTGGCTGCCTGAGGAACAGACCAGGGGGCGAGGCCCGCTGGCTGTCTGAGGCTGGGCGCTCATTATCCACTCTTCCTCTCCTCCAGTCTCCAGGTTTTTTAAATTCTTTATATCAATTGTGAAGACAAATGTGAATATTAGCGAGAGCCTGACAAATTCTCACACAAAACGAGGGAGAGAAGGGAGGGACACTTCTAGGTAGAGAGGGAGGGGGGGGAGGAAGTGGGGGGGGGGGGGGGAGAGAGGGAGGGAGGCAGGGCTCCAGACTGCCACCATTTTGCGACCCTTTGACTTGGATGTGTGTCCGAGTTACATTTTTAAGTCACATCAGTGTGAACTACACATTTTACACGGTCACCTCACTCAAAATGGCCTCATTCTTTTGTTAGGAGGCTAAAAACATGATTTGGTCAAACAGTAAAGTGCATGATTCCTGTAATGAAAAGGTCTGCCTGCCCCTGCAGCTGTTTCACTGGGGCCTCCTGCTGTGCCCAGCCATACACTCACTCTCTCCTTTCCCGGGGAAAACACAGCTAGCCTGTTGTCGCAGCTGAAGAAAGGATGCGATCAGATTTCTGTAGGGATCATTTTGATTTCTCAGCAACTAAAACAGCAACTATTTTACAACCAAGATATTTGATATGGAATGTGCATTGGCCATTGTGACTGCAGAGGACTCATTGGGCGGTAGACTAAAACTGAAACAATCTTGAAAAACATTTACTGTTAGATGAATACATGGCTACTAGCAGTGGGTGTAATATTTACAGTTAGCAATCTAGCTAATGTGTTTTGAGTTTCCACTCTCCCCTATGATATTAGCACACAAAGACGCAGGCAAAGTCATCGACACAGAACAAAAACTAATCTGAAAATTATGAAGCCCTATTTTAACAGTAAAATATAACAGCATAAGTCAACCCAAAATGCATGACAATCACTGGATTAGGTTGCACATGAACATATTTAGAATCACAACAGGAAAAGATGAAACAATGTATTTCTTGAATAGCGTCTCAGTAGTATATTACACGTTTGAATAAAGCAATGTGAATGTCTTAGCGGCACCAGGGGAAAAGGTTAGTCTGGAGTCCTGGAGGGAGAGAGATCGTCTCACTGGCTATGCTGCTTACTGATACTGAAGGGTGAGTCAACAAAACACTCGCCAAGGTGTTGGTTTAGGCTTCCATAGGAAGGAGAGTGCAACAACTCTGACCTCTACGGCTAAAGGCCCAGCCAGGACAGGATCTCTCCACGTCTATAGACCCAGCCAGGATCTCTCCACGTCTATAGACCCAGCCAGGATCTCTCCACGTCTATAGGCCCAGCCAGGATCTCTCCACGTCTATAGGCCCAGCCAGGATCTCTCCACGTCTATAGGCCCAGCCAGGACAGGCTCTCTCCACGGCTATAGTCCCAGCCAGGACAGGACCTCTCCACGTCTATAGGCCCAGCCAGGACCTCTCCACGCCTATAGGCCCAGCCAGGACCTCTCCACGTCTATAGGCCCAGCCAGGACCTCTCCACGTCTATAGGCCCAGCCAGGACCTCTCCACGTCTATAGGCCCAGCCAGGACCTCTCCACGTCTATAGGCCCAGCCAGGACCTCTCCACGTCTATAGGCCCAGCCAGGACCTCTCCACGTCTATAGGCCCAGCCAGGACCTCTCCACGTCTATAGGCCCAGCCAGGACCTCTCCACGTCTATAGGCCCAGCCAGGACCTCTCCACGTCTATAGGCCCAGCCAGGACCTCTCCACGTCTATAGGCCCAGCCAGGACCTCTCCACGTCTATAGTCCCAGCCAGGACCTCTCCACGTCTATAGTCCCAGCCAGGACCTCTCCACGTCTATAGTCCCAGCCAGGACCTCTCCACGTCTATAGTCCCAGCCAGGACCTCTCCACGTCTATAGTCCAAGCCAGGATCTCTCCACATCTATAGTCCCAGCCAGGACCTCTCCACATCTATAGTCCCAGCCAGGACAGGATCTCTCCACGGCTATAGGCCCAGCCAGGACAGGATCTCTCCACGGCTATAGGCCCAGCCAGGACAGGATCTCTCCACGGCTATAGGCCCAGCCAGGACCTCTCCAAGACTATAGGCCCAGCCAGGACCTCTCCAAGGCTATAGGCCCAGCCAGGACAGGATAGAATCTCTAAGTCTATAGGCCCAGTAATTTTTCATTAGGTCAACACTCTTGTAGCCTGAATTAATTGATGCGTCTTACTGACAAACGGACCTTTTTGTGTGGAAAGGAAAGCCGGGACACCTGGAAAGGGGCTGTAATAGGTGGGGGTGTTCATTTTAATATTTGGGGGTTTTGGACACAAATTAAACACCTTTTTTTGGGGGGGGGGCACAAAACTACCTCCGTACTTCATTCATTTTTTCAACCTCTACTTTGTTACCTTCAGATGAGTCCTGTGATACTGACATAGGAACATGACGGTGCTCTCCGTTGTGCTCTGAGAGTCTCCCCTTTCCATAGTGGGGTAATATTCGTTAGTAGCCCAAACGGTTTGGACGCTACAGACAGAAGGTGGCACATCGGTGGTACCAACTTCAGACGAGTCCCGTGGAGGCTTCTGGGGGTCGTAGAGCAAAACGGAGAACAACATTGTGGGGGTTTGTGGGGGGGGGGTGGATTTTGATGGAATTTTTTTTATTATGTTACTTAGATTGACGCAACGGGTCAATAAACTCTTAAGGATTAAAGGAGAATGGTTAACTTAGCATTATTTAGAGACCCCACCCAAAGTTTGAGTTTTGTTGTATTTAGGGGGCTCATTTCTCATTCAAGGGGGTTGAGCCTTGGGCTGTTGCGGTGAACGTATTACCGCCACACCGGCGGTCACGAGTCATGAAGGCAGTGAAATTCCACTTGACCGTTTAGTCACGGCAATTAGGCTTCTCCAAGGTCTGCTGCTGCTGATGGTCATTAGTAGCCTACCAAACTTACTGCCTGGTACTCAGCACTTTATTGTCCATCTAAATCACTCTCACATCAACGCTAACGTCATCAAAAATCTAATCAAACACTTCATGAGAGCCCATGAGCTCATGTTGCGCAACATTTCTATAGGCTATGCAATTGCATGAGAAAACAGAGTGATGGCCTCTAATAAAAAAGAGGATGATCCCATCAGCTTTCTATAGACTAGGCCTACTATATTTATTTCTCAACTTTCCCAATATTAAGCACATTGTTTATCTTTACAACAGGAGTATAGCCTACCTGGCTGGCATGAAAATGAACCACGGGAAAAGCGTCCTCCATTCGCTATTTAAGTGCATAGATTACGTATTTTTTCCCCTCTGCCCGTTTCAGGACAGGTGCATGATAATGGTCCATTATTAATCAAAACAATCAGTTTGTATGATGGAAATTTGCATATATTCCAGAATGTTATGAAGAGTGATCAGATGAATTGCAATTAATTGCAAAGTCCCTCTTTACCATGCAAATGAACTGAATCCCCCAAAAACATTTCCACTGCATTTCAGCCCTGCCACAAAAGGACCAGCTGACATCATGTCAGAGATTCTCTCGTTAACACAGGTGTGAGTGTTGACGAGGACAAGGCTGGAGATCACTCTGTCATGCTGATTGAGTTTGAATAACAGACTGGAAGCTTCAAAAGGAGGGTGGTGCTTGGAATCATTGTTCTTCCTCTGTCAAACATGGTTACCTGCAAGGAAACATGTGCCGTCATCATTGCTTTGCACAAAAAGGGCTTCACAGGCAAGGATAGTGCTGCCAGTAAGATTGCACCTAAATCAACCATTTATCGGATCATCAAGAACTTCAAGGAGAGCGGTTCAATTGTTGTGAAGAAGGCTTCAGGGCGCCCAAGAAAGTCCAGCAAGTGCCAGGACAGTCTCCTAAAGTTGATTCAGCTGCGGGATCGGGGCACCACCAGTACAGAGCTTGCTCAGGACTGGCAGCAGGCAGGTGTGAGTGCATCTGCACGCACAGTGAGGCAAAGACTTTTGGAGGATGGGCAGCAAAGAAGCCACTTCTCTCCAGGAAAAACATCAGGGACAGACTGATATTCTGCAAAAGGTACAGGGATTGGACTGCTAAGGACTGGGGTAGTCATTTTCTCTGATGAATTCCCTTTCCGATTGTTTGGGGCATCAGGAAAAAAGCTTGTACGGAGAAGACAAGGTGAGCGCTACCATCAGTCCTGTGTCATACCAACAATAAAGCATCCTGAGACCATTCATGTGTGGGGTTGCTTCTAAACCAAGGGTGTGGGCTCACTCACAATTTTGCCTAAGAACAAAGCCATGAATAAAGAATGGTACCAACACATCCTCCGAGAGCAACTTCTCCCAACCATCCAGGAACAGTTTGGTGACGAACAATGCCTTTTCCAGCATGATGGAGCACCTTACCATAAGGCAACAGTGACAACTAAGTGGCTCGGGGAACAAAACATCGATATTTTGGGTCCATGGCCAGGAAACTCCCCAGACCTTAATCCAATTGAGAACGTGTGGTTAATCCTCAAGAGATGGGTGGACAAACAAAAACCCACAAATTCTGACAAACTCCAAGCATTGATTATGCAAGAATGGGCTGCCATCAGTCAGGATGTGGCCCAGAAGTTAATTGACAGCATGCCAGGGCGGACTGCAGAGGTCTTAAAAGAAGGGTCACACTGCAAATATTGACTCTTTGCATCAACTTCATGTAATTGTCAAAAAAAAGCCTTCGACACTTCAGAAATGCTTGTAATTATACTTCAGTATTCCATAGTAACATCTGACAAAAATATCTAAAGACACTGAAGCAGCAGACTTTGTGTAAATTAATATTTGTGTCATTCTCAAAACTTTTGGCCTCGACTGTACAAATGGATGTATTTATGGCATTGGCTTTTCATATTCATTAATCATATGAGAGAATGCAGAGTCCACATTCGGCTAATTGATTAGTGTGTGTGTGTGTGTGTGTGTGTGTGTGTGTGTGTGTGTGTGTGTGTGTGTGTGTGTGTGTGTGTGTGTGTGTGTGTGTGTGTGTTGGGGGCCGCCGCTGGGAGCGTACGACTGCGTGGCCATGCATGACTCCCAACACCATCATTAAGTTTGTCTGATCGTCGACGGCGACGAGACAGCTTACTGGGAGGAGGTTAGATCCCTGGCACAGCTGTGCCGGGGAAACAGCCTCTCCCTCAACGTCAGCAAAACAAAGGAGCTGATGGTGGACTACAGGAAACAGGGGAAGGAGCATCGACAGGACTGCAGTGGAGAGGGTGAAAAGGTTCATGTTCCCCGGCGTGCACATCACCGAGGACCCGACATGGTCCAATCACACCACCACCGTGGTGAAGAAGACGCAGCAGCACATCACCGAGGACCTGACATGGTCCAATCACACCACCGCCGTGGTGAAGAAGGCGCAGCAGCACATCACCGAGGACCTGACATGGTCCAATCACACCACCACCGTGGTGAAGAAGACACAGCAGCACATCACCGAGGACCTGACATGGTCCAATCACACCACCACCGTGGTGAAGAAGACACAGCAGCACATCACCGAGGACCTGACATGGTCCAATCACACCACCACCGTGGTGAAGAAGGCGCAGCAGCACATCACCAAGGACCTGACATGGTCCAATCACACCACCACCGTGGTGAAGAAGACACAGCAGCACATCACCGAGGACCTGACATGGTCCAATCACACCACTGCCGTGGTGAAGAAGGCGCAGCAGCACATCACCGAGGACCTGACATGGTCCAGTCACACCACTGCCGTGGTGAAGAAGGCGCAGCAGCACATCACCGAGGACCTGACATGGTCCAGTCACACCACCGTCGTGGTGAAGAAGGCGCAGCAGCACATCACCGAGGACCTGACATGGTCCAGTCACACCACCATCGTGGTGAAGAAGGCGCAGCAGCACCTCTTCAACCTCAGGCGGCTGAAGAAACTCAGGCCCACTGGGGGAGAGCTCCCTGCCCTCCAGGACATCTACACCAGCCAGTGTCTGAGGAAGGCACCAAAGATCCTCAAAGACCCCAGTCACCCCAGTCACGGACTGTTCACTCTGTTACCACCTGGCAAGCGGTAGTGGTATCGGGTCTCGGCACAACAGACACTGAGACAGTTTCTACCACCAGGCCATCAGACTGCTGAAAAGACCTAGCTGTCTTCCTGCACAGACCTGCACCTTGGAGACTATTTGCACCGGAGAAACTATATGCCCCATAGACATTATTTGTACTGACTACCCACACATCCAACCCTTACACACACACAGTTCTATTATACAGTCTAATATTGACTTTACACTGGTAAAGTCTACCTCTTCTACTACTTGTTATTTTTCCCTTGACTCTTTTCATTGTTATTATTGATTCATGTTGTGTAATGTTGAGGGAGCGAGCACACAAGCACTTCCCTGCACCTTTTTATAACTGCTGTTCACTGGGGTATGTGACCAATACATTTCAATTGATTTTGTGTGAGTTGTAAAACTAACGTCAGTAAACATACATCCGTTCAGCACACTGCCTGACCTACGCAGGGCATCAATTCACTGCATCAGGGATTCCCTGCTCTCCTTTCAACCCTTCCTCCTCCCATCTCCTCATACCCACCTCACCATCATCCGTAGGCCTATGAGGGATGGTCAGAGATGTTGCTAGTAAAATACACTTTTGCTCCAAACCATCCTTGTTACACAGCTGCATTGAACGATATTATGTTCGGGAAACATTAGTGAAACCTTCAAATACTCAGAATGTGTCTCCTTAACAGACATGGCTTGATTGTAATGTACTCAGAATGTGTCTCCTTAACAGACATGGCTTGATTGTAATGTACTCAGAATGTGTCTCCTTAACAGACATGGCTTGATTGTAATGTACTCAGAATGTGTCTCCTTAACAGACATGGCTTGATTGTAATGTACTCAGAATGTGTCTCCTTAACAGACATGGCTTGATTGTAATGTACTCAGAATGTGTCTCCTTAACAGACATGGCTTGATTGTAATGTACTCAGAATGTGTCTCCTTAACAGACATGGCTTGATTGTAATGTATGCATATGTGGAGGAGTGTAAAAACTAGTGAACACTAAGTCATCTGTTGCCAAAAATGGTTCAACGAAATGCACCATGGATAATGAATTAAAGCTAGCTATTGCTGTCAAATTGATGTGCTAATACTGCGATGCATTGCAAGTGGGCAATTCCATATTAAAAGGAATTAAGCTGAGACTCCAATTTTTCACTTTAAAATGTATACCCAACAAATACCATTGATTTAAAAAATGTTATAAAACATACAACTCTATGCACAATGACCTTGGACTCTATCGTTGTTTAAGACGATGAAACAATCAAGACAGCTCGTCGGCCAGCCAGCTGGCTAGCGCTTTAGCTAGCCTAGCTACAGTATGCTAGCTGTCAACTCACCCCTCTCTCTCGACGCCTGCTGTCTATGACGAATAAAACACTCCGGAAAGTGACCACCGTGCAAAAACCCAACTGTCACGACGTGCTCTCGCTACCTGTCGCCAGTAACCTCCCGTTTCGCTGTGCATGAAGTGCCTGTTTGCTGAATATCATCGGTTTAGTAACGCCAGCAGCATCCGACCAACCTCTCACCTGCTATTTTCTTCTCCGCTGGTTGGGTGGGAACGGAGCACGGACGAGAAGTGAACCGACAACCTCACAGTGGCGCATGCGCAAAGCCGGTATCACATGTCATATTCATCTTTCATGGTAGCAGACGATAGATAATACGAAACTGTGATCGCAACATTGTAATCCGACTGTTTGATTATGATATTGCATGCAATGCGCCAATAGTTCTATACTTCACAATGAAATATGAGTTTCCTTCTGATGCGATATAAGATCTCTATATCGATAAGCCAATTATAGGCCTATTGATAGTCTATTAGGCCGTAACAGGCTAATCTATTGATCATAGACGAGAGCATGTTCACCCAGATAAACGCATGCATTTATTTAGCTATTTAAAAAAAATGTTTACCCTTTTTTTCTCCCCAATTTCGTGATATCCAATTGGTAGTTACAGACTTGTCCCATCGCTGCAACTTCCATGCATTTCTGTGAGCCTGCTTTATGGTTTGCCGTGATAATTTGTACAACAGCGCCGTCCGTTGGATACAGTTTTCAGATCTCATGTTGTGAGTGATATCTGACGGCGTATGAATAATGCAAAAAAAGGATGAGATAGATTCGAGAAAGTAATAAACAACTATAATAAGTCTCTGACATTTCAATTTCTACAATGCATCTGAAATCCTGCATTCATATGCACTACTATAAACCAAATATTTATGAGGCTTTTTCTATAAAAATGTGTCCAAATATATCTATATAATAATTATTTTCCAGTAAATATTATATCCCAAAGATTTTCCCATTGATTACTTTGTTTAAAAAATGTACGAGCTGGTAGGCTGTATAGGCATGTTGTATTAAAAATCATAGACTTGCACGCAGGGATAAATGTAGTCTCTATCTACATCAGCAGATCATTATGTGTTTATTCCACCGCCATGACATAGTGCGCATCTTATTCCAACCGCCATGACATAGTGCGCATCTTATTCCACCGCCATGACATAGTGCGCATCTTATTCCAACCGCCATGACTTAGTGCGCATCTTATTCCAACCGCCATGACATAGTGCGCATCTTATTCCACCGCCATGACATAGTGCGCATCTTATTCCACCGCCATGACATTGTGCGCATCTTATTCCAACCGCCATGACATAGTGTGCATCTTATTCCACCGCCATGACATAGTGCACATCTTATTCCACTGCCATGACATAGTGCGCATCTTATTCCACCGCCATGACATAGTGCGCATCTTATTCCACCGCCATGACATTGTGCGCATCTTATTCCACCGCCATGAAATAGTGCGCATCTTATTCCACCGCCATGACATAGTGCGCATCTTATTCCACCGCCATGACATAGTGCGCATCTTATTCCAACCGCCATGACATAGTGTGCATCTTATTCCACCGCCATGACATTGTGCGCATCTTATTCCAACCGCCATGACATAGTGCGCATCTTATTCCAACCGCCATGACATAGTGCGCATCTTATTCCAACCGCCATGACATAGTGCGCATCTTATTCCAACCGCCATGACATAGTGTGCATCTTATTCCAACCGCCATGACATAGTGTGCATCTTATTCCACCGCCATGACATAGTGCGCATCTTATTCCACCGCCATGACATAGTGCGCATCTTATTCCACCGCCATGACATAGTGCGCATCTTATTCCAACCGCCATGACATAGTGTGCATCTTATTCCACCGCCATGACATAGTGCGCATCTTATTCCACCGCCATGACATAGTGCGCATCTTATTCCAACCGCCATGACATAGTGCGCATCTTATTCCACCGCCATGACATAGTGCTCATCTTATTCCACCGCCATGACATAGTGCTCATCTTATTCCACCGCCATGACATAGTGCGCATCTTATTCCACCGCCATGACATAGTGCGCATCTTATTCCACCGCCATGACATAGTGCGCATCTTATTCCACCGCCATGACATAGTGCGCATCTTATTCCACCGCCATGACATAGTGCGCATCTTATTCCACCGCCATGAAATAGTGCGCATCTTATTCCACCGCCATGACATAGTGCGCATCTTATTCCACCGCCATGACATAGTGCGCATCTTATTCCACCGCCATGAAATAGTGCGCATCTTATTCCACCGCCATGACATAGTGCGCATCTTATTCCACCGCCATGACATTGTGCGCATCTTATTCCACCGCCATGACATAGTGCGCATCTTATTCCACCGCCATGACATGGTGCGCATCTTGCCCAGACAGCCATAGCCAGGAGCGCACCGGCAGCTGGACTGACAGACAGACACAGACAGACAACAAGCTAAATGTGGCCAGGGCGGGTCACCTGATGATTGCTCAATCTTGACTCACGGTTCAGGAATACACTATATTACACCTAAAGCAACAACAAGCAATGTGATTTAGATTTGGTACAAAAAGGTATGTGTGGAAAATGTATACTTTTATTATTGTTTTTAATAACGTTATGTCTTATCTACTGTGGGCATGTAACATGGAAATAATGTTTATTTTGTGGTTTGACGGGTTATTATTTTGCCATGGCAGCTTGCCTTGACAGAGTAGTTTAATGCAGAACTATTATTTTTTAGATATGAATTCAAATCAGCTACATTCACAACCGGTAAGGACAAGGGAGTGTCTGTCAACTCAGTGTAAATTAGATGACCGGGTCGTTTTTCTGCAGCAGATTGAAGGAAGATGACGGTGACGTACTCCAGTAAAGTCGCCAACGCCACGTTCTTCGGTTTCCATAGACTTCTACTGCGATGGAGAGGCAGCATCTATAAACTGCTTTATCGGGAGTTTATAGTCTTTGTACTGTTGTATACCTTGGTGAGCCTCGTTTACAGGTAGGTATAATATTAAGCTATTATGTGTTTTTCCGTTAACACATTAGTGTTGTCACAAATACAAGTCCTCGGTGATATGAAATATGTCTAATATAATTGTTATGTTATTTGTGTATGTATAGTCTATAACATTATGTATTATCTGTTTATAACTGTGAATACAAAATGAAGGTGTCATATGAGCCTTTTGATTTGACTTTGCATGATGGGGTCTGTAATTGATTTGTATCGCTGTGATATATCTATAACTGCATGTGAACAAATCTATAACGTCACTTAATTAATGAACACATCTATCAATCTAGATTTGCTCTCTCAGACCCTGAAAAGCGTTTCTTTGAAAAGTTGGCTCTTCACTGTAACAAGTATGCAGAACAGATTCCAGTCACGTTTGTGCTTGGTAAGTCAGTACAACTAGTGCTGGTTGAAATCAGCGCATGCTTGCCGAGTAGTTTATAGGAGCTCACGGCCTATTAACCCTATGAGCTACTGGCGCTGTGCTGAGATGAGAATGCCTGTTTCTACCTGAATACTGTATAGGTGCTTTCCAGATGTGCTGAAAGTGCTTTACAATTGAAGTGGGAAATCCACCTCATCCGCAACCCCATGTGTAGCTTGCCTGGCTACCCAAACTCTTTGCTCCAGCCAAACGCTACGCCACGCCCACAGATGTTAGTTTCTTCTCCGCGGTAATGGAGCGAACATAGGAGCAGCGGAAGAATTCAGTTTGAGTCGTCGGGCAAATGTGTATCAGCCACCTAAAAACAGAATGACAACAGTGCAATACTTTCTCGATCACCACACCCACACACACACACACACACGCACAAACACACTGCGTTAACTGTCTGACTTGCTTGCTACTATCCAACCAAATTAACCCAACTAATCGTCAACAGTGCCAGGCAACAAACTAATGATAGTGATGTTTCAACCGTTACATAACAGAATCTCTCAAACACACTGATTCCAGTGGGGAAATGAACTGGTGATTGAGTTAATGGAAGGAAATCATTAGGAGTCGGACCAAAGCAGGGAAAGTGGGATATTGCTGGGTTTGCTTGGGTGCTAGAGTGCTTTGCATGGCATATCAGATTGTTGTTTAATAATGTTGTGCTTCTGTGTGAATGGCACAAAGTGGCTTTCATGACATTTACGTATCTCAGTTTATGTAAAAAGTAGCCTGAAGAGTACTGCACTATGTAGGAAATTAAATGTCATTTTGGAAGCAGCCCTTCTCAACCCAAACCTCATCCTTGGTTGCTACTGTAGTCATACCTGACAAAATACTGTTTAGACTTACTGTAGACCAGGGCTTTCCAACCCTGTTCCTGGAGAGCTACCGTCCGGTAGGTTTTCACTCTAGGAACAGGGTTGGAGTTAAAAACCTACATGAGGGTATCTCTCCAGGAACAGGGTTGGAGTTAAAACCTACAGAAGGGTATCTCTCCAGGAACAGGGTTGGAGTTAAAACCTACAGGAGGGTATCTCTCCAGGAACAGGGTTGGAGTTAAAACCTACAGGAGGGTATCTCTCCAGGAACAGGGTTGGAGTTAAAACCTACAGGAGGGTATCTCTCCAGAAACAGGGTTGGAGTTAAAACCTACAGGAGGGTAACTCTCCAGAAACAGGGTTGTAGTTAAAACCTACAGGAGGGTATCTCTCCAGGAACAGGGTTGGAGTTAAAACCACCAGGAAGGTATCTCTCCAGGAACAGGGTTGGAGTTAAAACCTACCAGAGGGTATCTCTCCAGGAACAGGGTTGGAGTTAAAACCTACAGGAGGGTATCTCTCCAGGAACAGGGTTGGAGTTAAAACCTACAGGAGGGTATCTCTCCAGAAACAGGGTTGGAGTTAAAACCTACAGGAGGGTAACTCTCCAGAAACAGGGTTGTAGTTAAAACCTACAGGAGGGTATCTCTCCAGGAACAGGGTTGGAGTTAAAACCACCAGGAAGGTATCTCTCCAGGAACAGGGTTGGAGTTAAAACCTACAGGAGGGTATCTCTCCAGGAACAGGGTTGGAGTTAAAACCTACAGGAGGGTATCTCTCCAGGAACAGGGTTGGAGTTAAAACCTACAGGAAGGTATCTCTCCAGGAACAGGGTTGGAGTTAAAACCTACAGGAGGGTATCTCTCCAGGAACAGGGTTGGAGTTAAAACCTACAGGAGGGTATCTCTCCAGGAACAGGGTTGGAGTTAAAACCTACAGGAGGGTATCTCTCCAGGAACAGGGTTGGAGTTAAAACCTACAGGAGGGTATCTCTCCAGGAACAGGGTTGGAGTTAAAACCTACAGGAGGGTATCTCTCCAGGAACAGGGTTGGAGTTAAAACCTACAGGAGGGTAACTCTCCAGGAACAGGGTTGGAGTTAAAACCTACAGGAGGGTATCTCTCCAGGAACAGGGTTGGAGTTAAAACCTACAGGAGGGTATCTCTCCAGGAACAGGGTTGGAGTTAAAACCTACAGGAGGGTAACTCTCCAGGAACAGGGTTGGAGTTAAAACCTACAGGAGGGTATCTCTCCAGGAACAGGGTTGGAGTTAAAACCTACAGGAGGGTATCTCTCCAGGAACAGGGTTGGAGTTAAAACCTACAGGAGGGTATCTCTCCAGGAACAGGGTTGGAGTTAAAACCTACAGGAGGGTATCTCTCCAGGAACAGGGTTGGAGTTAAAACCTACAGGAGGGTATCTCTCCAGGAACAGGGTTGGAGTTAAAACCTACAGGAGGGTATCTCTCCAGGAACAGGGTTGGAGTTAAAACCTACAGGAGGGTATCTCTCCAGGAACAGGGTTGGAGTTAAAACCTACAGGAGGGTATCTCTCCAGGAACAGGGTTGGAGTTAAAACCTACAGGAGGGTATCTCTCCAGGAACAGGGTTGGAGTTAAAACCTACAGGAGGGTATCTCTCCAGGAACAGGGTTGGAGTTAAAACCTACAGGAGGGTATCTCTCCAGGAACAGGGTTGGAGTTAAAACCTACAGGAGGGTATCTCTCCAGGAACAGGGTTGGAGTTAAAACCTACAGGAAGGTATCTCTCCAGGAACAGGGTTGGAGTTAAAACCTACAGGAGGGTATCTCTCCAGGAACAGGGTTGGAGTTAAAACCTACAGGAGGGTATCTCTCCAGGAACAGGGTTGGAGTTAAAACCTACAGGAGGGTATCTCTCCAGGAACAGGGTTGGAGTTAAAACCTACAGGAGGGTATCTCTCCAGGAACAGGGTTGGAGTTAAAACCTACAGGAGGGTATCTCTCCAGGAACAGGGTTGGAGTTAAAACCTACAGGAGGGTATCTCTCCAGGAACAGGGTTGGAGTTAAAACCTACAGGAGGGTATCTCTCCAGGAACAGGGTTGGAGTTAAAACCTACAGGAGGGTATCTCTCCAGGAACAGGGTTGGAGTTAAAACCTACAGGAAGGTATCTCTCCAGGAACAGGGTTGGAGTTAAAACCTACAGGAGGGTAACTCTCCAGGAACAGGGTTGGAGTTAAAACCTACAGGAGGGTATCTCTCCAGGAACAGGGTTGGAGTTAAAACCTACAGGAAGGTATCTCTCCAGGAACAGGGTTGGAGTTAAAACCTACAGGAGGGTATCTCTCCAGGAACAGGGTTGGAGTTAAAACCTACAGGAGGGTATCTCTCCAGGAACAGGGTTGGAGTTAAAACCTACAGGAGGGTATCTCTCCAGGAACAGGGTTGGAGTTAAAACCTACAGGAGGGTATCTCTCCAGGAACAGGGTTGGAGTTAAAACCTACAGGAGGGTATCTCTCCAGGAACAGGGTTGGAGTTAAAACCTACAGGAAGGATGTAGAGCCCTGGTGTAGATGATGCTGATATCTCCTCCTCCCTGCAGGTTTCTATGTCACCCTGGTGGTCAACCGCTGGTGGAACCAGTTTGTGAATCTGCCTTGGCCCGACCGCCTCATGTTCCTGATCTCCAGCTGTGTTCACGGCCATGACGAGCAGGGCCGCCTCCTCAGACGCACGCTGATGCGCTACGTCAACCTCACCTCACTGCTCATCTTCCGCTCCGTCAGCACCGCCGTCTGTAAGAGATTCCCCACCATGGAGCATGTGGTGGAGGCAGGTACGACCCCGAGGGGATAACGGGGTCAGGGGTCAGGACCAAGTAGTGGAAGCATGTGGTGGAGGCAGGTACGACCCCGAGGGGATAACGGGGTCAGGGGTCAGGACCAAGTAGTGGAAGCATGTGATGGAGGCAGGTACGACCCCGAGGGGATAACGGGGTCAGGGGTCAGGACCAAGTAGTGGAAGCATGTGGTGGAGGCAGGTACGACCCCGAGGGGATAACGGGGTCAGGGGTCAAGACCAAGTAGTGGAAGCATGTGGTGGAAGCAGGTACGACCCCGAGGGGATAACGGAATGCTAATAGATGGGGTCAGGGGGAAAATCATATTGACAGATAGATGCTGTACATAACGTCATGGACCAAGTAGTGGAAGCAGGTACCTCAAGCCTGACCCCAATAGAATACACATCAAAGGTTGACCAGGTTTGGTTTACAGGTTTGGTTCAGGTCAAGAGTGTTCTCTCAACCTTCAATTTAAAAAAAATACTTTTATCCCCCTTTCTCCCTAATTTTGTGGTATCCAATTGGTAGTTACAGTCTTGTCTCATTGCTGCAACTCCCCTACGGACTTGGGAGAGGTGAAGGTCGAGAGCCGTGTGTCCTCCGAAACACAACCCAACCAAGCCGCACTGCTTCTTGACACACTTAACTCAGAAACCAGCCGCACCAATGTGTCGGAGGAAACACCGTGCAATGCATCCCGCCTGCCACATGAGTCGCTAGAGCGCGATGGGACAAGAACATCCCTGCGGCCAGACCCTTCCCTAACCCGACGACGCTGGGCCAATTGTGCACCGCCCCATGGGTCTCCCGGTCTGCGACAGAGCCTGGACTCGAACCAGGATCTAGTGGCACAGTGATGCAGTGACATGTGACACCAGTATTGGTAAACAGGATGCATGACATGTGAGAGGTAAACAAGGATCTGTAACCGGATCTTCTAGGACCATCTTTTCATTTCCTTCTTCGCTTCCTTTGGACTACCCAGGACCAGCCAAATCATTAGGATTCAGTAATTGAATTAGACCGACTAAACGCCTTGTTTCCTCTGACCACTAGTATTCCCCTAGTACTGCTGTATCCACGCCTCATACACTGACACACTTACATCCCCACCTCCTCCTCCTTCCACTCTTCATCCTCCCCCTCCTCCTTCCACTCCTCCTCCTCCTCAACTTCCTCCCCTCTTCCTCTTCCTTCTCCTCATCCTCCTCTTCCCCCTCCTCTTCCTCCTCAACTCCCTCCCCTCTTCCTCTTCCTCCTCCTCCCCCTCCCCCTCTTCCCCCTCCTCTTCCTCCTCCTCTTCCTCCTCCTCTTCCTCCCCTCTTACTCTTCCTTCTCTTCTTCCTCCTCTTCCTCCTTCTCCCCCTCCCATCCTCCTCTTCATCCACCTACTCCTCCTCCTCCTCCTTCCTGCAGGCTTCATGACTCCAGAAGAGAGGAAGATCTTTGATGCTGTCAAGTCTCCCCACCTGAAGTACTGGATCCCTGTGGTGTGGTTTTCTAACATGGCGTCCAGGGCTAGGACAGAGGGGCGCATAAAGGACAGTGTGGACCTGCAGACCATCCTTAACGTGAGTATGCCAGTAGCTTGAACAGGCATAGATAGATAAAGTATACCTGCCACAGGATACAGAGGAGACATTTTGGCTCTGAATCCTGCAGAGGTTGTAGCCTGGACCGTGTGGACCTGCAGACCATACTCAATGTATGACAGCAGTATGACAGTAGCTTGACAGTAGCTTGACAGCAGTATGACAGTAGCTTGACAGTAGCTTGACAGCAGTATGGCAGTAGCTTGACAGCAGCTTGACAGTAGCTTGACAGCAGTATGGCAGTAGCTTAACAGTAGCTTGACAGCAGTATGACAGTAGCTTGACAGCAGTATGACAGTAGCTTGACAGTAGCTTGACAGGAGTATGACAGCAGTATGACAGTAGCTTGACAGTAGCTTGACAGCAGTATGACAATAGCTTGACAGTAGCTTGGCTGTAGCTTGACAGTAGCTTGACAGTAGCTTGACAGCAGTATGACAGTAGCTTGACAGGAGTATGACAGCAGTATGACAGTAGCTTGACAGCAGTATGACAGTAGCTTGACAGTAGCTTGACAGCAGTATGACAGTAGCTTGACAGTAGCTTGACAGCAGTTTGACAGCAGTACGACAGCAGTATGACAGTAGCTTGACAGGAGTATGACAGCAGCTTGACAGTAGCTTGGCAGTAGCTTGACAGCAGTATGACAGTAGCTTGACAGTAGCTTGACAGTAGCTTGACATCAGCTTGACAGCAGCATGACAGTAGCTTGACAGTAGCTTGACAGGAGTATGACAGCAGTATGACAGTAGCTTGACAGTAACTTGACAGCAGTATGACAGTAGCTTGACAGTAGCTTGACAGTAGCTTTGCAGTAGCTTGACAGTAGCTTGACAGTAGCTTGACAGCAGTATGACAGTAGCTTGACAGTAGCTTGACAGGAGTATGACAGTAGTATGACAGTAGCTTGACAGCAGTATGACAGTAGCTTGACAGTAGCTTGACAGGAGTATGACAGTAGCTTGACAGTACCGTGACAGTAGCTTGACAGCAGTATGGCAGTAGCTTGACAGTAGCGTGACAGTAGCTTGACAGTAGCGTGACAGTAGCTTGACAGCAGTATGGCAGTAGCTTGACAGTAGCGTGACAGTAGCTTGACAATAGCGTGACAGTAGCTTGCCAGTCCAACCCCTATCCCTTCCCTGTTGCTCTAACCCTGTGATGTTAGCACATCTGTATGATGGAAACTCTACCACCTTTCAGATCTACAAACATTAGGCAGTTAGGGCCAAGGGGAAGGGGAAGGGGGCAATTTGGGACTGGGACATACCCGTCACAGTAAACAGAAGAGACTCTGAACAGAGCAAACACAGAGACTACGTCCTCTGTATCCTAGGAGCTGTAAGCCAGGGGTTGAACCGTTACGACCTTGAATCCAGGAAGGATAGATACAATCCTAAAAACAGCCAGCAGGGTACTGGATACCTTGAATCCAGGAAGGAAAGATACAATCCTAAAAACAGCCAGCAGGGTACTGGATGCCTTGAGGCCAGGAAGGAAAGATACAATCCTAAAAACAGCCAACAGGGTACTGGATACCTTGAATCCAGGAAGGAAAGATACAATCCTAAAAACAGCCAACAGGGTACTGGATACCTTGAGGCCAGGAAGGAAAGATACAATCCTAAAAACAGCCAACAGGGTACTGGATACCTTGAATCCAGGAAGGAAAGATACAATCCTAAAAACAGCCAACAGGGTACTGGATACCTTGAGGCCAGGAAGGAAAGATACAATCCTAAAAACAGCCAACAGGGTACTGGATACCTTGAATCCAGGAAGGATAGATACAATCCTAAAAACAGCCAGCAGGGTACTGGATACCTTGAATCCAGGAAGGAAAGATACAATCCTAAAAACAGCCAGCAGGGTACTGGATACCTTGAATCCAGGAAGGATAGATACAATCCTAAAAACAGCCAACAGGGTACTGGATACCTTGAATCCAGGAAGGATAGATACAATCCTAAAAACAGCTAACAGGGTACTGGATACCTTGAATCCAGGAAGGATAGATACAATCCTAAAAACAGCCAACAGGGTACCGGATACCTTGAATCCAGGAAGGAAAGATACAATCCTAAAAACAGCCAGCAGGGTACTGGATACCTTGAGGCCAGGAAGGATAGATACAATCCTAAAAACAGCCAGCAGGGTACTGGATACCTTGAATCCAGGAAGGATAGATACAATCCTAAAAACAGCTAACAGGGTACTGGATACCTTGAATCCAGGAAGGATAGATACAATCCTAAAAACAGCCAACAGGGTACCGGATACCTTGAATCCAGGAAGGAAAGATACAATCCTAAAAACAGCCAGCAGGGTACTGGATACCTTGAGGCCAGGAAGGATAGATACAATCCTAAAAACAGCCAGCAGGGTACTGGATACCTTGAATCCAGGAAGGAAAGGTACAATCCTAAAAACAGCCAGCAGGGTACTGGATACCTTGAATCCAGGAAGGAAAGATACAATCCTAAAAACAGCCAACAGGGTACTGGATACCTTGAATCCAGGAAGGAAAGATACAATCCTAAAAACAGCCAAAAGGGTACTGGATACCTTTAATCCAGGAAGGAAAGATACAATCCTAAAAATAGCCAACAGGGTACTGGATACCTTGAATCCAGGAAGGAAAGATACAATCCTAAAAACAGCCAACAGGGTACTGGATACCTTGAATCCAGGTCATGGAAGAGATGACTAGTCCAAGACTGTCTGCTAAACACAAGGCATGCTGAGTATTATGAGCAGTAACATTATACTGTTTACTGGGACTTAAATATTCTTAAAGTACAGCTCCTTCATTATAGTGACATTTTTATGAGGAGTAACATTATAGACTTGGACTTCGGAAGTTTAAATACACCTTAGCCAAATACATTTAAACTCAGTTTTTCACAATTCCTGACATTTAATCCTAGTAAAAATTCCCTGTCTTAGATCAGTTAGGATCACCACTTTATTTTAAGAATGTGAAATGTCAGTATAATAGCAGAGAGAATGATTTATTTCAGTTTTTATTTCTTTCATCACATTCCCAATGGGTCAGAAGTTTACATACACTCAATTAGTATTTGGTAGCATTGCCTTTAAATTGTTTAATTTGGGTCAAACATTTTGGGTAGCCTTCCACAAGCTTCCCACAATAAGTTGGGTGAATATTGGCCCATTCCTCCTGACAGAGCTGGTGTAACTGAGTCAGGTTTGTAGGCCTCCTTGCTCGCAAACACTTTTTCAGTTCTGCCCACAAATGTTCTATAGGATTGAGTTCAGGGCTTTGTGATGGCCGCTACTATACCTTGACTTTGTTGTCCTTAAGCCATTTTGCCACAACTTTGGAAGTATGCTTGGGGTCATTGTCCATTTGGAAGACCCATTTGCGACCAAGCTTTAACTTCAAGACTGATGTCTTGATATGTTGCTTCAATTCATCCACATAATTTTCCCCCCTCATGATGCCATCTATTTTGTGAAGTGCACCAGTCCCTCCTGCAGCAAAGCACCCCCACAACATGATGCTGTAACCCCCGTGCTTCACGGTTGGGATGGTGTTCTCTGGCTTGCAAGCCTCCCCCTTTTTCCTCCAAACATGACGATGGTGATTTTGGCCAAAAGGTTCTATTTTTGTTTCATCAGACCAGAGGACATTTCTCCAAAAAGTATGATCTTTGTTCCCATGTGCAGTTGCAAACCGTAGTCTGGCTTTTTATGGCGGTTTTGGAGCAGTGGCTTCTTCCTTGCTGAGCGGCATTTCAGGTTGTCGATATAGGACTCGTTTTACTGTGGATAGAGATACTTTTGTACCTGCTTCCTCCAGCATCTTCACAAGGTCCTTTGCTGTTGTTCTGGGATTGATTTGCACTTTTTGCACCAAAGTACGTTCATCTCTAGGAGACAGAAGGCGTCTCCTTCCTGAGCGGTATGATGGCTGCGTGATCCCATGGTGTTTATACTTGCGTACTATTGTTTGTACAGATGAATGTGGTATTTGAAAATTGCTCCCAAGGATGAACCAGACTTGTGGAGATCTACAATGTTTTTCTGAGGTCTTGGCTGATTTCTTTTGATTTTCCCATGATGTCAAGCACTGAGTTTGAAGGTAAGCCTTGATTACATCCACAGGTACACCTCCAATTGACTCAACTGATGTCAATTAGCCAATCAGAAGCTTCTAAAGCCATGGCATCATTTTCTGGAATTCTCAAAGCTGTTTGAAGGCACAGTCAACTTAGCGTATTTAAACGTCTGACCCACTGGAATTGTGATACAGTGAATTATAGGTGAAATAATCTGTCTGTATACAATTGTTGGAAAAATGACTTGTGTCATGTACAAAGTAGATGTCCTAACCAACTTGCCAAAACTGTTTGTTTACAAGAAATGTGTGGAGTGGTTGAAAATGAGTTTTAATGACTCCAACCTACGTGTATGTAAACTTCTGACTTCAACGGTAAATATTATTAGTTTACAGCTCTACTTGTGGAAATAGATCTGAGATGCAATGATATAGAACTGCATTGACCCTCACTAACACTATGCTAAACTCTGAGCCTGTCTCCTCTATTAATACTGCCTTGATCCGAACAGGGTCTGGATCATGTTGCTGTGTGTGTGTGTGTGTGTGTGTGTGTGTGTGTGTGTGTGTGTGTGTGTGTGTGTGTGTGTGTGTGTGTGTGTGTGTGTGTGTGTGTGTGTGTAAATAGCTGCAAACGCAAACTCAGTGCAACCCCATGCTCTCTCTCTCTCTCTCTCTCTCTCTCTCTCTCTCTCTCTCTCTCTCTCTCTCTCTCTCTCTCTCTCTCTCTCTCTCTCTCTCTCTCTCTCTCTCTCTCTCTCTCTCTCTCTCTCTCTCTCTCTCTCTCTCTCTCTCTCTCTCTCTCTCTCTCTCTCTCTCTCTCTCTCTCTCTCTCTCTCTCTCTCTCTCTCTCTCTCTCTCTGTGTGTGGTTCTCTAGGAGATGAACAGATTCAGGACTTGGTGCTCCACTCTCTTTGGTTATGACTGGGTTGGGATTCCTCTCGTCTACACACAGGTGTGGATAGCATGTACGCACACACACGCACGCACGCACACACTTACCCAGGGAATCTTCTGTTAATAGCCACTGTGCATACCATGTGTACTATAACTCACACTGTCCTCCCGTGTCCTCTTTAAAACCCAGTGGGTTGTGACAGTGTGGTAGCCTGAGGCAGGGTTTCTCAAACATGGGCCTGGGGCCACCCCTGGGTGCACATTTTGTTTTTTGCCTTTACACTGCACAGCTGATTGAAATAACCGACTCATCATCAAGCTTTGATGATTTGAATCAGCTGTGTAGTGTTAGGGTGAAAACCAAAACGTGCACCCAGGGGGGACCCCAGGCCCATGTTTGGGAAACCCTGCTTTAGAGGATGGCTTCCCTCTCTCCCCCTCTCCAATCCCTCTCTGTCTCCACTCCCTCTCCCTTCTCCCTCTCTCCCCTCTGCTCTCTCTCACCCCCTCAGCTCCTCTCTCCACCCATCTCCCCTCTCTCTCCCCTAGTGGGCAATAAGCCCTCTGCTCCTCTCTCCACCCATCTCCCCTCTCTCTCCCCTAGTGGGCAATAAGCCCTCAGCTCCTCTCTCCACCCATCTCCCCTCTCTCTCCCCTAGTGGGCAATAAGCCCTCTGCTCCTCTCTCCCCCGTCTCCCCTCTCTCTCCCCTAGTGGGCAATAAGCCCTCAGCTCCTCTCTCCACCCATCTCCCCTCTCTCTCCCCTAGTGGGCAATAAGCCCTCTGCTCCTCTCTCCACCCATCTCCCCTCTCTCTCCCCTAGTGGGCAATAAGCCCTCTGCTCCTCTCTCCACCCATCTGCCCCTCTCTCTCCCCTAGTGGGCAATAAACCCTCTGCTCCTCTCTCCACCCATCTCCCCCTCTCTCTCCCCTAGTGGGCAATAAGCCCTCTGCTCCTCTCTCCACCCATCTCCCCCTCTCTCTCCCCTAGTGGGCAATAAGCCCTCTGCTCCTCTCAGCACCCATCTGCCCCTCTCTCTCCCTTAGTGGGCAATAAGCCCTCTGCTCCTCTCTCCACCCATCTCCCCTCTCTCTCCCCTAGTGGGCAATAAGCCCTCTGTTCCTCTCTCCACCCATCTCCCCTCTCTCTCCCCTAGTGGGCAATAAGCCCTCTGCTCCTCTCTCTACCCATCTGCCCCTCTCTCTCCCCTAGTGGGCAATAAGCCCTCTGCTCCTCTCTCCACCCATCTGCCCTCTCTCTCCCCTAGTGGGCAATAAGCCCTCTGCTCCTCTCTCCCTCTGTCTCCCCTCTCTCTCCCCTAGTGGGCAATAAGCCCTCTGCTCCTCTCTCCCTCTGTCTCCCCTCTCTCTCCCCTAGTGGGCAATAAGCCCTCTGCTCCTCTCTCCACCCATCTCCCCTCTCTCTCCCCTAGTGGGCAATAAGCCCTCTGCTCCTCTCTCCACCCATCTCCCCCTCTCTCTCCCCTAGTGGGCAATAAGCCCTCTGCTCCTCTCTCCACCCATCTGCCCCTCTCTCTCCCCTAGTGGGCAATAAGCCCTCTGCTCCTCTCTCCCTCCGTCTCCCCTCTCTCTCCCCTAGTGGGCAATAAGCCCTCTGCTCCTCTCTCCACCCATCTCCCCTCTCTCTCCCCTAGTGGGCAATAAGCCCTCTGCTCCTCTCTCCCTCCGTCTCCCCTCTCTCTCCCCTAGTGGGCAATAAGCCCTCTGCTCCTCTCTCCCTCCGTCTCCCCTCTCTCTCCCCTAGTGGGCAATAAGCCCTCTGCTCCTCTCTCCCTCCGTCTCCCCTCTCTCTCCCCTAGTGGGCAATAAGCCCTCTGCTCCTCTCTCCCTCCGTCTCCCCTCTCTCTCCCCTAGTGGGCAATAAGCCCTCTGCTCCTCTCTCCACCCATCTGCCCTCTCTCTCCCCTAGTGGGCAATAAGCCCTCTGCTCCTCTCTCCACCCATCTCCCCTCTCTCTCCCCTAGTGGGCAATAAGCCCTCTGCTCCTCTCTCCCTCTGTCTCCCCTCTCTCTCCCCTAGTGGGCAATAAGCCCTCTGCTCCTCTCTCCCCCATCTCCCCTCTCTCTCCCCTAGTGGGCAATAAGCCCTCTGCTCCTCTCTCCACCCATCTGCCCTCTCTCTCCCCTAGTGGGCAATAAGCCCTCTGCTCCTCTCTCCACCCATCTGCCCTCTCTCTCCCCTAGTGGGCAATAAGCCCTCTGCTCCTCTCTCCCCCCATCTCCCCTCTCTCTCCCCTAGTGGGCAATAAGCCCTCTGCTCCTCTCTCCACCCATCTGCCCTCTCTCTCCCCTAGTGGGCAATAAGCCCTCTGCTCCTCTCTCCACCCATCTCCCCTCTCTCTCCCCTAGTGGGCAATAAGCCCTCTGCTCCTCTCTCCCTCTGTCTCCCCTCTCTCTCCCCTAGTGGGCAATAAGCCCTCTGCTCCTCTCTCCCCCCCATCTCCCCTCTCTCTCCCCTAGTGGGCAATAAGCCCTCTGCTCCTCTCTCCACCCATCTCCCCTCTCTCTCCCCTAGTGGGCAATAAGCCCTCTGCTCCTCTCTCCACCCATCTGCCCTCTCTCTCCCCTAGTGGGCAATAAGCCCTCTGCTCCTCTCTCCCTCTGTCTCCCCTCTCTCTCCCCTAGTGGGCAATAAGCCCTCTGCTCCTCTCTCCCCCCATCTCCCCTCTCTCTCCCCTAGTGGGCAATAAGCCCTCTGCTCCTCTCTCCACCCATCTGCCCTCTCTCTCCCCTAGTGGGCAATAAGCCCTCTGCTCCTCTCTCCACCCATCTGCCCTCTCTCTCCCCTAGTGGGCAATAAGCCCTCTGCTCCTCTCTCCACCCATCTCCCCTCTCTCTCCCCTAGTGGGCAATAAGCCCTCTGCTCCTCTCTCCCTCTGTCTCCCCTCTCTCTCCCCTAGTGGGCAATAAGCCCTCTGCTCCTCTCTCCCCCCATCTCCCCTCTCTCTCCCCTAGTGGGCAATAAGCCCTCTGCTCCTCTCTCCACCCATCTGCCCTCTCTCTCCCCTAGTGGGCAATAAGCCCTCTGCTCCTCTCTCCCTCTGTCTCCCCTCTCTCTCCCCTAGTGGGCAATAAGCCCTCTGCTCCTCTCTCCCCCATCTCCCCTCTCTCTCCCCTAGTGGGCAATAAGCCCTCTGCTCCTCTCTCCACCCATCTGCCCTCTCTCTCCCCTAGTGGGCAATAAGCCCTCTGCTCCTCTCTCCACCCATCTGCCCTCTCTCTCCCCTAGTGGGCAATAAGCCCTCTGCTCCTCTCTCCACCCATCTCCCCTCTCTCTCCCCTAGTGGGCAATAAGCCCTCTGCTCCTCTCTCCCTCTGTCTCCCCTCTCTCTCCCCTAGTGGGCAATAAGCCCTCTGCTCCTCTCTCCCCCCCATCTCCCCTCTCTCTCCCCTAGTGGGCAATAAGCCCTCTGCTCCTCTCTCCACCCATCTGCCCTCTCTCTCCCCTAGTGGGCAATAAGCCCTCTGATCCTCTCTCCACCCATCTCCCCTCTCTCTCCCCTAGTGGGCAATAAGCCCTCTGCTCCTCTCTCCCTCTGTCTCCCCTCTCTCTCCCCTAGTGGGCAATAAGCCCTCTGCTCCTCTCTCCCCCCCATCTCCCCTCTCTCTCCCCTAGTGGGCAATAAGCCCTCTGCTCCTCTCTCCACCCATCTCCCCTCTCTCTCCCCTAGTGGGCAATAAGCCCTCTGCTCCTCTCTCCACCCATCTGCCCTCTCTCTCCCCTAGTGGGCAATAAGCCCTCTGCTCCTCTCTCCACCCATCTCCCCTCTCTCTCCCCTAGTGGGCAATAAGCCCTCTGCTCCTCTCTCCACCCATCTCCCCTCTCTCTCCCCTAGTGGGCAATAAGCCCTCTGCTCCTCTCTCCACCCGTCTCCCCTCTCTCTCCCCTAGTGGGCAATAAGCCCTCTGCTCCTCTCTCCACCCATCTGCCCCTCTCTCTCCCCTAGTGGGCAATAAGCCCTCTGCTCCTCTCTCCACCCGTCTCCCCTCTCTCTCCCCTAGTGGGCAATAAGCCCTCTGCTCCTCTCTCCACCCATCTCCTCTCTCTCTCCCCTAGTGGGCAATAAGCCCTCTGCTCCTCTCTCCACCCATCTCCCCTCTCTCTCCCCTAGTGGGCAATAAGCCCTCTGCTCCTCTCTCCACCCATCTCCCCTCTCTCTCCCCTAGTGGGCAATAAGCCCTCTGCTCCTCTCTCCACCCATCTGCCCCTCTCTCCACCTATCTCCCCTCTCTCTCTCCTCTAGTGGGCAATAAGCCCTCTGCTCCTCTCTCCACCCATCTCCCCTCTCTCTCTCCCCTAGTGGGCAATAAGCCCTCTGCTCCTCTCTCCACCCATCTCCCCTCTCTCTCCCCTAGTGGGCAATAAGCCCTCTGCTCCTCTCTCCAGCCGTCTCCCCTCTCTCTCCCCTAGTGGGCAATAAGCCCTCTGCTCCTCTCTCCACCCATCTCCCCTCTCTCTCCCCTAGTGGGCAATAAGCCCTCTGCTCCTCTCTCCACCCATCTCCCCTCTCTCTCCCCTAGTGGGCAATAAGCCCTCTGCTCCTCTCTCCACCCGTCTCCCCTCTCTCTCCCCTAGTGGGCAATAAGCCCTCTGCTCCTCTCTCCACCCATCTCCTCTCTCTCTCCCCTAGTGGGCAATAAGCCCTCTGCTCCTCTCTCCACCCATCTCCCCTCTCTCTCCCCTAGTGGGCAATAAGCCCTCTGCTCCTCTCTCCACCCATCTCCCCTCTCTCTCCCCTAGTGGGCAATAAGCCCTCTGCTCCTCTCTCCACCCATCTGCCCCTCTCTCCACCCATCTCCCCTCTCTCTCTCCTCTAGTGGGCAATAAGCCCTCTGCTCCTCTCTCCACCCATCTCCCCTCTCTCTCTCCCCTAGTGGGCAATAAGCCCTCTGCTCCTCTCTCCACCCATCTCCCCTCTCTCTCCCCTAGTGGGCAATAAGCCCTCTGCTCCTCTCTCCAGCCGTCTCCCCTCTCTCTCCCCTAGTGGGCAATAAGCCCTCTGCTCCTCTCTCCCTCCGTCTCCCCTCTCTCTCCCCTAGTGGGCAATAAGCCCTCTGCTCCTCTCTCCCTCCGTCTCCCCTCTCTCTCCCCTAGTGGGCAATAAGCCCTCTGCTCCTCTCTCCCTCCGTCTCCCCTCTCTCTCCTCTAGTGGGCAATAAGCCCTCTGCTCCTCTCTCCCTCCGTCTCCCCTCTCTCTCCCCTAGTGGGCAATAAGCCCTCTGCTCCTCTCTCCACCCATCTGCCCCTCTCTCTCCCCTAGTGGGCAATAAGCCCTCTGCTCCTCTCTCCACCCATCTCCCCTCTCTCTACCCTAGTGGGCAAGCCCTCTACTCCTCTCTCCACCCATCTGCCCTCTCTCTCCCCTAGTGGGCAATAAGCCCTGTGCTCCTCTCTCCCCTCAAGCGGTTCCAACCAGCTGTGGACAGGGAAGATGCCGTCCCTTTGTGATGAGCACGTCCAGGGCAGCTTACTGTAACACCACATGATGATTACAGAGTAATGGATGGGGCAGCAGGACCCGAGGGTAGGATGTGTTCTCTATAGCCATTGGCTAGTTGGGTAGCTGCCATCTATCTCTCTGCGGTCTGCACAAATGACCAGTGTGACCTCTGGCGAGTCAGTGACATCTGTTAACACTTTTCTGAGTGTTCTAATCACCTGCCCAGGGACTGCAGTTGAAAATGAGCTTTTACAGTAATGTTGACTAAAGGTCCCTGTAAAACTAAATGTATTAAAGTTTCATGTGACGTTTGTCGACTGATTTGTTGCTGTTCAGGCAGCAGCACTGTGAATTAAATGAAACCATCAGCGTGATCGTGATCACTTTTCAGAGGCTATGTAATCTCAGACAGTAAATCACATCAATGGAATGACTTGGCCATGAGTGTCTCATCCAACAATGAAAACACTCGCTTGGTCACATGGCAAATAAATCCTGTTTATTGACATTGTGTTTATTTACATTGTGTTTATTTACATTGTGTACTTGTAAATAGCTACAAAGACAACCTGTGGAACCATGCTCTCTATTTGTCTCTCCAACTCTCCTTCCCTCTCTCTTCTCTCCCTCCCCCCTCTCTCTCTCCCCCTTTCTCTCCCTCTCCCCATCTCCCCCCTCCTCTCCTTCCCCCTCTCTCCCTCCCCTCTCCAGGTAGTAACCCTGGCCGTCTACACCTTCATCTTTGCCTGTATTATTGGTAGACAGTTCTTGGACCCAGCTCAGGGTTACCCAGGGCATGACCAGGACTTTTACATTCCCATCTTCACTATGCTACAGTTCTTTTTCTACTCTGGCTGGCTCAAGGTATCTCTCTGCACTCATGCACGCACGCACGCACACACACACACACACACACACACACACACACACACACACACACACACACACACACACACACACACACACACACACACACACACACACACACACACACACACACACACACACACACACACACACACACACACACACACACACACACACACACACACACACACACAGTTGTTATTGTAGTCCAGCTGGCTCAAGGTATGACACACACACACACACACACACACACACACACACACACACACACACACACACACACACACACACACACACACACACACACACACACACACACACACACACACACACACACACACACACACACACACACACACACACACACACACAGTTGTTATTGTAGTCCAGCTGTCCTCCACAAACCTTTTTGCCTTTTTAGTTTCAACCAGAGAAATTAGATCCCGGTCATCAAATCACAGTACTGTGGATAACAATGTTGGGGTTGTGATGTTATTATGAAGGTCTTGTGAGAGTGAATGTGGGGTCACGGAGGGTACAGTGTCAGTACACAATGTCTGTACAGCTGCTGCACAATGTCTGACAATCAAGTTCATTGGATGAAAAGGGGGATTTATAAGGAGTGGAAGTATGGAACCCAAATTCTGTTGACAGGGAGATTATCTACGCCTTGTGTTTCTGTTGTGGGATTTCATTTGTCAACCAATGTTGTAATCCCCGATGTCACATGACTGCCAGTTGTTTGATATCACTTCCTTATCAAGACATGTTTCTGAGATAATGAGCAGTGATGTGATTGGTCCTTCTCCTTCAGGTTGCTGAGCAGCTCATCAATCCATTTGGGGAGGACGACGACGACTTTGAGGCTAACTGGTGTATCGACAGAAATCTGCAGGTTACTTTCAATCAATCAACCAATCAATCAATCAATCAACCAAACATTTGTTGCAAAGTGCCTCACAGTCACCCAGACTAGTTGTCATGTATTTCCCAAGCCAATATTATTGATTGATCTGTCATTTGTGCCAATCGATCATTCAGTCAATACCTGTGTGTCTCAGGTGTCGTTGATCGCGGTGGATGAGATGCACATGAACTTCCCTCCAATGACGAAAGACATTTACTGGAACGACTCGGCCGCTCTGCCTCCCTACACGCTGGCTGCTGCCGACTACTGCATCCCCTCATTCCTCGGATCCACCAGAGAGTTGGAGTGAGGACATGACGACACGACACGACACGGCACGCACGCACGCACGCACGCACGCACGCACGCACGCACGCACGCACACACACACACACACACACACACACACTACGTATGCAAGGACACGTGTTAGAAAAACTCCCATCTCTCCTCAGCTAGATATCTGTCTGAGAGAAGATGGACAAGAGGGCATGACTAGAGAGGGTACAGTTTAAGCTGTATACTATCTAGTCAAAAACGTTATTATTCACTGAAATATCCATAAACTGTATACTATCTAGTCTAACGTATTCACTAATATCCATAAACTGTATACTATCTAGTCAAAACCATTATTATTCACTGAAATATCCACAAACTGTATACTATCTAGTCAAAACCATTATTATTCACTGAAATATCCACAAACTGTATACTATCTAGTCAAAAATTTTATTATTCACTGAAATATCCATAAACTGTATACTATCTAGTCTAACGTATTCACTAATATCCATAAACTGTATACTATCTAATCAAAACCATTATTATTCACTGTAATATCCATAAACTGTATACTATCTAATCAAAACCGTTACTATTCACTGTAATATCCATAAACTGTATACTATCTAGACTAACGTATTCACTGTAATATCCATAAACTGTATACTATCTAGTCAGTACCGTTACTATTCACTGTAATATCCATAATCTGTATACTATCTAGACTAACGTATTCACTGTAATATCCATAACCTGTATACTATCAAGACTAATGTATTCACTGTAATATCCATAACCTGTATACTATCGAGACTAACGTATTCACTGTAATATCCATAAGCGGTATACTATCTAGTCTAATGTATTCACTGTAATATCCATAACCTGTATACTATCTAGACTAACGTATTCACTGTAATATCCATAACCTGTATACGATCTAGACTAACGTATTCACTGTAATATCCATAAGCGGTATACTATCTAGTCTAATGTATTCACTGTAATATCCATAAACTGTATACTATCTAGTCAATACCGTTACTATTCACTGTAATATCCATAAGCGGTATACTATCTAGTCTAATGTATTCACTGTAATATCCTCTATTTTTCAGTCTATCGGGCATTTTTCAGTTCGGAGAGGCAGACAAAATGGACATTCACAGACAGGACAGCCACAACATCAATCCCAACTTCCGTCATGGTCGTCAAACGTCAGTCCTGGGGCACGTGCGTAGGCTTCTCAGCGTCCAGGATCCCCCAGAGCTCGGCCCTCCTCGGCCCTCCTTCAAACGTCACAGCAGTGAGGCCTTCTTCCCCTTCAGACCTGACTCCCATGACTACCCTGGATCAGACGACCAGGCTCCCCCAGGACCTGATCACTCTCTGTTCCCCAGACCCAACCTCTTTAACTCCCATAACCCCCTCTCGCCCAACCACCCTCTGGATACGCTACGGGAGGTTAGTAGTACTCTTTCTTCCCTGAACACTGAGCCCCGTACGCCGTCCTTCACAGACCTGCCTCAGTGGGTGGTAAGTCCACCTGCTTTTTCTAATGATCATGGGGATAGTGGTTATGGGGGTGATGGAGGGACGTGTGGGGCATTATCTGGGGCTCCACAACCCCTGAATCATATAGAGGCCTTCACCCAACAGACAGGGCATGAGCAGGCCTCAAGTAAGCCTGGGACTCCAGTAGATCTGTCCCCCATTGTGGAGGCTCTGGCCCTGAACACGAATCAGGGCAACAGCTGTACCCAACCGAGGCCCAAGAAGTTGAGCTGGAACATCCCCAAAGACTGGTGTAAGCCACAGAGACGTCAGCTGTCCTTCCAGTTCTCCAGACAGGGATCAAAGAGCTCCCTGCACAGCCTGCCTAGTCCTAAAGGCCTAGGGAGGAGGAGAGGCCGAATCACTTCCACAGCCCTCCAGTTTCCTGCTGAGCATGCCCAGTTCGAAGCACTGCAAGTCCCAGAGACAGACATTCTGGAGTCCAATGGTCATGAGAGTGACAAGAAGGACACCGATGACAGCCAAGAGAACAAGGACAAGTCTCAATCGGAGAAGTCGTAATATTCTTCTGACATACAGTACATATCAACCTGCTGTGCCATAATAGGAGTCATTTAACAGGATCTCTAAGGGTGCATCCAGCATTATTAATTGACACCCTAATAAACATAAAATGTTTGTTTTATAATAAAATATAATTTATAATAAAATATAATTTATTCAGTCATCGTTCAATGTTAATCATTGTACTCACTCACAAAATGATGCAACAAAAAAACACCTGATTGCATTAAAACAATTATTTATTAACTTTAGTAGAATGGAAATGCATGAATTATTCTCAAAAGATACCAGACAGACACTGATAATGCTGGACAGACAGACAGTGATAATGCTGGACAGACAGACACTGATAATGCTGGACAGACAGACACTGATCATGCTCGACAGAGAGACACTGATAATGCTAGACAGACAACCACTGATCATGCTAGACAGAAAGCCACTGATAATGCTGGACAGACATCCACTGATAACGCTGGACAGACAGCCACTGATAATGCTGGACAGACATACACTGATAATGCTGGACAGACAGACACTGATAATGCTGGACAGACAGCCACTGATCATGCTCGACAGAGAGACACTGATCATGCTAGACAGACAGCCACTGATAATGCTGGACAGACATCCACTGATAATGCTGGACAGACAGGCACTGATAATGCTGGACAGACAGACACCGATAATGCTGGACAGATAGACACTGATAATGCTGGACAGACAGCCACTGATCATGCTCAACAGAGAGACACTGATAATGCTAGACAGACAACCACTGATCATGCTAGACAGACAGACACTGATAATGCTGGACAGACAGACACTGATAATGCTGGACAGACAGCCTTTCAGCCTTTCCATGAAGCACTTCTGTCTCAGTGATGATGACAGGAAGTGAAGCATGGTGATTCCATGCATCGCTTCATCCACTCTTCCATTACTATCCTTCCTTCTTTCCTTCCTTCCTTCCTAACTTCATCCCTCCTTCTATCATCCATCTATCCATGCATCCATCCATCCATCTCTCCCTCTGTCCATCCCTCCATTCCTCCATCCATCCATCACTCCCTACTTCCATCGCTCCATTTACCCTTCCCACCTTCCATCTATCTATCCATCTCTGCATCCAACGTTGCATAGCGTGTGTGTCTGGCCTTAGCGAAGCCCACCCTGTCCTGTCCCCGGTCATAGATGCTATAGTAATCAGAGAGGAACAGGTCCCCTAGGATCCACAGAGGATCCGTCGTGGAGGGCAGATCCTCCCCCTGGAACCCACTGAAACAGATCTCATGATCACCCATCATCTCCTGAAGAGAGGGAGGGAGGGGGGAGGGAGAGAAGGAGGGAGAAGGAGTGAGAAGGAGGGAGGAGGAGAGAGAAGGAGGGAGAAGGAGAGAGAAGTAGAGAGGAGAGAGAAGGAAAGAGAAGAAGAGAGGAGTGAGTGAGAAGGACAGAAGGAGGGAGAGAGAAGGAGAGAGAAGGAAAGAGAGAAGGAGGGAGTGAGAAGGAGAGAGAGAG
>NC_092096.1:14565055-14620274 GCF_045679555.1 Salvelinus alpinus
CCTGGGTCTCTTGGCATCTTACTCCTGGAGGCAGAAGCAATCAAATTACGACGGGTAAATGGATCAATTCTGCTCCTCTAGATCAGTAGGGGAGAGTGGGAGAAGTGGAGACAACGAGGCACGTTGAGACACACTTGTTTCTAGGAAACCATAGACGAAATGTATAATTTGAACAAATATTTAAAAATGAGGCCAACATTTCACGGAGTCTGTGAAGGAAGATGCCACATTGAAAAAGTGGTAAGCAAGATAGGTCCAAAAAACTGTTTTCACAAAGTTTATTGTTGTAGAGTTTTCATGGTGCTTGTTTCCAAACCAAAGTAGACCGTGTTCCGATTGTTCTATACATTAGTTGAGGTCTCCAAAAGCTGCAATATGAGGTCCTAAACCTGGCATGAAAGTGCATCCTTGTAGCTGTGTGGGCTAATATAGTCAAAAGGTTTGCCTTGATGTAAGTTGAGCCAATGGCCATGGGGTAAGTTGAGCCAATGGCCATGGGGTAAGTTGAGCCAATGGCCATGGAGTAAGTTGAGCCAATGGTAAGTTGAGCCAATGGCCATGGGGTAAGTTGAGCCAATGGCAAGTTGAGCAGGCATAATGCAAGGCATTATCACAGGTTTATGAGGTAACAACAGAGCCTGGCCTGTGTTAAAATTACAAAGTGTTTGTTAGGTGTTAAGCCTGTGTTAAAAGATGCTTAAAATTATTAAAAGACACAAAAAAAGTGATTGTCTTGAATTGTGTTTGGCAAATAAAGTAAGACATGATTTTTTATATTTAATTCAATAGAGAAATTCTGCTTTATTTTAATTTTATTTTTCCTTTATTTAACTAGGCAAGTAAGTTAAGAACTAATTCTTATTTTCAATGACGGCCTAGTAACAGTGGATTAACTGCCTTGTTCAGGGGCAGCGTGTTGGTTTTAATCCCTGAGTCGACTAGGTATTTACCATCATCATCAATAACAACATCATGAAGGGTAGACAGACAGATATACTCTGTGGTCCTGGGTAGTGTATTTACCATCATCATCATCATCATCATCATCATCAATAACAACATCATGAAGGGTAGACAGACAGATATACTCTGTGGTCCTGGGTAGTGTATTTACCATCATCATCATCATCATCATCATCATCATCAATAACAACATCATGAAGGGTAGACAGACAGATATACTCTGTGGTCCTGGGTAGTGTATTTACCATCATCATCAATAACAACATCATGATGGGTAGACAGACAGATATACTCTGTGGTCCTGGGTAGTGTATTTACCATCATCATCAATAACAACATCATGAAGGGTAGACAGACAGATATACTCTGTGGTCCTGGGTAGTGTATTTACCATCATCATCAATAACAACATCATGAAGGGTAGACAGACATTTATACTCTGTGGTCCTGGGTAGTGTATTTACCATCATCATCATCATCATCATCATCATCATCATCATCATCAATAACAACATCATGATGGGTAGACAGACAGATATACTCTGTGGTCCTGGGTAGTGTATTTACCACCATCATCATCAATAACAACATCATGATGGGTAGACAGACAGATATACTCTGTGGTCCTGGGTAGTGTATTTACCATCATCATCATCATCATCATCATCAATAACAACATCATGAAGGGTAGACAGACAGAGATACTCTGTGGTCCTGGGTAGTGTATTTACCATCATCATCAATAACATCATCATGATGGGTAGACAGACAGATATACTCTGTGGTCCTGGGTAGTGTATTTACCATCATCATCATCATCATCATCATCATCAATAACAACATCATGATGGGTAGACAGACATATATACTCTGTGGTCCTGGGTAGTGTATATGTGTTCTGTACCTACTTGCTGAGGTAGAAGGAGAAGATGGGTTGGTCCACAGACTTCTGGTTCATGATGCTGTCGAAAACGGGTGTCCCCAGTTCCTCAGCCAGGGAGGGGTACCCCAAACCCAGCACCCCGTCAAACTTAGCCATGACGAAGACGAAACCTGGCTCGTACACCGACTCTCCAAACTCCTGGTTTTGCACCGTCATCGAGCCTATCTGGACAACCACAGGGACGTGTCAGGTGTATGAATTACTGTGTATATGCAAAGGCTTTTCAGGAATCTTACATGTCATCCCACACCTGGTTCACTTGTTAACGTTGCAGTGTATATGTGTTGCTGTAATACTAGTAAATGACTCAAACCTTTCAAAACATTTACACCTTTTAACGAACACAAAGCAACAGTAAACAATGTCGTCCCCCACAAATAATGCAGCCCACCCCCCCACCCCTCTATGGCAAGACCCATCATTCACCCAAATGATGCAGCCCCCCCCCCCCCCTCTATGGCAAGACCCATCATTCACCCAAATGATGCAGCCCCCCCCCCCTCTATGGCAAGACCCATCATTCACCCAAATGATGCAGCCCCCCCTCCTCTATGGCAAGACCCATCATTCACCCAAATGATGCAGCCCCCCCCCCTCTATGGCAAGACCCATCATTCACCCAAATGATGCAGCCCCCTCCCCACCCCCCCTCTATGGCAAGACCCATCATTCACCCAAATGATGCAGCCCCCTCCCCCCCCTCTATGGCAAGACCCATCATTCACCCAAATGATGCAGCCCCCCCCCCTCTATGGCAAGACCCATCATTCACCCAAATGATGCAGCCCCCCCCCCCCCCTCTATGGCAAGACACATCATTCACCCAAATGATGCAGCCCCCTCCCCCCCCCTCTATGGCAAGACCCATCATTCACCCAAATGATGCAGCCCCCCCCCCTCTATGGCAAGACCCATCATTCACCCAAGTTGAGTTAAAATAGTGCCAGTGCTGTCAGAGACATCGCATATGAGACTAATGTATGATGGGAGACAGATCCACAGTCATCTCCCCGATTTCATCGTAGGGGACAATGATATATACCATCTAATGAAATCATATGTGTTTAATAAAACATATTAGACAATCCCCACTAGAAGCTGAGCTGACAGAAACTACACTCCAATTCATTTGGGAACGTGGGCAGTACAGGGATAGGAGTTAGGAATATTGTGTTACCTTGAGGATTTCCCTGCCCATGATGCCCAGCATGTGTCCCTTGCCATAGTGGATGCCAAACATCCTGCCGTCGTGGTTGAACGTACTGGACTCAAAGGCCTTGAACTTGCGGTGCATGCCTGGAGAGAGAGAGAGAGAGAGAGAGAGGGAGAGGGAGGGAGGGAGAGCAAGGGAGAGACAGAGGGATATAGGGAGGAAGGGAGGGATAGAGGGAGGAAGGGAGTAGGAGGGAGGGAGGGAGAGAGAGGGAGGGAGGGAGAAACAGAGTGAGGAAGGGAGTGGGAAGGAGGGAGAGGGAGGGAGAGGGAGAGAGAGGGAGAGACAGAGGGATAGAGGGAGGAAGGGAGTGGGAAGGAGGGAGAGAGGGAGAGAGGGTGGAACACAGTGACCTATAGAGGCTAGTCTGCTCTTGTCTGTGTCACACAGTCAGCAGATAAACACTGACTCTAGATAAACAGGAATAGATTAGTCTGTTTGGAACAGATTCTAAAAAGATAGTACGGAGAAGGTAAATCTGTTTTATAGTGTGATCCAGTCCCAAAAAACAGATTGGATTAAGCACAGAAATACAAATGTTTGTTTACCCGTAAGTACATGTCACATGACCATAATACATCTTGCTCTTTGGTACCATTAAGATAAACATGATTGTTGTAAAATAGTTATTTTGTCCCCTAGGTATAGATTCTGTTAATCCCTAGCTGTTTTCTGAAGTCTCACCACAGGCCTCTGAGACGCAGTAAGAGGATGGGACCCACAGGTCAGACGATCCTGTATCAAACACTACGGTGAAGTTCTGTTCCGGGGTACCCAGGCTGATCAGTCCATAGTACTGGGCCTGGACAATCACACACAGGGAATACAATGACATTGGTCCATTCATGTATTCTGAAATCTATACAGTGTGTTGATCAACTCTTCAGAAATGTACAGGTCTGACTTCAACACAGTGACTATATAAAAGTACCACAGGTGTTTTGATGTTTTTCAATATACTGAACTGATGCCTGGTTTCTTCTTCTCTCCATATAATACACCAGATACCACAGCCCTTGGCAGAGAACCAGCAGTTATTACAGTTCAATACAGTTATTCACTTCCATTCAGTCCCACTTACATCCATGAAGTTGTAGAGCCTCTCGCTGCTCTTACCCAGCCTGAGAGAGGGGATGCCAGGGGGGTAACACTGGGCGTACCTCCGGTTGAACATATCAGGCTGGTGGTCCCTCATGAAGTCCTCCAGGCGATTGGAGGCTCTCAGCTGAGTACGCACAGTGAGCATCCGACGCAGGGGGATCCTGGGCCGAACACACTCAGGTTGGTGGCCATACTGAGCTAGTTTAGATACAGTACACTTGGAGATGCTTCAATAAGGACCAGAAAGTCACTTTTTCATCCACCAGCAAGTCAGACTTTAAGCTGCTGAAGGTAATGTGTAGCCTATTGAAAGCCTCCTTCATTCCTCACTTCCTTTTTATGATTATTCTAATCAGGGTCGGGACAAATTATATATTTTTCGGGGTTGGGGGCCCCTGGGAACGTGCCCGTTCTGTAATCCGACCCTGATTCTCACGCATTACCAAAAATATTCAAGTAGGGCAAAAACATTTTCAAGTATCTTGAAAGGTTTTCAAACAAAGGCCAAATGAGAACGAGCGGTCAGTTCTTACCTGATCAGCCCATGTGCAGTCCAGGAACAGCAGATCAGGGTCCACACAGCCCACCTCATCCTGACTGGTAGTGTCGGTCAGTGGCAGCTGCAGACCAGACGCTCACTGAACACAGGCTGTAGATACAACAGACTGACTGGTAGTGTCGGTCAGTGGCTGCTGCAGACCAGATGCTCACTGAACACAGGCTGTAAACACAACTGACTGACTGTCATTCAGCACTGAAGAGGAAAGGTAGGAGGTGAAAATGGGTGGATCTCATTTCCTTGAGTCCTCACGTCCTCTCTTCATGCCTCCTCTGATTTCTCATTCAATGGGTTTGGAGGAGGTGACAAGTCAGAAAAATGCAATTGATATTCTCCAATGGACTTCTGATGCCAGTAAGACCAGCCCCAACACAGCATATCTCTCCAGGGGAAATGACAGTGAGAAAGTAAAACTATGATCTGTTTTATGCATGTGTAACATCCAGGATTGATTGATGCCTCCTTGAACGCTTTCAAGTGGATATTGCACTTCCTTGATTCTGGGTATTTGAGATTGCTGGATTCCCAATATACATAAACCCCACCCCCATATTAGTGTAAACATCTATCCGGATACTTTTACCAGACTCTGAGGTTGAGGTGACCGAGGCCTGCTAATGGTGTTCACGGTAGGTAAATACCCGTGTTTACTAGAGATCAGAGTCAATCAGGTGACAACACAAAGCAGCTTGGGTAGTACAATCAGGTGATAACACAAAGCAGCTTGGGTAGTACAATCAGGTGACAACACAAAGCAGCTTGGGTAGTACAATGTGCACAGATGGGATTTAGATGTCCAAGTCAAAAGCATGAGTCTTCTTGTCATGGTGTTATGTTAAAAATAGTCATATTCTTAACGTTATATTAGTACATCTATATCCTTAATTTGTTATAGTACATTTGGGCTTCCGGGTGGCGGTCCAAGTGCATCTCAGTGCAACAGGTGTCACTACAGTCCATGGTTCGTATCCAGGCTGTATCACATCTGGCCGTGATTGGGAGTCCCATTGACCCAGTCGTCCAGGTTTGGCCGCCATTGTAAATAACAGTTAGTTCTTAACTGACTTACCTTGTTAAATAAAAAAAATACATCTATATCCTTAATATGTTACAGTACATCAATACAATTAATATGTTATAGTATATCAATATTATTCATGTTATAGTAGTACATCAATATGTTATAGTACTACATCACTATGTTATAGTAGTACTTCAATATGTTATAGTAGTACATCGATATGTTATAGTACTACTTCAATATGTTATAGTAGTACATCAATATGTTATAGTAGTACATCGATATGTTATAGTACTACATCACTATGTTATAGTAGTACATCGATATGTTATAGTAGTACATCGATATGTTATAGTAGTACATCGATATGTTATAGTACTACATCAATGTTACAGTAGTACATCAATATGTTATAGCAGTACTTCAATATGTTATAGTAGTACATCAATATGTTATAGTAGTACATCAATATGTTATAGTAGTACATCAATATGTTATAGTAGTACATCAATATGTTATAGTACATCTATATCCTTCATATGAATGTTAAAGTACAGTCTTCTGAATACACATTTCAAACTAAAAGGTTCTCAAGGCAGAAAACATTCCAGACATGGATTCAGAGTGAGTTTTTATTTATTATTATTTCAGTAAACAAACATGTCCATACAGCCATCTGCATGAGATATCAAGTGCGTTGACAGTCTAGCCTCTACAGTGGTTGGTAACACAGCACTGACAGGCTAGCCTCTACAGTGGTTGGTAACACAGCACTGACAGTCTAGCCTCTACAGTGGTTCATAACACGGTGTTACAACCCCAGAGTCTAAAGGATCATTGAGACTAACCAAAAGAGACTGAAGCTTTGATTTGTGGGACAACGGTCCAGAACACATCAGGACTTTTATTTCAAAGTGACGTATGGTACACAGCCTCAGACAGGAGTATCATAAATACAGGCTTTTCTGTTCCCCTTCCCCTACCAGCAACTCCTGTTACCCCTCTCTCCTCTTCCTCACCCCCCCCTCCTCTTCCTCCTGGTGGTATTAACAGGGGTGATGGTCTGGTACTCGCTTCCTGCAAGGGGAAAGAGGGAGGAATCAGTGAAAAGGAGAATTACTACGTTTTCCATGAATGAAAACAACCCACTCACCATTTCAGAGCGGTAATTAAACGATCAACTTACAAATGACAACAACTGCACTGGCAAGTCATGTGGTGGACGGCCTAGTGCAAAGCAGATTGGGACAACAAGGATTCTCTACTCTAGTCATGTGGTGGACGGCCTACTGCAAAGCAGACTGGGATAACAAGGATTCTCTACTCTAGTCATGTGGTGGACTGCCTACTGCAAAGCCGATTGGGACAACAAGGATTCTCTACTCTAGTCATGTGGTGGACGGCCTACTGCAAAGCCGATTGGGACAACAAGGATTCTCTACTCTAGTCATGTGGTGGACGGCCTACTGCAAAGCCGATTGGGACAACAAGGATTCTCTACTCTAGTCATGTGGTGGACGGCCTACTGCAAAGCCGATTGGGACAACAAGGATTCTCTACTCTAGTCATGTGGTGGACGGCCTACTGCAAAGCCGATTGGGACAACAAGGATTCTCTACTCTAGTCATGTGGTGGACTGCCTACTGCAAAGCAGATTGGGACAACAAGGATTCTCTACTCTAGTCATGTGGTGGACTGTTAGCTGTAGACTTGACCAATCAGAATGAACCAGTCATTGAGGATGGAAGCAGAAGACAGGGAACATTCTGGCAGCGGAAGACACTGGAGACGTTATCCCTCCATAACAGACAGGAGAACAGGGAGACACTGGAGCCGTTATCCCTCCATAACAGACAGGAGAACAGGGATGCCAATGCCAAGAATGGAGGTTTAAGTCAGGCATTTGACTGCACCTACTGTAAGGATTCTGGGATATCTGGAACAGTAAAAGATAGCTGCAGTGTGTGTGTGTGTGTGTGTGTGTGTCAGGTGCTGGTCCTCACCTGGGCGCAGCCTTGATGATGTTGTCGACGCGGAGGATCATCTCTGCAGCCTCCGCAGCAGACAGCAGAACCTGTCTCTTGACCTGGAAGCTCTCTGTCACCCCCATCTCTGACATGTCACCGATGGTACCCTGGTTCATATCTGAGGGACCCGGGAAGACATTAGCCCAAGTGTGATGCGATGCATCGGACTCACGTATTCAATCTGTTTTAATTCATCTGGCCCCGTTCAAATAAAACGATTCGAAGAAGAAAAACAAAAAAAAGGTCACAGGTCAAAGGAAGGAGAACGAGGCACATGCCAAAGCTAGGTTTGAAACATCTAGGAGAGTGGAGGTGTATTGAGACGGTACTCACTCAGACCCATGGTGGTCTTCCCCTCCTGATGAGCAGCTCTCAGCTGGGCCACCAGATCGGCACTGTCGTAACCGGCGTTGTCTGCGATGATGGTGGGCAGCATCCGGAGAGCTTTGGCGAAGGACTCCATGGCCACGGCCTCTTTGCCCGGCGTCCTGAGGGCCAGGTCCGTCACCACCTTGGCCATCAGCATCTCAGAGCAGCCTGGAGGGACAGCAGCATGGTGATTCTCACAGTGGGTTCAGACAGTAGGGGGGGGCTGGGTTGAACTGGTTGCAGCCTGTTATTTCCCCACAGTATCCATGTGGCTGGGCAGTGTGTGTGTGTGTGTGTGTGTGTGTGTTTGTGTGTGTGTGTGTGTGTGTGTGTGTGTGTATAGACCTCACCTCCTCCGTAGACAGTACGCGTCTCCTTGACGGTCTGAGCCAGGACACACAGGGCATCGTGGAGAGACCTCTCAGCCTCGTCCAGGATCTGCTGTGTGGCTCCCCGCAGCACCACGGTACACGCCTCACCTGGGAGCGGGAACACAAAAACACAGAGGCAAAGAGGGTCAGGACTTACAATCAGAGAAAATACGAGGAAGACAAAATTCTGACCATCAAGCCATTATCCTGCTATAAAAGTCAAGAGGTATAAACCCATTACTACATCAGTCTGCTGTTGTATCAACACTGACCCAGGGCCACTCCTGAGAAGTGGATCAGAGTGTCCTCGCCGATCATCACCTCCTCGATCAGCTTGCAGTGGCCCAACTTCACCAGCTCGGGGTGGTCGAAGGTCGACGTGATCTCTCCTCCCGTGACGAGCGCCAGGCGCTCCACTCCAGAGAAGTCGGCGTGTTCGATGGCCATGACGCCTGCTGCAGCAAACAGCTGCTCTGGGTAGTTGTAGATCAGCTGTCTGGTGATCAATCATTATTGATTACTAAATTACTCAAATCAGTCAAACACAACGCTGGAAAAATCTTGATGAATAGGTGAACTTCTACTTAGTACGTGTGTGTCTGTGTACCTGTTGATGGTCTGTCTGCCTGCGTGCGTACCTGTTGATGAAGCAGTTGATTCCGTGCTTGAGGATCCGCTCCACTTTCTCCTTCATCTTCTCTTTCTCAGCCATCTCGATCTCAGCCACCTTGGCCGTGGAGTCCACACGCACTCTGGAGCCAAAGATCTGACACGAGATTACACAGTTGGTTGGTTAGAAACATGAAGGGAATTTCCAGCCGTTTTTACAACACGTCTTAAGAGGCCAATAGGAGATAGTAGGGAAGAGTATCAGGGATGGATTTAATTCTGATTCAGTCAGCTGGAATTTCCCAAACAATATGTTCCTTGTTGTTTTCAAAGAGGAAAATTGGAACTGGAGTTACAGTTTACTTCCTGAATGGGTAAAGAATTGATCGTCTGTAAGCGTACGAGCGTATAAAAAAAGGTATAACCTTGATCTTATCGGTGTCCATGCCCGTGTTGGAGATGAGGATGTTGACGTTCTCGAGCCTCTTGGGCTGGTTCACACCAATCCTCTTGTCCAGCAGAAAACCTACCAAGACAACCAACACATGAAGCTGCATTAAACACAACACAGAGTAGATGTTTGAACAATCTGTCCTCTAACTAAGAGTAGGTTGTTTATTATTAAATGTTCACACACACACATATATATTACACACAGTACACTAGTTTTGTGCATAGACGCAACATTCGCTGTAATGAACGTCTCATATAGCCAGTTTGCTGCATCTACCCGATTTTAATTTAGGAGGTTATTAACCAGTTATAACAGCACCGTATGAAGCTGCTACACCTTCTCAATCCTCCAAGAGAACATATACACAGCTCCGGGTCAGACTAGAGATCTTTAGACCTTTAGGTCACACCGCAGCAAAGGTTTAGCAACGTGAAAACCCTCCCCGCCCTGCGTTTCTTATTGGTCATCTTCAGGTAATCCCTCCCTGTTTCAGTCAGTTTTTCTTCCGTTTGGTACCCTAATGAACATGACCCAGATGAGACCAACTGTCGTTTTCTGTCAGAGGTAGAATATGCATCAGCCTCCCAGCGGTCTCACCTTCGTCCAGGTAGGAGTCGATGAGGCTGCCTCCGAGCTTCTTGATGACGTGGATGGCTTCCAGGTTACCGGAGCTCTTCAGCCGGAGCACGGCCTCCACGGCCAGCTTGGCGAAGTGGTCCTTGTGGTGGGTCAGCAGCTTGGAAGACAGGGTGGTGCGGGAGATGTTCAGAAGGTCCTCATGGAACTTCACCTGGTCGTCACTGAGGAGGAGGAGGGGGAGAATAAACAGGAGGAGGGAAGGATGGTATTTTTCACAGCTTAGCAATGTGTGAAGTCCTTCTGGTTTTGGATGGGTGATTACTCATCCATGTAAGAGCTTATTAAAAACGTATAACATCTCATGACATTAGCTGAGTTCCGTTGTGTGATAAGAGACCTCGTGGTTAAACCTGACATTATATTCTAGAAATGCGTCATGATTGAAGGCCTACCCATGGTCCACAGCAGCCTCCTTCAGAGCCTGGCGGGCTGCCTGGGTGGCCTTCCTCCAGCCAGAGATGATGATCTGAGGGTGGATCTTCTTGGCGATGAGGAGCTCAGCTTCCTAAAAGACAAGACATCAGGGTTGTATTCATTTGGGTACACCGTAGGATTTTTTTTTTGCAACGGGAAGCAAAAAACAAGCATTTCTTATTGGGTCATTGATAACTTTAGGAAGTATTACCAAGACAATGCACTATAGCTGGTGTTGATAATGGTTTTACTTCCAGGAGTTAATCTCGTCACAACAGACAGCGATGTGAAATACAGTATTAGCTAGATGGGCTGAAGCAGGGGGATTAAGGTTTGTTAAGGAAATCATCCACTCTTACCCTGAGCAGTTCAGCAGCCAATACTGTTACAGAGGTGGTGCCATCTCCAACCTCATCATCCTGGGTCTTGGACATGTCTGGAAGACAGGAGGACTAAAGATCAGAGAGGGTCTAGGACATGTCTGGAAGACAGGAGGACTAAAGATCAGAGAGGGTCTTGGACATGTCTGGAAGACAGGAGGACTAAAGATCAGAAAGGGTCTAGGACATGTCTGGAAGACAGGAGGACTAAGGACCAGAGAGGGTCTTGGACATGTCTGGAAGACAGGAGGACTAAAGATCAGAGAGGGTCTAGGACATGTCTGGAAGACAGGAGGACTAAAGATCAGAAAGGGTCTAGGACATGTCTGGAAGACAGGAGGACTAAGGACCAGAGAGGGTCTTGGACATGTCTGGAAGACAGGAGGACTAAATTATCAGAGAGGGTCTTGGACATGTCTGGAAGACAGGAGGACTAAATTATCAGAGAGGGTCTTGGACATGTCTGGAAGACAGGAGGACTAAGGACCAGAGAGGGTCTAGGACATGTCTGGAAGACAGGAGGACTAAATTATCAGAGAGGGTCTTGGACATGTCTGGAAGACAGGACTAAATTATCAGAGAGGGTCTTGGACATGTCTGGAAGACAGGACTAAATTATCAGAGAGGGTCTTGGACATGTCTGGAAGACAGGACTAAATTATCAGAGAGGGTCTTGGACATGTCTGGAAGACAGGACTAAATTATCAGAGAGGGTCTTGGACATGTCTGGAAGACAGGACTAAAGATCAGAAAGGGTCTAGGACATGTCTGGAAGACAGGACTAAATTATCAGAGAGGGTCTTGGACATGTCTGGAAGACAGGAGGACTAAAGATCAGAGAGGATCTTGGACATGTCTGGAAGACAGGAGGACTAAGGACCAGAGAGGGTCTAGGACATGTCTGGAAGACAGGAGGACTAAAGGACCAGAGAGGGTCTAGGACATGTCTGGAAGACAGGAGGACTAAAGGACCAGAGAGGGTCTAGGACATGTCTGGAAGGAAGATAGGAGAACTAAAGGATCAGAGAGGACAACAACAGTGTCCAGAAAGACAGCATAGCAGAGGGCCACTGCCTTGGGGAGCAGCCTTTCATATTTCCCTACAACTACATAGTTAAACTGGTGAACACAACACTCACCAACCAGAGAAATACACAACGCAGAGGACAAGAGGACTAAAAGTCAACAGAGTAATAATGATCATTGGAAATAGTGTTTTTTTATGTAATAGGGGATTAATGATCAATGGAAATTATTTTTAATGAAATAGGGGATTAATGATCAATGGAAATAGTGTTTTTTATGTAATAGGGGATTAATGATTAATGGGTCAGAGACCTGGGAGAAATTTCAGTCCGGGACTCATAGCTACATGGCATGTTCTCATTGGTCCAAATTGTTTATACATTGAATCTGAAATAGGATACTTGTTATTTAGCCATTGGCCCAGTTTAATTGCAAGGAATTATAATTCATCAACCACAGGCTAGGGCTGGGTTATAAACATAAAGTACATCCTGTCCCCTTGTTCTGTGGGGAGAATCACAGGAGAGAATCATCTTAGAGAATCACTGAGGACAGGGGAGAATGAACATCTACCTCTCAGCACAACATCTCCTCTTTGAATAAACCCATTTACCTCCTCCTGATTTGCTTTGGGGTCGTGTTATTGAAGAGTAACATCAACTGCTAACACTGGTGAACATCAAAACTCACCAACCAACACTTTGGCAGCAGGGTTGTCCACTCCGATGGCTTTGAGGATGGTGGCCCCATCATTAGTGACTGTAACAGTTCCCTCCCTGCCACCTCCGATAAGGATCTTGTCCTGCAAGGTTTTTATTTATTTATTAAATGTTTTATTTCCCCTTTATTTAACCAGGTAGGCCAGTTGAGAACAAGTTCTCATTTACAACTGCGACCTGGCCAAGATAAAGCAATGCAGTGCGACAAAAACAACACTGAGTTACACATAGAATAAACAAACATAGTCAATAACACAATATAAAAATCTATGTACAGTGTGTGCAAATGTAGTAAGATTTGGGAGGTAAGGCAATAAATATGCCATAGTGGCGGAAAAATACAATTTAGCAAATTAACACTGGAGTGATAGATGTGCAGATGATGATGTGGTAGAAAGTAGAAATACTGGGGTGCAAAAATAAATAAATAACAATATAGGGATGAGGTAGTTGGGTGGGCTATTTACAGATGGGCTGTGTACAGGTGCAGTGGCCGGTAAGCTGCTCTGACAGCTGATGCTTAAAGTTAGTGAGGGAGATATGTCTCCAGCTTGATGATTTTTGCGATTCGTTCCAGTCATTGGCAGCAGAGAACTGGAAGGAAAGGCGGCCAAAGGAGGTGTTGGCTTTGGGGACGGACAGTCAATGTGAGTTTGAGCCATGCAAACTATACATTTGGTCTAGTTGAGTTTATCATCAAGTCATGCTATGCACTTAGGGATTGACTTTTTGGTTTGTATAATTGTTCATAATTGGGAATTTGGTATTAATAATTGATTGATGTCAATGACAGACTTGCTGAGTGATGCATACCATTCCTTTTGGTCCCAAGGTACTCTTCACCAGATCTCCAATGGCGATGGCACCGATGAAGGACGACTGGAGGAAACCCAAAACATTAGTGTAGCACGATATACCGGTAACATCACAGTAACAAAACATTTCATGATACCAACATTTTAGAATACTTGAATACCATAGTACCGTTACATAATGATTCTACCACATTTTCCAGCCCTACAACTGGCACCTGTAATGTTAATAAAGTCAGATTAATTTTATTTTATTGAACAGCCACTAGTCTCTTGTATGGGCCGGTTCAATAATGACCACTTGACTTTCATGCACATATCAGGTGTGGGAGCTGCAGTCTGTCAGCTGCATCCTCTTCAAGCCATCACTCACCTGTGTGTGTTAGCGGTTGAGAGAATGATGTGTGTGTGTTAGCGGTTGAGAGAATGATGTGTGTGTGTTAGCGGTTGAGAGAATGATGTGTGTGTGTGTGTGTTAGCGGTTGAGAGAATGATGTGTGTGTGTGTGTTAGCGGTTGAGAGAATGATGTGTGTGTGTGTGTGTTAGCGGTTGAGAGAATGATGTGTGTGTGTGTGTGTTAGCGGTTGAGAGAATGATGTGTGTGTGTGTGTGTTAGCGGTTGAGAGAATGATGTGTGTGTGTGTGTGTTAGCGGTTGAGAGAATGATGTGTGTGTGTGTGTGTTAGCGGTTGAGAGAATGATGTGTGTGTGTGTGTGTTAGCGGTTGAGAGAATGATGTGTGTGTGTGTGTGTTAGCGGTTGAGAGAATGATGTGTGTGTGTGTGTGTTAGCGGTTGAGAGAATGATGTGTGTGTGTGTGTGTTAGCGGTTGAGAGAATGATGTGTGTGTGTGTGTGTTAGCGGTTGAGAGAATGATGTGTGTTAGCGGTTGAGAGAACGATGTGTGTTAGCGGTTGAGAGAACGATGTGTGTTAGCGGTTGAGAGAACGATGCGTGTGTGTGTGTTAGCGGTTGAGAGAACGATGCGTGTGTGTGTGTTAGCGGTTGAGAGAACGATGCGTGTGTGTGTGTTAGCGGTTGAGAGAACGATGCGTGTGTGTGTGTTAGCGGTTGAGAGAACGATGCGTGTGTGTGTGTTAGCGGTTGAGAGAACGATGCGTGTGTGTGTGTTAGCGGTTGAGAGAACGATGCGTGTGTGTGTGTTAGCGGTTGAGAGAACGATGCGTGTGTGTGTGTTAGCGGTTGAGAGAACGATGCGTGTGTGTGTTAGCGGTTGAGAGAACGATGCGTGTGTGTGTTAGCGGTTGAGAGAACGATGCGTGTGTGTGTTAGCGGTTGAGAGAACGATGCGTGTGTGTGTTAGCGGTTGAGAGAACGATGCGTGTGTGTGTTAGCGGTTGAGAGAACGATGCGTGTGTGTGTTAGCGGTTGAGAGAACGATGCGTGTGTGTGTTAGCGGTTGAGAGAACGATGCGTGTGTGTGTTAGCGGTTGAGAGAACGATGCGTGTGTGTGTTAGCGGTTGAGAGAACGATGCGTGTGTGTGTTAGCGGTTGAGAGAACGATGCGTGTGTGTGTTAGCGGTTGAGAGAACGATGCGTGTGTGTGTTAGCGGTTGAGAGAACGATGCGTGTGTGTGTTAGCGGTTGAGAGAACGATGCGTGTGTGTGTTAGCGGTTGAGAGAACGATGCGTGTGTGTGTTAGCGGTTGAGAGAACGATGCGTGTGTGTGTTAGCGGTTGAGAGAACGATGCGTGTGTGTGTTAGCGGTTGAGAGAACGATGCGTGTGTGTGTTAGCGGTTGAGAGAACGATGCGTGTGTGTGTTAGCGGTTGAGAGAACGATGCGTGTGTGTGTTAGCGGTTGAGAGAACGATGCGTGTGTGTGTTAGCGGTTGAGAGAACGATGTGTGTGTGTGTTAGCGGTTGAGAGAACGATGTGTGTGTGTGTTAGCGGTTGAGAGAACGATGTGTGTGTGTGTTAGCGGTTGAGAGAACGATGTGTGTGTGTGTTAGCGGTTGAGAGAACGATGTGTGTGTGTGTTAGCGGTTGAGAGAACGATGTGTGTGTGTGTTAGCGGTTGAGAGAACGATGTGTGTGTGTGTTAGCGGTTGAGAGAACGATGTGTGTGTGTGTTAGCGGTTGAGAGAACGATGTGTGTGTGTGTTAGCGGTTGAGAGAACGATGTGTGTGTGTGTTAGCGGTTGAGAGAACGATGTGTGTGTGTGTTAGCGGTTGAGAGAACGATGTGTGTGTGTGTTAGCGGTTGAGAGAACGATGTGTGTGTGTGTTAGCGGTTGAGAGAACGATGTGTGTGTGTGTTAGCGGTTGAGAGAACGATGTGTGTGTGTGTTAGCGGTTGAGAGAACGATGTGTGTGTGTGTTAGCGGTTGAGAGAACGATGTGTGTGTGTGTTAGCGGTTGAGAGAACGATGTGTGTGTGTGTTAGCGGTTGAGAGAACGATGTGTGTGTGTGTTAGCGGTTGAGAGAACGATGTGTGTGTGTTAGCGGTTGAGAGAACGATGTGTGTGTGTGTTAGCGGTTGAGAGAACGATGTGTGTGTGTGTTAGCGGTTGAGAGAACGATGTGTGTGTGTGTTAGCGGTTGAGAGAACGATGTGTGTGTGTGTTAGCGGTTGAGAGAACGATGTGTGTGTGTGTTAGCGGTTGAGAGAACGATGTGTGTGTGTTAGCGGTTGAGAGAACGATGCGAGTGTGTGTTAGCGGTTGAGAGAACGATGCGAGTGTGTGTTAGCGGTTGAGAGAACGATGCGAGTGTGTGTTAGCGGTTGAGAGAACGATGCGAGTGTGTGTTAGCGGTTGAGAGAACGATGCGAGTGTGTGTTAGCGGTTGAGAGAACGATGCGAGTGTGTGTTAGCGGTTGAGAGAACGATGCGAGTGTGTGTTAGCGGTTGAGAGAACGATGCGAGTGTGTGTTAGCGGTTGAGAGAACGATGCGAGTGTGTGTTAGCGGTTGAGAGAACGATGCGTGTGTGTGTTAGCGGTTGAGAGAATGATGTGTGTGTTAGCGGTTGAGAGAATGATGTGTGTGTTAGCGGTTGAGAGAATGATGTGTGTGTTAGCGGTTGAGAGAATGATGTGTGTGTGTGTTAGCGGTTGAGAGAATGATGTGTGTGTGTGTTAGCGGTTGAGAGAACGATGTGTGTGTGTGTTAGCGGTTGAGAGAACGATGTGTGTGTGTGTTAGCGGTTGAGAGAACGATGTGTGTGTGTGTTAGCGGTTGAGAGAACGATGTGTGTGTGTGTTAGCGGTTGAGAGAACGATGTGTGTGTGTGTTAGCGGTTGAGAGAACGATGTGTGTGTGCGTTAGCGGTTGAGAGAACGATGTGTGTGTGCGTTAGCGGTTGAGAGAACGATGTGTGTGTGCGTTAGCGGTTGAGAGAACGATGTGTGTGTGCGTTAGCGGTTGAGAGAACGATGTGTGTGTGCGTTAGCGGTTGAGAGAACGATGTGTGTGTGCGTTAGCGGTTGAGAGAACGATGTGTGTGTGCGTTAGCGGTTGAGAGAACGATGTGTGTGTGTGTTAGCGGTTGAGAGAACGATGTGTGTGTGTGTTAGCGGTTGAGAGAACGATGTGTGTGTGTTAGCGGTTGAGAGAACGATGCGAGTGTGTGTTAGCGGTTGAGAGAACGATGCGAGTGTGTGTTAGCGGTTGAGAGAACGATGCGTGTGTGTGTTAGCGGTTGAGAGAACGATGTGTGCGTGTGTTAGCGGTTGAGAGAACGATGTGTGTGTGTGTTAGCGGTTGAGAGAACGATGCGAGTGTGTGTTAGCGGTTGAGAGAACGATGCGAGTGTGTGTTAGCGGTTGAGAGAATGATGTGTGTGTGTGTTAGCGGTTGAGAGAATGATGTGTGTGTGTGTTAGCGGTTGAGAGAATGATGTGTGTGTGTTAGCGGTTGAGAGAACGATGCGAGTGTGTGTTAGCGGTTGAGAGAACGATGCGAGTGTGTGTTAGCGGTTGAGAGAACGATGCGAGTGTGTGTTAGCGGTTGAGAGAACGATGCGAGTGTGTGTTAGCGGTTGAGAGAATGATGTGTGTGTGTGTTAGCGGTTGAGAGAATGATGTGTGTGTTAGCGGTTGAGAGAACGATGTGTGTGTGTGTTAGCGGTTGAGAGAATGATGTGTGTGTGTGTTAGCGGTTGAGAGAACGATGCGTGTGTGTGTTAGCGGTTGAGAGAATGATGTGTGTGTGTGTTAGCGGTTGAGAGAATGATGTGTGTGTTAGCGGTTGAGAGAATGATATGTGTGTGTGTTAGCGGTTGAGAGAATGATGTGTGTGTTAGCGGTTGAGAGAATGATATGTGTGTGTTAGCGGTTGAGAGAATGATATGTGTGTGTTAGCGGTTGAGAGAATGATGTGTGTGTGTGTTAGCGGTTGAGAGAATGATGTGTGTGTGTGTTAGCGGTTGAGAGAATGATGTGTGTGTGTGTTAGCGGTTGAGAGAACGATGCGTGTGTGTGTTAGCGGTTGAGAGAATGATGCGTGTGTTAGCGGTTGAGAGAACGATGTGTGTGTGTGTTAGCGGTTGAGAGAACGATGCGTGTGTTAGCGGTTGAGAGAATGATGTGTGTGTTAGCGGTTGAGAGAATGATGTGTGTGTTAGCGGTTGAGAGAATGATGTGTGTGTTAGCGGTTGAGAGAATGATGTGTGTGTGTTAGCGGTTGAGAGAATGATGTGTGTGTGTTAGCGGTTGAGAGAATGATGTGTGTGTGTGTTAGCGGTTGAGAGAATGACGTGTGTGTGTGTTAGCGGTTGAGAGAATGATGTGTGTGTGTGTTAGCGGTTGAGAGAATGATGTGTGTGTTAGCGGTTGAGAGAATGATGTGTGTGTTAGCGGTTGAGAGAATGATGTGTGTGTGTTAGCGGTTGAGAGAATGATGTGTGTGTGTGTTAGCGGTTGAGAGAATGATGTGTGTGTGTGTTAGCGGTTGAGAGAATGATGTGTGTGTGTGTTAGCGGTTGAGAGAATGATGTGTGTGTGTGTTAGCGGTTGAGAGAATGATGTGTGTGTGTGTTAGCGGTTGAGAGAATGATGTGTGTGTGTGTTAGCGGTTGAGATAATGATGTGTGTGTGTGTTAGCGGTTGAGAGAATGATGTGTGTGTGTGTTAGCGGTTGAGAGAATGATGTGTGTGTGTGTTAGCGGTTGAGAGAATGATGTGTGTGTGTGTTAGCGGTTGAGAGAATGATGTGTGTGTGTGTGTTAGCGGTTGAGAGAATGATGTGTGTGTGTGTTAGCGGTTGAGAGAATGATGTGTGTGTGTGTTAGCGGTTGAGAGAATGATGTGTGTGTTTCTGAGAGGGAGGTTTCAGGCAGTGTTTTCTCCTTACTGCTACGATGTCATCCAGATCATTATGCATGTATATTCCTTCCTCCCATTCCTCCAACCAAATCACAGATAGGCCTTTGCCAATATGAGCAAATCAGCAGTGCTATGCCGTATTCTAGTACACAGTGTGAAGTTAAATTCTGTGAGTTCTTCTGAGTAGAGGTGGGAATATCAGTGACATATTTGTGTGTGTAGCACATGTGTATAATGTTTAGAATATGGGAACAAGAGTCGGAGGGAAGGGACTAACAGGACATTAGGCCACTGAAATGTTTTCCGTGTGGTATCGCGAATACTTGGCCTGGTATCGTAAGTAAACTGTTTGTATCGTGACAACCTTTACAAAACATTGTTATAAATGAATGGTACAGTAGAAAAGCAACTATTAATGTAGTATAATAAAGGGGAATGGGGATGATATACTAACATAACATAAAGTAAACATCACAGAGCACTCAGCTCACCAGACGGGCTGTCTCAGCTTTCTCCTCGTCAGCTCCTTGCCTGAAGATGTTCACTGGGGCCATGGATAGGGACGCCTGCAAGACAGCGCAAGGTCTCAGACAACGCAATCTTGCCAGAGTCGCACCCCGAAACAAAGCAAACTGGTGAATGCTTGTGTAAAAAGTTACATGTTTTGACTTGACAATCTCTATGGTAATACATTATGTCAAAGAAATATCCATAATCATGGCAGTGTCAAGATGATGAACATGTGTAAGAAGCCATGAGCTGCTGACATAATTTGACAGGTGATGTGAATGATGCATTGAAATGTCTCAACAAAAAATATTAACATTGTGCCTTATTATCAAACTCAAAAATGTACATTGCCGACCATAGATGCACTTGGATGTTTGAACGGCAGACGGTTGGTAGCATGGGGCTAGGGCTGTAACAAGGACCAGTTGCTGACTCCACCCACTTCTCCTAAGAAACCGCTAGAAGCTTTGTGGCCCAAGCGAACTGCGTTTTGGTAAACGCTATAACTAGCCATGTAGCCTTCATTGTTGTGTCATTGTGCAAGAACATGAAAACGTTGAAATCTGTCGTGTCATGCTACTGTTAGATGGCCAAACCCAACAACTTGCTAGCTAACTACAAATCTAGGGATAATGACGGGAGACAACGTAGCTTAGCTAGTTAGCTCCACCCCTTAGCAAGTTGCTATTTTGTAAAAAATAAAATAATTAACAGTAGAAACGACTTATGTTCATTCAAAGCTTATCCAGTTTAAGGTGAAAATGAATTGTTTCTACATCAGGCTTGATTTTCTGTTTATTTATCACATAATGCCATCCACATAAAATTACCACATGACGCTATTAGCTAACCGGCTAACTAGTTGGCTGCGTCCAGGGCCCATGTGCTTCCCCAGTCAATGTTACATCCGTCAGAAATAAAGAAATGAACAAAACCCATATTTATGCAAGATACTGCAAGTTTACGATAATGTTGTTTAAGTCTGTGTAGTTAACGGTTACAATCATGTCGTTAAATAAAATATTTATAAACGGAACAAAGAGGTTCGCTTACCATGATTTCTGTGAGTTGATAGCAGAAGCCGTGCACGCACCGGGAAGGAACAAATAGGAGTGACGCAGCTACGTAAGGACTCGCCCATAGCAAAGGTCCGTTCGATTTTGTGCACCCGGGGGGCAGCGTTCGCACTTTTGGTACAATTTCTCTCCTCTCTACCGATCCGGAATTTAGGATGACCTAAATCAAACCCACCTAATTTAGAGAGTACTGTATTGTGCACATTGTGCGAACTCACTGCACACCCCTCTCTACTCCTTCTCCAATGCAGAATAATTAATATTCAATAACAATTTTTAGACAGTAACCTACTATACTCAGGGTATGAGTAATAGGAATTGATATTCAATAAACCAGTGAATAAGAGAACATTTTGCCAAAATAAGCATAAACGTCATGTTTATACATAATTGCATGTACCCCAAACAAAACACCACTGTCATTCAAACAATTTGGCAATATTTGTAATAGAAAATGTGATAACTAGATTATTGGCCCCAGATGTGACGTTTTCTGCTTTCCTGTTTGCATTTTGTCTAGTTCAGGTCGATCGGTGGAGGAGGTGGTCTGGAAAATGGCTGACGGAGTTGACCACATCGACATCTACGCCGATGTTGAAGAGGATTTCAACCAGGTATGCAAACCGTTACATTTGTTTAAATCCTACAACGTTATAGACATATTTGTGGTTTGCCCTATGATTTATATTCGCTAAAATGCTTATTGAAAGTTAAACCGAGCTATCTGGCGTCCGATGAGACCTGCACAAGCGTTGCCTGTATTCGCCGCAGCGTTTTTGAATTGCAACTACGCAAGAGCTTTTCAAATATTAAAAAAATAGTAACGTGGATGTTGTGTACGTCTTAGTTTTATGTCTGTTGGCTAATGTATACATTTGATAGGTAAATATGTTTCACTTTGCAAGCCAACGTGGTCGTTCCATTGTTAACGACAGAAGCTTGTTTTACTGGAGGCGAAGTGGCGGGGAAGGCCTCGCACAACACACAAAAAAAACGTGGCCTGGTTTGTCGTCGTGCGCTAACATTATATTGGTATTCAACTACCTAGTTACACATTGCCGTGTAACTGTTTAGCTAATAGTATAAAACAGTAGGGACTGTTTGCTAATAACGAGTTTTTGTAGTTTGTGTGTCGTTTCCCTCCGGTCGGCGACTGTTTTTAAAAAGGTTGTTGCCCTCTCGGCGTCACTCCCCCTGCTTGCTGGCTAGGCTAAAGTTAGCAATTATGTTGATGTTGGTCGTTTTTTTCTCTAAAAGCAAACAACGTATTCAAGATACCATGTTGCACAAACATTAATCATTTTGTTAATTTTTTATCAATTGCATTTCTAAATCTGATATTTGTTATTTTTCTGTATTTTTGTTAATGCCAAATGGAAATCCTATTCAAATCAAACTTAATTTGTAACATGCGCCGAATACAACAATTGTAGACTTTACCATGAAATGCTTACTTACAAGCCCTTAACCTGACAGTGCAGTTCAAGAAGAGTTACGATGGAAATGCTATTCGTTTTGAGATTAGTTTGATTCTCATTGATTAATCACATAGGACTTGTTATCTCTGGTTGTAAATTTACGATATTTGACCCAGTTCTCACACAAAAATGCAGAAATCTATGGTTTCGCATTTCAGCTTTGTGCAAAGATTGCCAGCTGCACTCTGATGCAGTGTGTGTAGACTGAAGTGTTGTGTATGCAGGGGTTGGTCATACTTGCTGAGTCTTTTCAATGTCCATCTGTGCACTTTAAAGGGATATTTAAAAAAATTTCAAAGTCATAATCTCCAGAGCAGTGTCCATTTGTACTGAACAAATTGTACTGAACAAATCTGCATATTGAAAACACTCATTTGGATGTTTTACTTATCCACATTCTGTGTTGTTGACTCAAAGCAAAGTAACCTGATAGTGTTTGTTAGGACCTCATTAGCACGGGGACTGTCCAAAATATTATACTGTTGGACTGAAAATAACCAGTTTTAGGCAACAAACTGTTACTGTTGAAATGTTGGCTAGATAATGTGGCTCACATTGTTTGGCTATTCAGGTGTGCAATAATGTCTGCATCTTTTGTATTTCATGTCCTGAATATCACAAATTGTGTAACTGCAAAACGGCTAAGACCTCATTCTCCTCTCTGACTGCCACACCTGTTAAAGCATGTTGTTGGGCTCATTCCAGATCGTCTTTGTTGATATCGCTGTAGGACCCAACATTGACACGAAGGAACAAAGAGTTTTAAAGACATTCTGGAGCACAACTATTGATTGACTGACTGTGATGTAAGGTTGACCTATTGTGTTCCTGTGTTCCCACAGGAATCAGACTACCCTGCCCATGACCAGATAGACTTGTATGACGATGTTATCTCTCCTTCGGCAAATAATAACGGAGACGCACCTGAGGACCGGGACTACCTGGACAACCTACCCCCACCTGCTGGCTCCGAGGGGAACAAGAGCACCCCGCCCAACGTAGTTTACACGTACACTGGCAAGAGGATCGCCCTGTACATAGGCAATCTCACATGGGTAGGTTATGGGTTTGGATAAGAGCGTCTGCTGAATAACAAAGATGAATATAAACGGGCCAGGTACTTAGACCCAGATTAAGCTTACTTCGGGAGTTAAAAAGCGTGCTCAGTGGGTCTTTGAGAATTGCCGTTGGAAGTGTTTTCTTTTAGTCCAGAGATGGGCTTAGTCGGGGTCAGGGACACCAGCCCTTCATGTGCATCAATGATGTAATGGGTCTTGATGTAAAAAAGTGCCTCCCCTTTCCAGTGGACAACAGACGAAGATTTGACAGACGCCATTGGATCAATAGGCATTAAGGATCTGCTGGAGATCAAGTTCTTTGAGAACAGAGCCAACGGCCAGAGTAAAGGGTGAGCTTTCTCCTTGCCTTTCATGATCCCTCATATTACACTCTGACACTCTGAGCAGACAGTGAGTTTTTTTGTGGATGACTTTCCTAATACCTTTTGAACTACACACAAGTAGTTAGTTTTACTCTGAGCTTCATTTATTTCATTATTTTAAAGAGATAAACAGAAAAAATATCCCAAATAAAAGCCAGAAGGAAAGAGAGAGATAGTGACTTGGTCCCGTTATGCCCTGGTGTGTCCCATTAGGTTTGCCCTGGTGTGTGTGGGCTCAGACACGTCCTCTAGGAAGCTACTGGACCTGCTGGCTAAACGGGAGCTACACGGACAGAACCCCATTGTTACCCCCTGCAACAAGCAGTCCCTCAGCCAGTTCGAGATGCAGTCTCGGAAAAGTAGGTGAACCTGCGTGCCTCCCACGGGGATGGGCAACTAGAGTTAGTTATCTGTTTTTTCTGCACGGTTTAATGATAAGGTAGGTCTCTGATAACCTGGGAAGACCCAAATACTCTGAAGCACACCCAAGTATTTGGGGCTTGAATCTGCCTCTGCTGTCAATGCAGAAATTCCAGAAAAATAGTTTATACATTTGATTAATAACTACATTTATTTGAATAAATACATTGATTTAGTGAACTAATTAGAGTTTTAGCGCTCAGAACTACCTAATTGGGTGAGCACAATGAGTTGGGGATTTGAATGTTCTCTCCGCCCTCTTCTTTCCCTTTATGCCCAGGTACATCGGGTGGGCAGATGTCCGGCGATGGGAAGGCGGGACCCCCCACCATGGGCCCCCGCGGTGGCTTCCCCATGGGCATGGGTAGGGGCCGAGGCCGCTTCCCTGGCCCTCCTGGCCCTGGAGGAGAGCGCTTCCCTGGGCCCATCGGACCCGGAGGGCCACCACCACACTTCCCAGGTGAGTACTCTTCCCGTTCCAGCAGTCGGGTCGGTCCGTTCACACGGCTCTCGGCTAAAACCAGGGTGTCTGCTGGTTCTTAAAGCCTGTCTTAAGTTGATTTATAACTCTTAAAGTATCTTAAATTCAGTTTTCAAAGGTCTTAAAAAATGTGACAGAGATGACTACAGTGTTTGTTATATTGTGCTGTTGCTTAATTGTTGACACTTGGCAAAAAAAAAAATCTAAACAACGGAACGTCAAATAATACTGGAGGCCACTTTCAAGATGTTGGAGAGAGCTATCCAACCACATGTTTTTAAATCGACTTACTGTTAACCCGTAAGTCTAAGCCGGGGGGTGGGGTTCTACTAAGCTATATGGAATTGTTTTAAGAAGGTCATACTAAAGATCATTTTACTATACTGAACGAAAATAAACGCAACATGCAAGAATTTAAGATTATTCCGAGTTACAGTTCATATAAGGAAATCAGTCAATTGAAATATATAAATTAGGCCGTAATCTATGGATTTCACATGATTAGGTATCCATTGGTCACAGATACCTAAACAAAATGGGCCTCGGGATCTCGCCATGGTATCTCTGCATTCAAATTGCCATCGATTTAAAATGCAATTGGGTTTGTTGTCCGTAGCTTATGCCTGCCTATACCATAACCCACCGCCAACATGGGGCAATCTGTTCACAAAGTTGACGTCAGCAAACCGCTCGCCCACACAAAGCTATACACGTGTTCTGCGGTTGTGAGGCCGGTTGGACGCACTGACAAATTCTCTAAAATGACGTCGAGGGTGGCTTATAGTAGAGAAATTAACGTTCAATTGTCTAGCAACAGCTCTGGTGGACGTTAAAGATAAACTTCTCCTTAATGCAACCGCTGTGTCAGATTTCAAAGAAGCTTTACAGCGAAAGCACACCATGCAATAATCTGAGTACAGCGCTCAGCCACCAAAACAAGCCATACAGATACCCGCCATGTTGTGGAGTCAACAAAAGTCTGAAATAGCGTTATAAATATTCACTTACCTTTGATCTTCATCGGAATGCACTCCCAGGAATCCCAGTTCCACAATAAATGTTTGTTTTGTTCAATAAAGTAAATCTTTATGTCCAAATACCTCCTTTTTGTTCGCGCGTTTAGTTCACCAATGCGCGGACTCTAAGTCCAGACAAAGTCAAAAAAGTTCCATTACAGTTCGTAGAAACATGTCAAACGATGTATATAATCAATCTTTAGGATGTTTTTATCATAAATCTTCAATAATGTTTCAACCGGACAATTCCTTTGTCTTTAGAAAGGAGAGGGAACGGCGCTCGTGCTCACGGCCGCGCGCGATAAACAACTCATAGCTTTCAACTGAGCCACCCACTCTGACTGGTCTTATTCGCTCCCCTTTCACCATAGAAGCCAGTCTTTAGAACAACGTTCAAAAGACTGTTGACATCTAGTGGAAGCCTTAGGAAGTGCAACATGACCCCATTCACACTGTATATTGGATAGGCAATCACTTGGAAAAACTACAAACCTTAGATTTCCCACTTCCTGGTTGGATTTTTCTCAGGTTTTCGCCTGCCATATGAGTTCTGTTATACTTAGACATCATTCAAACAGTTTTAGAAACTTCAAAGTGTTTCCTATCCAAATCTACTAATAATATGCATATTTTAGCTTTTGGGCCTGAGTAGCAGGCAGTTTACTCTGGGCATGCTTTTAATCTGAACGTGAAAATACTGCCTCCTAGCCAGAAGAGGTTTTAATGCAGTCAGCATGCCAATTGCACGCTCCCTCAACTTGAGACATCTGTGGCATTGTGTTTTAGTGGCCTTTTGCCCCCGGTGTTATGATCATGCTGTTTAATCAGTTTCTTGATATGCCACACCTGTCCAGTGGATGGATTATCTTGGAAAACAAGAAATACTCACTAACAGGGATGTAAACAAATTTGAGAGAAATATATATTTTTTTAGTTTATGAAACATGGGACCTACAATTTACGTGTTGCGTTTTATATTTTAGTTAAGTGTATTTGCTTTTGAATTTTAAGACCACTTGAAGTATCAAAATATATAGCAACATTTTGGGGGGATTAACGTTTTTATTTGGCCTTACTGCTATTAGTTTAATGCAAACGCATTGAATACGATTCACTGCATGGAACAATAGATAGTAGTAGACTCCCAAACTCTAAAGGAAGTTTGTTCTGATGTCTGTCCTATAACATTTAGCTCCTTATTTTTGGCACTAAACAGTCTAGTCTCTGTCATTCTAATCCCAGTCTAAACTGAGGGGGTCTACTAAACTATATGAAATTGTTTTAAGAAGGTATTACCAAGGATTAATTTTGCTCTTTTAATATTTTTTTATCTAAAATAATTTGAACATTTGGCCGTACTGTTATTAGCCCATACAAATGCACTGATTAAAACTAGGACAGCCTCAGGTTATTGTGAGTGTAACAATTATTTCTCAACTGTCAATACAGATGAAATAACACCACTTTACAGAGTATGTCATTGAGATGATGTCACAGCAGAGTGGGCCAATAACACCACTTTACAGAGTATGTCATTGAGATGATGTCACAGCAGAGTGGGCCAATAACACCACATTACAGAGTATGTCATTGAGATGATGTCACAGTGGAGCGGAGTGGGCCAATAACACCACTTTACAGAGTATGTCATTGAGATGATGTCACAGTGGAGCGGAGTGGGCCAATAACACCACTTTACAGAGTATGTCATTGAGATGATGTCACAGTGGAGCGGAGTGGGCCAATAACACCACTTTACAGAGTATGTCATTGAGATGATGTCACAGTGGAGCGGAGTGGGCCAATAACACCACTTTACAGAGTATGTCATTGAGATGATGTCACAGTGGAGCGGAGTGGGCCATTCCGTAGCTTATATAGGTCTACCGATGGAGAGTTTCTGTAGGACATTACATTTACTGTTAAATCAATTGCATGGCTATCTAACAGCAATATCATATTTAGAGTTAGCGAATCTAGCTAATGTGTTTTGAGTTCCTCCTTCCTCAGGTGGTGAATAGCCTAGGCCAATGGGTACAAAAAACATTCAGGCTAATTAATCTCTAAAGATCCAAATGTATATCTGATTATTCTGGATCCTATTTTGACATGTTGCACATGAAAATATAACCATCATGCCGTTCCCTGAACAAATAGATGAAATGGCCAACTTATTTTATGTCTGTCTTGGTACTGGAAAAACAGCCAGTCCTAAAAAAGACTACTTTTTGCCAACATGGGCTCATTTCTGGAGGGGAATGTTAGCAGCTGTGGCAGACCTCAAAATAACTATTAAATAGCGTTCCAAGTGGCATTAAAAAGGTTGTTTAAGTCTTAAATTCAACTAAATGGAACCGGCAGATACCCTGAAAAACAGTACACCGGAAAGGAAGCCCATTTTAATTGGTTAAATTTAAACCGTGCCCTGACTACAACCAATGAAATGGCTTCCTTGCTGGTGTACTGTTTCTGCTGTAAGCGGTGTGAATGGATCTTCCACTGACAGCCAGGCCAGTACTGTTGCTGTTATGCACTGAACTGAAGATGGGTCCTCCTGTCTGTGTATTATCCTGTCTTCCACGTGAGCGTATGTGGAAAGGATTGGACGCACCAACTACCATCTCTCTACACATTTGTCCGTTTCAATACAGTCTGACTGTTCTCTGTCCCCTTGCTTTCAGAAGTTGAGTGAAGTACTTGGATTGGGGGGGGGGGGGGGTATTCAACATTTGTTTTATCCAGTTTTGCCCCTGTCTTTACCCCCCTTCAGATAAAAAAAACTCACCTTCTTTTTGCTTTGGCAACTTCTTCCTGTGTTGCTAGCTGCGCTGCTGCCATTGGCCGAATGGCCAGTGAGGTCACTGTGGCACCAGCCTTGTTGTGATTGTGTTTTTCTCCCACTAGGGTCGGGGATGAGGCCACCTGAACTCATTAACCATAGACACCAAGAAGGCCACCTGATGGATATGAATTTCAATTGCTTCCCGCCGGGACGTGATGGGAATTGGCGACCCAGAGGTGAAATGCCTCGACTCCTGTTGACAACAGTGCTAGGGTTGGCAAATTTCCCCAAATCTTCCCAAAAATCCCAGATTTTCCATAAATCTCAGTTGGAGGATTTATGTAATCCGCAGGGAATTTACTGCGATGGAATCTTCCAACCTGGAATTTTGGGGAATTTTGGTCATGTTTTGGATTTTTGCAACCCTTCAGTGCTAATGTACTAAATAAGAATGATTACCCCTCTCCCCCCTTTTACATGTTCTCTTTATTAAGGCCTCTGTCTGTGGAGTCCTGGGCTGACTGACTGGCTGGCTGACCAAGCCTCTTTATTAAGGCCTGTCTCTCTGTCTATGGAGTCCTGGGCTGACTGACTGGCTGGCTGACCAAGCCTCTTTATTAAGGCCTCTGTCTGTGGAGTCCTGGGCTGACTGACTGGCTGGCTGACCAAGCCTCTTTATTAAGGCCTCTGTCTGTGGAGTCCTGGGCTGACTGACTGGCTGGCTGACCAAGCCTCTTTATTAAGGCCTCTGTCTGTGGAGTCCTGGGCTGACTGACTGGCTGGCTGACCAAGCCTCTTTATTAAGGCCTCTGTCTGTGGAGTCCTGGGCTGACTGACTGGCTGGCTGACCAAGCCTCTTTATTAAGGCCTGTCTCTCTGTCTATGGAGTCCTGGGCTGACTGACTGGCTGGCTGACCAAGCCTCTTTATTAAGGCCTCTGTCTGTGGAGTCCTGGGCTGACTGACTGGCTGGCTGACCAAGCCTCTTTATTAAGGCCTGTCTCTGTCTGTGGAGTCCTGGGCTGACTGACTGGCTGGCTGACCAAGCCTCTTTATTAAGGCCTGTCTCTCTGTCTGTGGAGTCCTGGGCTGACTGACTGACTGGCTGACCAAGCCTCTTTATTAAGGCCTGTCTCTCTGTCTGTGGAGTCCTGGGCTGACTGACTGGCTGGCTGACCAAGCCTCTTTATTAAGGCCTGTCTCTCTGTCTGTGGAGTCCTGGGCTGACTGGCTGACCAAGCCTCTTTATTAAGGCCTCTGTCTGTGGAGTCCTGGGCTGACTGACTGGCTGGCTGACCAAGCCTCTTTATTAAGGCCTCTGTCTGTGGAGTCCTGGGCTGACTGACTGGCTGGCTGACCAAGCCTCTTTATTAAGGCCTGTCTCTCTGTCTATGGAGTCCTGGGCTGACTGACTGGCTGGCTGACCAAGCCTCTTTATTAAGGCCTCTGTCTGTGGAGTCCTGGGCTGACTGACTGGCTGGCTGACCAAGCCTCTTTATTAAGGCCTGTCTCTCTGTCTATGGAGTCCTGGGCTGACTGACTGGCTGGCTGACCAAGCCTCTTTATTAAGGCCTGTCTCTCTGTCTATGGAGTCCTGGGCTGACTGACTGACTGGCTGACCAAGCCTCTTTATTAAGGCCTGTCTCTCTGTCTATGGAGTCCTGGGCTGACTGACTGTCTGGCTGGCTGACCAAGCCTCTTTATTAAGGCCTGTCTCTCTGTCTATGGAGTCCTGGGCTGACTGACTGGCTGGCTGACCAAGCCTCTTTATTAAGGCCTGTCTCTCTGTCTATGGAGTCCTGGGCTGACTGACTGGCTGGCTGACCAAGCCTCTTTATTAAGGCCTGTCTCTCTGTCTATGGAGTCCTGGGCTGACTGACTGACTGGCTGACCAAGCCTCTTTATTAAGGCCTGTCTCTCTGTCTATGGAGTCCTGGGCTGACTGACTGTCTGGCTGGCTGACCAAGCCTCTTTATTAAGGCCTGTCTCTCTGTCTATGGAGTCCTGGGCTGACTGACTGGCTGGCTGACCAAGCCTCTTTATTAAGGCCTCTGTCTATGGAGTCCTGGGCTGACTGACTGACTGGCTGACCAAGCCTCTTCTCCCCCTCTCACACTATAAGTCCTGGTTTATTGATCATTCTGTCTTAACTGTCAATCTTTATATGCTGTGTTGCTTGTTCTGTTTCTATTGCTGTTCTGACAGAGTGGCTGTCCAGCACTCCTGAAGCTAGACAACACAATGAGTATAGAAGGGGTGTCTTGGATGGCTGACCTCTTACCATCCAGACCAGTCAGTCCTGCCTGCTCCATACCAAGCTGGTCTTTCCAGCCATCCAGACCAGTCAGTCCTGTCTGCTCCATACCAAGCTGGTCTTTCCAGCCATCCAGACCAGTCTGTCCTGTCTGCTCCATACCAAGATGGTCTTTCCAGCCATCCAGACCAGTCAGTCCTGCCTGCTCCATACCAAGCTGGTCTTTCCAGCCATCCAGACCAGTCTGTCCTGTCTGCTCCATACCAAGCTGGTCTTTCCAGCCATCCAGACCAGTCAGTCCTGTCTGCTCCATACCAAGCTGGTCTTTCCAGCCATCCAGACCAGTCTGTCCTGTCTGCTCCATACCAAGCTGGTCTTTCCAGCCATCCAGACCAGTCAGTCAGTCCTGCCTGCTCCATACCAAGCTGGCCTTTCCAGCCATCCAGACCAGTCAGTCCTGTCTGCTCCATACCAAGCTGGTCTTTCTAGCCATCCAGACCAGTCTGTCCTGTCTGCTCCATACCAAGCTGGTCTTTCCAGCCATCCAGACCAGTCAGTCCTGCCTGCTCCATACCAAGCTGGTCTTTCCAGCCATCCAGACCAGTCAGTCCTGTCTGCTCCATACCAAGCTGGTCTTTCCAGCCATCCAGACCAGTCAGTCCTGTCTGCTCCATACCAAGCTGGTCTTTCCAGCCATCCAGACCAGTCAGTCCTGTCTGCTCCATACCAAGCTGGTCTTTCCAGCCATCCAGACCAGTCAGTCCTGCCTGCTCCATACCAAGCTGGTCTTTCCAGCCATCCAGACCAGTCAGTCCTGCCTGCTCCATACCAAGCTGGTCTTTCCAGCCATCCAGACCAGTCAGTCCTGCCTGCTCCATACCAAGCTGGTCTTTCCAGCCATCCAGACCAGTCAGTCCTGTCTGCTCCATACCAAGCTGGTCTTTCCAGCCATCCAGACCAGTCAGTCCTGCCTGCTCCATACCAAGCTGGTCTTTCCAGCCATCCAGACCAGTCAGTCCTGCCTGCTCCATACCAAGCTGGTCTTTCCAGCCATCCAGACCAGTCTGTCCTGTCTGCTCCATACCAAGCTGGTCTTTCCAGCCATCCAGACCAGTCAGTCCTGTCTGCTCCATACCAAGCTGGTCTTTCCAGCCATCCAGACCAGTCTGTCCTGTCTGCTCCATACCAAGCTGGTCTTTCCAGCCATCCAGACCAGTCAGTCAGTCCTGCCTGCTCCATACCAAGCTGGTCTTTCCAGCCATCCAGACCAGTCAGTCCTGTCTGCTCCATACCAAGCTGGTCTTTCTAGCCATCCAGACCAGTCTGTCCTGTCTGCTCCATACCAAGCTGGTCTTTCCAGCCATCCAGACCAGTCAGTCCTGCCTGCTCCATACCAAGCTGGTCTTTCCAGCCATCCAGACCAGTCAGTCCTGTCTGCTCCATACCAAGCTGGTCTTTCCAGCCATCCAGACCAGTCAGTCCTGCCTGCTCCATACCAAGCTGGTCTTTCCAGCCATCCAGACCAGTCAGTCCTGCCTGCTCCATACCAAGCTGGTCTTTCCAGCCATCCAGACCAGTCAGTCCTGTCTGCTCCATACCAAGCTGGTCTTTCCAGCCATCCAGACCAGTCAGTCCTGCCTGCTCCATACCAAGCTGGTCTTTCCAGCCATCCAGACCAGTCAGTCCTGCCTGCTCCATACCAAGCTGGTCTTTCCAGCCATCCAGACCAGTCAGTCCTGCCTGCTCCATACCAAGCTGGTCTTTCCAGCCATCCAGACCAGTCAGTCCTGCCTGCTCCATACCAAGCTGGTCTTTCCAGCCATCCAGACCAGTCAGTCCTGCCTGCTCCATACCAAGCTGGTCTTTCCAGCCATCCAGACCAGTCAGTCCTGCCTGCTCCATACCAAGCTGGTCTTTCCAGCCATCCAGACCAGTCAGTCCTGCCTGCTCCATACCAAGCTGGTCTTTCCAGCCATCCAGACCAGTCAGTCCTGCCTGCTCCATACCAAGCTGGTCTTTCCAGCCATCCAGACCAGTCAGTCCTGCCTGCTCCATACCAAGCTGGTCTTTCCAGCCATCCAGACCAGTCAGTCCTGCCTGCTCCATACCAAGCTGGTCTTTCCAGCCATCCAGACTTGTCTGTCCTGATACTCGGCCTACTGGTTCTTGGCTTTCATTGCTAATATCTGGCAAAATCTAAAATGTTGGTCTCGCTAAATCTTTAATTTTGATTCACAGGACACCAAAGGTGGGTTGCACCAACATGGTATAAATTAATCTCGGATTAGAGCTAATCTAGGGTTATAATTAATCTAGGGTTATAATTAATCTCGGCCCGTTACAGCATGTTCCATAACGTCATCATTCGTCCCAAGGCTGGGCATATCACAAGCCCTAATTCAATTGTTGTACAAATTGGGAACGTAAATAGCCTACTAATAATGAGTTAAATTATTATAAAACTCAACAGGATTCAAACTGTCTCTAATTTATACTCTGAGGAACTGTCGTTTTGGTCTCTCCACAGTAGATATGCTGCCATTTTATCAGTTAAACCACCTCAAGTGGCATCTCCAATCTTACTTTTTTTTTTATGATTTAATTTAACTAGGATTAATTTAAAACCGAGGTTTAAAATTTGGTGCAACAAGATGAGTAGAAAAACATTGATTTAACCCAGTTTAAGAGTTGATGCAGCCCAGCCCTTGTGTCAAACAGTCAGAGAGATGTAAATGTGGTCCTTCACGTTGTACAACGTCAGAATTCACGGCTTCTGTTTGAATCCTTTGTGTGTTGCTAAGCTTTAACTTTGATCCCACTAAGTCAAGGTGGCCGCCAAGGCAGTGACTGAAACATAGAGGATCACACATTATCCACATCTTCTCACCAACACGTCATGCAACTTAAAATGTCACAATTCCTATCCAGAAGTCATCAAACCCAAGCTAAGACATTTGCTGCAGTACTTGAGTTCCCTGTTTGTGGTCTCTGGATTCCAAGAACTGCTCGGTGCCCTCTACTGACACTGGGAACTGCTCGGTGCCCTCTACTGACACGGGGAACTGCTCGGTGCCCTCTACTGACACGGGGAACTGCTCGGTGCCCTCTACTGACACGGGGAACTGCTCGGTGCCCTCTACTGACACTGGGAACTGCTCGGTGCCCTCTACTGACACTGGGAACTGCTCGGTGCCCTCTACTGACACTGGGAACTGCTCGGTGCCCTCTACTGACACTGGGAACTGCTCGGTGCCCTCTACTGACACTGGGACACCACAATGGTTTAATTTGCTTTCAAACAGTTGGTAGTGAATCCAAACTCAAGACGGTTCTGTTTTGTGTTTCTGTGTTCCAGGCGGTATGCAGGGCCCACCTCGACCCCCTCTTGGGCCTCTAGGTCCCCCTGGTCCCCTAGGCCCCCCTCCCCCAGGACAGGGCCTCCCCCCTCCCATGCAAGGCCCCCCCAACCGTGGCGACCGCCCCCCACCCCCGGTCATGTTCCCCGGCCAGTTCGGCCAGCCCCCCATGGGTCCTCTCCCCCCTGGCCCTCCCCCACACGGCTTCGGCCCTCCTCTTGGCCCCCCACCCCCCCAACAGGGCCCCCCACCCCCTGGTCATTTCCCTCCTCGCCCCCCTGGTCCCCTTGGACCGCCTCTGGCCCTCGCTCCCCCACCACACATGACCGGGCCCCGACCTGGAGGTCCCCCACCGGCACCCCATGTCAACCCAGCGTTCTTCCCTCCTCCTGGGGGTCCTAACAACATGGGGGGCCCTCCTGGAGGAGACGGCAGGGGCCCCAACGGGCCCAACGACCCCTATGGACGGCCACCTCCATATGACCGGGGTGACTTCGGACCCGCCGGCAGGTAATATAACCCAACGGGATCATGACATCACGTACTGCCAGTTCTACAGAAAGTCAGTTGTTTCCCTCCTCCTCCTCCTCTTCTTCATTGGTTCTGTTCCAACCTCCTTTACTGTACTCTAGATGATGGTTCGTGTTTGAAGAAAACTGATCTATTGAATGTCAGATACTGCCAGTTTTAGTCAGAATTTATTTCAGTATGTAGAACAGCTGTGGTAGAAGCAACACAAGGAAATAATCCGACACCTTGTAATTATAGCACTGTCAGGTTCCCTTGGCAACAGTCCGTCATCGTGTGTGTTTGTGTGGGGGCGTCTTTTAAAAGGGGGGTCTTTTACCTTGGGTATTTTGACTAAGAAGCGTGGTTTCTTTAGTGACCCTCCTGAATCTCCCTTCCTCCCTCCCTCCCTCCCTCCTCTGGCTGCCTACAGTAACCAGCGTCCCCCGCTAATCTGTGAGTTTGACCTCAGGGCCCCCCTGCCCCGCGGCTGCCCAGACCCCTGGATTAACGAGGGGTTGGTCGATCTGAAAAATGGCGGCCAGCACTTGCACAATGCGAGTGACCCAGGGTTAGTAGAAATACTGCCAGACCGCTGAAGGAACATTAGGAACTAGCTTCCCCTGTAATGACCTGGTGCCTGGCTTTGTTGCATTTTGAGAGTGGATGCTTGTTGTGGTTGATGGATTGGCCGAGCTACGATTTTGATAAGCGTTAGTAAACTGTGTGGTGTGTTGTTGTGTATTTCCTTAGATTAGCTAGTTATCAGTGGTGTTAATTCCCACAGGCTTGGATAACGTGGTTTGCATCTGCTGTGTAGTTTTTAGTTGTCCATTAACTGTGTGTGTTCCTTGACTCGTCTGATTGTCTCACCCCTCTGTTTTTCTCAATCTCTCTGGCTCTTGATCAATTTCTCGGTTTTCTTGCAACCTCGCAAAATTCATTGGCGGAGAACAGCCATGGTCCCTCCCCTCTGACCTTCTCCTCCAATGACTTTTGAGAAGGCGAGGAGTTAGGAAAGACCCATTGGAAAAAAATTGCGTTTCCTTCCTCTTAAACGTCCTCTTTCCTGTATCTGGTGGTTCTGAGTTTGTCGTTGAGTTTGAATACTTTTTTGTTTGTTGGATATTGACGCTGTCTCCTTCCTGCTTGTCTCTGTCCCAGGGAGATGGAGTCGGCGAGGACACCGCTGAGCGAGGCAGAGTTTGAGGAGATCATGAACCGGAACAGAGCCATCTCCAGTAGTGCCATCTCTAGGGCGGTGTCAGATGCTAGCGCTGGTATGGATCATGCCCTAAACACACACCTCACAAGTACTACAACACACTACAGAGGGGCTGAACACACACACACACACACACACACTTTATGTGCTGCTTGTAGATTGTATTGCGTACTTTCACAAGTGACCCTTATCTAAGTGTCTGAGCTATACCCTGTGATGTTAATGTCTTCCTTTCTCCATTAGCTGACTATGGCAGTGCCATAGAGACTCTGGTGACGGCCATCTCTCTGATCAAGCAGTCTAAGGTGTCTGCTGACGACCGCTGTAAAGTTCTCATCAGCTCTCTACAGGACTGTCTCCACGGCATCGAGAACAAGTCCTACGGCTCTGCCTCCAGGTAAATACAACCTCTTCCTCGTTCTCCTGTGGTTCCTGTTGGGGGGGGGGTCAGTTCCATTTCAATTCAGGGAGCACACAGAAATTCGAAATCTTCTTGAATTTTAAAATGGTTTACTTTCTGAATTGACTGGAATTCTAAGGGAATTTAGAGATTTATTTTGTAAATTATTATTATAATTTAAAAAAATTGACTCCAACCCTGGTTGTTATAATAGACAACTGAGAGAAGTGATATGAATGAATTGAAGGTGTCTGATAATTCAGGGTGATGTTCAGTACCTGCTAGTCATTATGCTTATATTCCTGTATTATTCTGTTGTTATTGACTAGGAATGGTGTTGATCTGTTTTTACCAACTTTAGTGGAATGTACTTATTATAAAACGCTCTGGGTAATATTGTCTTAAATGTAACTGATTGACAGATTTAAAGTGTTACTGACAGTTGTATTGGTGACGTCATTGTTTATGATATTATTGATGGTTTTGGCCGATGGACAGACATGCTTTGGCGGTTGGTTAAGAGTTTGATGTATGAATGTAAGTTCTGCCCCCAAAAGACGCGAGAGGTCGAGGGAGCGTGACCACAGCCGATCCCGGGAGAAGAGCCGGCGCCACAAGTCCCGTAGCCGCGACCGCCACGAGGACTACTACCGCGAACGCAGCCGGGAGAGAGAACGGCACCGCGGGGAAAGAGAACGTGAACGCGAACGTGACCGTGAGAGGGAGTACCGACATCGTTAGTGGAGGTGTGTATGCCCGTTCAAACTCCTCACCCGTAACGGTCTCACCACTCTTCTCCCTCAGCTTAATGCAGGCCACGGGCCAGGTCGCTACGGCCCACAACAAGAGGCCCAGAGCGGGACATGACGCGCCCTACGGAGCCTACGGTAGGTGGAGGTGGTAGGTAAGACATTGTTCCATCACCTGTAGTCTTGACCAGTACGGACTCATTGCTGCTATGTGTGTATTTATATAATTTGTCTGAAACTTGTTGTAGGTTTTGACTGTATTTTACTTTCATCCTTTGAACGTTGACTGTGTCGTCAGGCTTCTACTGCATGTGTGTTGTAGGGGAGGTTTTACATGTAAGCCCTGCTAAGCTTGAAAATGTTTTAAATCTCTGAAGTTGAAAAAGTACTTTATATGACCAATGATCAACACCTGTGAAAGGTTGTAAAATATTCTAATTGTTTATTGAAGGGTTTCTCTGACACTGATGCCACAATGTGCCAAGAAATGATTAGTGTACATTTTGCCGTTGTCAAGGTTGAAATCTGTGACTGTACAACTTAAGGGGGTTGTATGAGTTGTTTTGTAGGCCACCAAAATGATGAACAAACTGTAGGTGGTTCTGAGTCTTATTAACTTGAGGTAATGGTTACATGCAAATTTAAAATGTCTAAACTATTTTAAAACCACTGTCAGTTCTCTAACCTATAGTATAAGTCTAAGGTATGGTTTTAGGGATAAAAAAAATTGAAGGATTTTGGTATATCGTCTGTGAACTTGAACAAATGTCTTTGCCATATTTTTTATTTTATCGCGCTGAAATTGATGGTCTTGGAACAAAATCATTTTGTTATTGTTTTTGTATAATTAATGGCATTGCTATCAAGCTGGTAAAATGTTTTGTCTATATTAATTAATTAACGGTCAACAAGAATGTGGTAACTAGGTAACTAGTTCGCTATGTCTCCTGTAGCAGAGTTGGTCTTCACTCTAAAGCCCCATTTTTGTAAAACAGACCATTTTGAGTGTTGCTACTGCTCTTGGTACTGTTAACACAAGATTAACACGGTTTTTACCTTTTACATATATAATTTCTTTATGTGCCATTTTTTATTTTGTTGAGTATGTTCCCTAACGTTGAAGGATTGAGTTCCAAAAAATGTTGGCTCAGGTTTTGATCCATTTTGTATACCTTGATGGTAACATAGGGTTATACATGATGTTATATTTATATACATACTTCATGGCAATGTAGGGCCCTATAAAATCCACGTTGTGGAGAACGAGGACAGAACCACAGAATCCAGACATTAAAACAAGAATTAATCAATATTCAATAATGTTAATAGGAAATCAACTAAAGGGAATTGAAGCTAGTGGGGCGTCGACTAAATGTGTTGAAGCTAGTGGGACGTCGACTAAATGTGTTGAAGCTAGTGGGGCGTCGACTAAATGGTGTTGAAGCTAGTGGGACGTCGACTAAATGGTGTTGAAGCTAGTGGGGCGTCGACTAAATGGTGTTGAAGGTAGTGGGACGTCGACTAAATGGTGTTGAAGCTAGTGGGACGTCGACTAAATGGTGTTGAAGCTAGTGGGACGTCGACTAAATGGTGTTGAAGCTAGTGGGACGTCGACTAAATGGTGTTGAAGCTAGTGGGACGTCGACTAAATGGTGTTGAAGCTAGTGGGACGTCGACTAAATGGTGTTGAAGCTAGTGGGACGTCGACTAAATGGTGTTGAAGCTAGTGGGACGTCGACTAAATGGTGTTGAAGCTAGTGGGACGTCGACTAAATGGTGTTGAAGCTAGTGGGACGTCGACTAAATGGTGTTGAAGCTAGTGGGACGTCGACTAAATGGTGTTGAAGCTAGTGGGACGTCGACTAAATGGTGTTGAAGCTAGTGGGACGTCGACTAAATGGTGTTGAAGCTAGTGGGACGTCGACTAAATGGTGTTGAAGCTAGTGGGACGTCGACTAAATGGTGTTGAAGCTAGTGGGGCGTCGACTAAATGGTGTTGAAGCTAGTGGGACGTCGACTAAATGGTGTTGAAGCTAGTGGGACGTCGACTAAATGGTGTTGAAGCTAGTGGGGCGTCGACTAAATGTATCCAAGATTATCATAAAATATGAATGAAATGCATCAGTGGTTCTTATTTTTCTTTTAACTTTCTGAAGATGAAACGTCACAGGAATGTCTGTCTGTGTGTCCGCGATTGTCCACCACTTTTGTTAAGCCGTTAGCGATGATGCTAATATAATGACAACAGTCTTCTGGTAGATGGGAAGGTTTTCCCATAAACCTTCTCGGTTAAACATAGGCTTCTCTGTAGTTAACATTTACATGGCAGAATGGTATCAGGATTATTTGCATAAATCCGCTGGCCATTTGTTTAGCAAACTCTGCAATTACATGAGTGCTACAGAAACATCGCTAACCAAACAGGGACGCTTGCTGGTGCACAGTTGAATTAAAGGGTAACTACACCCAAAAATTACAAATGTTGGTCTCCTGAAGTTTAAACATGGTTGTGTACTTAGAACATCCAATATATATAAAACGGAATTAGGCAGGGGGAAAAATTGATTTTATAGGGCCCTAGCAATGTCTGTTGGCCTGTAAATTTTAGGTCAATTTGATTACTTTTCATCCCTTAATACTGGGCATCACATTGTGCTGATCCTGTAAACAAATAAGAAAACGACAGAAATATTTTTGCAAGAGGTACAGTACTTGAAAAGATGCTGAAATTATCAATCAATACAGGTACATCACTTATCTGATATTTCAATGAGTACTAAAGAATGATCACTATTGTCCACAATTCAATGGCAGCCATTTTGTTAATGTGGATATTTTAGGTTTCAAATGGTTCACCTATTTGAAGTGGATCTCAAGATTTCACTGTCGGTTGTGTTGTTTTTAGGCTGTAGTTTTGAAATAGACGGCCAGACAATTTTGACATGGTACCTTGGCAAATATCTTGTAGGAATTGAAGGTGAATGGGTGTTTCACTGAAATGGCATAGTCAAGAAAATAATGTTGTATTTGTCCTATTTTTAAATGGGTTGATGCTCACTCAAATTTTAATGTTGACGTTGTAAATCCCAATAGTGATTTGAATGTATACCCCAAAATCTGATTGTATTACCGTTTACTTATATATAGTATTTTGTATTGGATTGGTTGGTTTGCTGATTAGGGACTCCATGCTTGCATTAAATGGGATAACTCCTTTGAATGTACATGTTCGATTAAGTAACTTCTCTGTATTTTTTCCCCCCATTATTAAACGGCAATAGCATTTTGTTAAATTATTCAAATAAATGTAATACTTTTAATAATACAACTGATAAATCATTCTAAAAAATCTTAGTTTTTGGTCATTACTTTTTAAATCACAAGGGAACAAACCTAGGAGGGGTTACTTTATTATCCTGTACAGTCCTGTTTGTCTCACTTCACGGTAAAAGGAAATGCTTTGATCTATGCTTTACTACCTGTCAATCTATGTTCACAGATCTCAACATTGTTTCATTTAGCGTTGGGATTATATGTGCCCATTACAGGGAAGAAATGACTAGCTATTTTTCCAATTTGTCTATAGGTGTCAGTGATGTTTTGCAGGCATGGAGAAAGCAGCCCTGATTTCCTGATAACATATTTCTGCTGCTGTTATAACTGTTCCTCTCTCTCTCTGGTGTCTTCATCCTTCAAAACTACACATCATGTGGTTCTTGCAACTCTCATTGGTGTCCACAACATCTCAAGAAGGTTCATTTTGATGAATGTTCAACCACTTTAAACTCTTTCAATGTCTCCTGCAGAAATAGACTGCAGGAAGTTAGTACCAGGTCTTTTGAGAGAGAAACTTGCAACTGGTCACATTCTTTAATCCATTAGTTATAATTATAATATATTTTTAGTGTTGTGAGAACATGTCTTGATGATGCTGTGGTTCCTTTGAGATGCTCAATGGATCTGAAATGATTGTGCGGAGGGTGATGGGACATCTGTTCAATGAAATGTTGGTAGTATTAACTTTTTAAATGTGATATTGCCCAACTATGCACCATGTAAATACACTCATTGAGCCGTACCTGGCTTCAATTTAAGTTGCATAAAAATGATATTGATTAACAATTAAACTAATAATTACTACTAGGCTATTAACTATAGTTTATTTTTAATGGAAATTGTCATTGACAACCAAAACGTACAGCATATTCCTTTACCTGGTGTATGAGTTTGGAAAATGTCTGGGGTGATCTATGAACTGAAATATTAACGAATGGTTATGTGGTTTGCAATTCCAATGAATTGTCAGTGTAATGTAGATCCTGTGCTTGCCAGGCTCTAGCTTTGAGAGGTGTGTTTCAGACTGCTGATATGAGTGTAGGGATACGAGTGTTTTTATACATTCATCCTGATGTAATGCTACTATTCCTCTATGTAAATCTGACCATGTTTGTCCTCTGTTTTTCCCAGTGCTCCCGGCCCAGTTTATCCCCCCCCCCCCCCCCCCAAATGTTATCTAATTGGATTTCACCTGTCGGATAGGTTTAAATGCATAGCTGTAGAATGACTAGAACGAGGTTCTGCATTCAAGTCAATGAATCGTCTGTTCTATTTATTATTTCTATGTGTTTAAATCCTATCCAATAGGTGAAAAACTATGCCCTTCGTCACCTCTTAGAATAGGGGACCAATCCCAAACCGGCCGCTTGGACCTTTTGGTCTTATGGACTTGTTGAAAATCTGAGAGGATTTGATAGGTGGAATTCTCACATTACTTCCACCTATCAGAGGACAAGGTAGACTTAATACCTTATTGCGTCCTTCTGTGAAATCCTCTAAAGATATTGAGAAGTATGTACGGTCTAAGGGTTGGGATTGAGCCTTCTGTAGACACCATCTTGTGCCCATGCACTTTCAGATTAGATTATAACATGTTTTGTGAGCACCCACAACAGGTTTATCCTATCCACACAAATTGATTGTAAACCTTCTCTGAAATGAGTTGAGTACTTAGCGCATGACACATTTGAAAACATACTAAATTCAGATCTCAACGGTATAGCAGGGTCAGCCATTGTGGGCACTACGTTGTTCTTACTCACTGTAATGTGGAATCACTCTCTGACAAGTTGACTACCATTAGAAAGAGCAGTACCTGCATGTGTTTTGTGTCCTCTGTGTGTGTGTGTGCTGTAAAATTAGAGGGGGTGTATGACACAAACAACAAACTGTATATTGTTGGGCTGCCCCAAACCAAACTCCACCCTTCGTTTTCACACATTTCAGCCCACGGAAGAGGACAGGGACGAGGACGCCTCGTCACAACCAGCAGGCCCTACTTCAGGATCGCCTTGTCAACTAGTCCCCCCCCTCTGTCTGTGTCTCCATGGTTACCAGGGGACTGACTACCTGGGATTCGCTCACAGCTGTGTAAGGCTATAAGTAGTGTTCTTTAAAATCATACTCATGGTATAAAAACTACTCCACAGCTATTTTTATTTTACTGACATTTTTATTTGATGTGAACGAAAAAATTATTACCTACCTGTGTTGACCGGCTTCTTCAAGCTTTGCGAAAATAACAAATTACTACATTTGCCTGCTCTATTCCAAAACGGACAACTTTTGACTGCTATAATGTGTACATTTTGTCAGGTTAGAGTTGATTTTACAGGGAGTTTTTTTTTGTTTGGTTCATTTCCTCTCGTGCCCCTCCCTACTTTTCTCGTTAGGATAATGTTTGTAAATGTCTCTGCTTTGAATATTAAAATAGATTCTGTGTTGTAATAAACTGTTTACTGGGGTTTTGACACTTAATAATAATTTACATGTGTACGTTGTTGCCTGCATACATTTTTCATGTTGAATTTTACGAAATAGTTGTTTTAAATTGACTCTCACTTAAGTTGCCAAGTTGTGCTCTTATTGGCCAAATGAAGCACAGTTGACCAATAGGTTGTATTTGTCCTGATGCCCAGAAGGAGTGAAATCTGACTGAATTTAGCGTAGCTACTTTTGAATTGAATGATCATGTGACAGATATTTTAATCTTTGACTTATTAGTTTGTTCTAAAAGTTCTACTTAAAATGTGGCTACTTGTTTGGCGAACATTTGTTTTTAGTAGCCGTATACTACTGTATGCCATTTGAATACCAAAAGTGAAAATCAATGTCTTGGCTAACTGATGGCGAACTGATTTTAGAGGTATTCGGGACTTGATTATATTGGGCAAAACTTTAGTTTTATTATTTTTTTTATTTCTTGATTATTATTTTTTCATTCATGTTACCAGGAAGTTCATTCCAAGGGTTCATTACCCTAATATTGACACAAGTAGAACAAATTATTCACTTAAATGGAATTATTTTAGTGATAGATAAAACTTCACAGATCTGGACAATACTACTACTGTGAACAGAATTAGTCCCTTGTCTGCAAACGTGTGCTCTGATTGGCTGGCTGATGTACTGCACTGATTTCTTATTGAGTTGCTTGTCTCACTGGTTTAGGCCAGTGAGGGTTGTGGTAGCCTGGTCCCAGATCTGTATATATTTTGGCTGAGTCTTGACTCGTTGTCCTGCCTACATTGAATGGCAATAACAATGCTAGCCAGAGTAGTTGGCTAAAACGCATACAGACCTGAGCGGTGTACTACGAAGCAGGACCAACGCGTTAGCCAGCTAATTTGCTTAAATATTCTGAATTAACTTTTAGATTTTTTTTGGAATGGAAGCTTGACTCAACCAAAAACACGTCTAAGTTCAGCTTTCTTAATGAACCAGAAAGTCAAATGTTATTTCTGGTTGTTTATCAACGTTAGCTGTCTAATGCGTGGATCCTGTTTTGTAGGATACCCTTCTGGGACCAGGCCAAGGGGCTGGGTTTAGTAAATGGTTGATTACAGTAGTAATGAGGGTCTGGGACAAGGCTGAGGGTCTAGGTGTCGTAAATGGATGGGGATTACAGTAAGAAGAGTATTTAAGTGAGGTGTCCATTTTGTAAAGCATGAGAGCACAATCCTTCCCTGGCTTCTCAGGGTCTGTGCACGGACTGGTCTGCCAGATTGAATTAACTGATATTGATGCCTGTTTTAAGGCGGTAATACCTACCTCTCTACTCCCATGTATTTTCTAAATGGCCCTGAGACTTAGTGGTGCTCTCCTGCTTGCATTGCCACGCTAAAAGATATTTGGGTTATTGTGGCATGAATCATTCACTGAAACCACTGCTTCAGTCAACTTAACATTTTTTAAATATTACTGGTTAGACTTTACATCCAACTATTGGCACAAAAATATCTCCCAAGTTTTTAATCAATATTGCCCACTAGCTACAAAGAGCATTTTGAGGACTTTACAATGTGTTTGACATGGAATGTTATTGGATGGAACTAGTAAAGTTCTCCTTCAGGTAAAGTTAGCATGACGGACACTTCGTTTTTTATACGTGGGACTTTTGTATTGTATAAATGCACTGAGGTATTGAATATGTTGTAAAGCATTCATAATGCTCTATGTAGCTATTATACCATGTTTATTGTGCTAATGGATAGGTTATGAATGCTTTGTTACCTATTCGCAGATCATTGCGAATTGCTTTCTAGCCCAACGTCTTTTCAAACCGGTTGAATATTTGAATAGAGCTGATTTGAAACTGGTTTGATACGTCATTACTGTACATATATACGCAGTCGACAAGTGTTACCCATACTCAATTAGTGTTGTCATTTTGTACATATAATAATGCATCCATCTTAGATATTACCTTGAAATAGTTTTTACAAACAGATCCAAGGTTTTTACCTGATCAGTTTATCGGACGTTGTCAGGAAGTTGAACTTTAAGGGGCACTGTCTTGTTTTGAGTGTTTTTCAATAAACTAGTTTTCTTCGTCTTTGACGTCGGGTCTTCGTGAACCATTAGGCCAAATATTACTGTCCCTGACATTGCTGATTTGGTTTAATCAAATGTACACTTAATCAATAGAATGCAATGTATATAAAGGATGGAATAAGACCGTAGGATATTACTGAGGTCTGTGTAGTTTTTTTTTTCTGTTTTGTGAAAATATTGTACTGGTCTAATTTCATCAACAAAACTTAAAACATTTTTTTTCCTCAGGTATGATTGACACGATAAAAAAGGGAAACTAGTTATAGGCCCTTCAAGGCTCTTGGTTATCTTTATTATAATTTACTCATAGTTACACTTACACCAAATGCTGAATTGTACATTAGGCTGTAGTTCTTTTTGCCCTTATTTAATTTACAGCTCCATGACATTCACCCAAAGGTAAGTCGTCGGTTCCAGATCCATGAAGAATGACGGAATGCAATTTTTTCTGAAGTAGTAGCTATTCAATATACTTAATGTGTTCCTCTTCGCATTATAGCAAAGTAAGGAAATAAACTGCTGGAACTACAATTTACATATGGATAATTATCAAATATACAAGATAAATGTCTCAACCAGGCTGATTATTACACTATGCAGACTAAAACACTCAATGTGTGTTTCAGATTATATTGCTATTTTAATTATATGATTTATTAGATAGAATATTTGCATTAAGAATAAAGGCAGTAGGTTCTCTGAGCTTGTAACGTTACCACCATGTGCCTTCTCTAAAAAATTAATAAAATAATCGAAACTACATTGTGACTCCATTTACTCTGTTTATTACTTGAAGACATGAGGCTATTGGATATATTTGTGAAAATTGCAGCGATGATCGCAAACGACTCGATATCGCCATCTGCCGGCATTGGGGCTACAGTTGGTGAGAAATGCTTCTTTAAAAAACAACTGTAGTCCGAAACCTTGGCTCACATTAAACGCAATTTTATGTTTATAAATATACATTTTATTAATTCCAGTAGCCGATGTGGACGTCAGCATGTGGGATTATGTATAAATGGCCTAGCTTCGATGATCACTCGAACCATGACTCGTGTCCAGAAGAGAGCCTGCAGAATAATTCGGGACGGGTCGTACACCAGCTGCCGGGGAAGCCCTCGGAATCATGTCCTTGGAGAGCAAACGGGAGCAGATTTCCCTGACATTTGCTAAATCCCTGCAGAACTCTCAGTTTGCAGACTGGCTCCCCCCAACTAGACAGCAGACAACTGGACGGGCAACTGGCGACAGCCACAAACGGAACACTCCCATGACACGCACAGGCTGCTTATCGGAACTTTCCCATTCCATACTTCACTAAACTGATCAATGCACACACCATATAGCCCAGGGGCCTTAATAATGCCTTCTTAAAAGCTCCTAAGATCTATTTTCTTTAGCTGCCACCCCAAACATTGTCGTTGTATTATTGTTGTTTTCTATATATTGCATAGTTTAACATTGTATTACATGTTTTGCTAGTTTAGGATTTTACTATTTGATGATTGTAAAGTGGTTTACACAATTCAGTCTATATAACTGCAAGAAACTAATAAACATACTACTTACTATTACAGGGCACAAAGCAGAACATTAGACAAGAGGACCCTTATCGTTTTAGCTCTGAGTGTTTCCCGTGTTCACATCGGACCACGAAAAATGTAACGTACTTCCGGTGCTTGTTTGGCTGGCAATTTGAAATGTGTACAATGTAAAATCGTGTTGTTTTCATAGATTTAATGGCAATCTTATCAAATGACACATCCCAAATCACTACTGCAAGAGTCCTATAGTGACATATACTAGTTTAACGTCACTTTCTAGTCTCTATACTATGTTTAAAAGGATGGCTGAATTTGGACCAGATTCCGGGGGTAGAGTGAAGGTAGGGGACGGATGTCAATAATATTTGATACCGGCAACTATAATATGGTCTATAAAAAGTTTTGTGTTAATAAGAGACAATTTGACTAACTGTGGTACCTAATTATATGATATTTCCTTTTTAATAAGTCTATGGAAGCGTGTCAGTAAAGTGCTTGTCGTGAAGACGCGGTTGGAAAGGCAGGCAACCAAACCGCATCACTTCTTACTATCTATGCTAGCCGGTTCACCATATTATTATCATCATTGATCTGCATGATGTTGCAGAAAACATCAATTGTCTGTTTTCCACAGGGTGTTACGATCGTCAAACCCATCGTATTCGGAAACGTTGCTCGGTATTTTGGAAAGAAGCGAGAGGAGGATGGACACACTCACCAATGGTCTGTGTATGTGAAACCATACAGAAACGAGGTAAACTCAACTGTAATCTTGGAAAATGGATGGTTTTGACTTCAAGGTCTCATTGGATAACCACAGTATTGACCTGACCCAATTATATTCCAGGATATGTCTGCATATGTGAAGAAAATACAGTTCAAGCTACATGAAAGTTATGTGAATCCACTCAGAGGTAAAATCAAGCCTGTAATGTATCCACGTATTAACAGTGATGTAATTTGTCGTGAATGTAGGGCTCACGGTGACCTCTTTGTGATCCGTTGTAGTGGTGACGAAGCCTCCGTACGAGATCACAGAGACGGGCTGGGGAGAGTTTGAGATCATTATCAAGATGTTTTTCATCGACCCCAATGAGAGGCCGGTGAGTGCTGCTCTACGATGTCATTTAGGGACCTCATTCAAATTCTACTTGATTAATATAGCACCTTTTAACAGAGGATGCATTTCAGAGTGCTTAACACAATAAAATAATAGGAAGGTGAGAAAGATAAAAAATACAACATGTTTTCTAAATTAGGACACATTAAAATAGTAAAACAATAGCTTAATAACAGTGGACTTGAGACTACATTTTCATTGTACAATTACATTATTTTTATGACCCTCTTCCCCCAGTTACATGATAGTCTGTCAGTCTGTCTACGGGTGACCCTCTTCCCCCAGTTACATGATAGTCTGTCAGTCTGTCTACAGGTGACCCTCTTCCCCCAGTTACATGATAGTCTGTCAGTCTGTCTACAGGTGACCCTCTTCCCCCAGTTACATGATAGTCTGTCTGTCTGTCTGTCTGTCTGTCTGTCTGTCTGTCTGTCTGTCAGTCTGTCTACAGGTGACCCTCTTCCCCCAGTTACATGATACTCTGTCTGTCTGTCTGCAGGTGACTCTCTACCACCTACTGAAGCTCTTCCAGTCAGACTCCAGTGCCATGCCCAAGAAGACGGTGGTCTCTGAATTCTATGATGAAATGGTGAGAGATTTTATTTCTTTATTTTTCAAACAGTGAACCAAAGAGGACATGAGAAGCGAAGTGAAGCAAGGTGAGGAAAGAAACCAGAGAGGCCCGTCTCAACTCTCTGTCCTTCTTGTTCCTCTCTCAGATCTTCCAGGACCCCACAGCTATGATGCAGCAGCTCCTCAGCACCTCTAGACAGCTGACCCTGGGGGCCTATAAGCATGAGACGGAGTGTGAGTAGCACACACTTTTCCCATCCAGTTCAGTAACAGACCTGTACATTTAGTACCTGTAGATGTATATTGTAACTACTGTATCTAGCTATGCCTTTTTAACTCTCGTCAGGCAAATGTGTTTCAATTCTAATTATAAACGTCAACTAGATTCAGCCACTGGACAATTTTATTTAAAGTATTTTTTCTTGAGAGGCTGATCAGAGGCCCGGAACATAATTACAAATAATTTGTAGACTGCAAATTGACCTCCAAGAAGCCCAAACAGATATAATATTTGACTAAAACATCATTTCAAACCGGGCTTACATGTGTATATAATCACATCACTCTATTATGCATGGGAATAGTTGAACACATTTCCCAAATGAAAATCACTTGGAGCTGATTTCCTGCTGTTGTTGGGCTTTTATGTCCAACAATGAAAAAGAATTGCTCAGGAAACTTGGGGAGCCTAATAAATCCACCCGCGGGCCAAATGTGACCAGCTGGTCGCCAGTTGGGGAACCCTGCAGTAGAGGCTTAGATTAAACGTCGATGGCTGCGTTTACACAGGCAGCCCAGTTCTAATCTTTTGCCCAATTATAGGTCTTTTGACGGATCAGATCCTTTGCCATGAAGATCAGAATTGGACTGCCTATGTAAAGGCAGCCAATAAAACCCATTGTCTTTGTCCTTATTGTTCAGTGACACCACTGTGCAGCGCTGAGTGGACAGTGTCACTGACCCTTCCTGTGCCTGTAGTTGCGGAGCTGGAGCTGCGGACGCGGGAGAAGCTGGAAGCAGCGAAGAAGAAGACCAGTCAGGAGATCACAGACCTGAAGGATAGACTGAAGGCCAGCAGAGAGACCATCAACTTCCTGAAGGGAGAGATACGCAAGCTGGAGGAGGAGGACCAGATCAAAGACCACTGATACACACACACACTGGGTGAATCTCAATTGTATTTTCTGGATTCCTCATACCTTCTCTCCTTGCATCCTTCTCAAAACCCATTGGAACACAAGATGTGAGGTTCCTTGCCTTGGATCTTCTCTTCCTATGTATTTTGAGAAGGAGATGAGAGAGGACGCAATGACTCATAGATATACAATTGAGACACACCCTAAATTCCAAATCAACCTATAGGCCATCTTCCCTAGGCACCCCTGTAGATCTGAAGGGTTTGGATAGGTGGATGCAATATGGTACTTGTGACTCACCTTGTCTTCTGATTTCTGATAGGCTGGATGGAGTTCCCGCCTTTTTTCTTCCACCTATCCAACCCCTTCAGAGCAAATGGGAGGGGCCAGGGAGGAGGGGCTAGGGATGGATTTGGACTTGCCCTAGTCTGGAATCCATACAGAGTATCACTCCGTTTTACGATTGTTTAATTCCATAATATAATATCTCAGATACTTCGCAGATGCTTTCATCCAAAGTGACTTAGTCATGCGTGCGTACATTTGTCGTACGGGTGGTCCCTGGAATGGACTCCACCATCCTGGCATTACTAGCACCATGCTCATCCTGACAGAGGACCTCAACATCATTGTTATGGATGATGTCACATTGCACTAACAATAGAGAAATGTAGAGGTATTCAGTTTGAATTCCAGACTTAACACTGCCTAGCAAAATGGTTCTATATGATCCTGTACATAACAAGAAAACTGAAGATAATCAATGTTAGTTTCTCTCCACTCTCAATTCAACTCAGATTTACCACAGAAAGCTCTCATGTTGCACTGTCACATTTTTGTAGACTGGTCTGAATGTGAATCGGGTTTGTGCTTCTGTTTTTTTTAATTCATTTTGATGTAAAACTCAAACCAGTTTTTCTTTGATTTCTCCTTTTGTATAAAATGATTAGAACACGATTGTTAGAACTGATGGATCAAACATGTCTTAGATGCTATTCAGGGTTATTTACAGATTATTGTTTTGTCAAAGATTGATCTCTTAAATACATCTGGATAGCCTGGGCATGCCATTGCCAACTGTCTCGGGATCAATACATGTGTCAACCCTTTTGATATGAGTTCAGTTCTTGATCACCATTTAGATAAAGGATAGAGAACGACAGCAGACATTTTCATTTCTGTTGGAGAGCGCTAAACTGTTGCTTTCCTTGTAAGGAGACCGGAGCGCTGTAATGAGTAATGGATATACAGCCTCTGCATTACCCTTCCACCACCACTAGAGAGCGGTGATGAGCAGATGGTTATTGGAAGAGGGAGGGGGCAACAATTGTTTGTATTGGAAGAGGGAGGGGCAACAATTGTTTGTATTGGAAGAGGGAGGGGCAACAATTGTTTGTATTGGAAGAGGGAGGGGCAACAATTGTTTGTATTGGAAGAGGGAGGGGCAACAATTGTTTGTATTGGAAGAGGGAGGGGCAACAATTGTTTGTATTGGAAGAGGGAGGGGCAACAATTGTTTGTATTGGAAGAGGGAGGGGCAACAATTGTTTGTATTGGAAGAGGGAGGGGCAACAATTGTTTGTATTGGAAGAGGGAGGGGCAACAAGTGTTTGTATTGGAAGAGGGAGGGGCAACAATTGTTTGTATTGGAAGAGGGAGGGGCAACAATTGTTTGAATTGGAAGAGGGAGGGGGCAACAATTGTTTGTATTGGAAGAGGGAGGGGCAACAATTGTTTGTATTGGAAGAGGGAGGGGCAACAATTGTTTGTATTGGAAGAGGGAGGGGCAACAATTGTTTGTATTGAAAGAGGGAGGGGCAACAATTGTTTGTATTGGAAGAGGGAGGGGCAACAATTGTTTGTATTGGAAGAGGGAGGGGCAACAATTGTTTGTATTGGAAGAGGGAGGGGCAACAATTGTTTGTATTGGAAGAGGGAGGGGCAACAATTGTTTGTATTGGAAGAGGGAGGGGCAACAATTGTTTGTATTGGAAGAGGGAGGGGCAACAATTGTTTGTATTGGAAGAGGGAGGGGCAACAATTGTTTGTATTGGAAGAGGGAGGGGCAACAATGATAAAACCGTGTGAGTGAAGAAGGGCAGGGGCTTTTTGCATCAACAACATGTGCATAGCAGCATTAATAGTGTATTGTATTATAACATATTGAACAGCGTTCCTTTACTCTGCATTTCACTTCAATTGTCATTTGTAGTTTTTTTCTGAGAACGAATTCCCTGGTCAAATCTAAATCTAATACATGGTGAATGCTGAGGTGGGTTTAGTAGATACTCAGTTCATTCCAGACTCTTGTCTTCAGAATACCACTAGAGTTAGTTAGAGGGGACAACTGAACAGATTGTGTGGCCCTCAAACCCACACATCTCCAAAGTGGTCTCCCACTCTCTTTCCCTCTCACTCTCTTTCCCTCTCACTCTCTTTCCCTCTCACTCTCTTTCCCTCTCTGCCTTGTTGAACGCACCAGAACGTAACACTGAATTACAGTATATCTCAGACATTGAAAAGGGAGAGCCGTGTGATTACAGTGTTTGGTAATGACACGAGATATAATAGTAACTGATCTGGGACAGCTCGAAGCATCCACGGTACCCTATTCCCTTTATAGTGCACTATTTCTGGGACTCTTGGTCGAAAGTAGTGCACTACATAGGGAATAGGATGTGATTTGGGACGACCCAGGCCATGTCAGACCACAGTCCTGTAATCTCCCCATCTTCTCCATCATTGGTTCTATGGAGACATAGTCATTGTATTGTTAGGCTGACTTGTTAAATAGGCACATATTCAACTGACCACAGGCACAACAACTATACAAGGACTCTCTCTCGCTCTCTTTCACATACACAGGGAGATAAATCATTCCATGCATGCAGCGGCTGCCCTGGCCTCTGATCCTACAAAGATCAGACATTAAATAAATAGACGCTGAGCTCTGGAAGGAATGCTTGTTTATATTCCAGCGTTTTCTTTAGAAATACCCTCAAGCTTTACACTGGCATGCGCTCACTAAGGCCCACTTGTAATGTAGCCTACTGTCTGGGTCCTTTGTCAATGTGGTGCCGTTCTGGAAATCCCAGGCTCAGACGGACTATTCCCTGTCTACTAGACGTTAGTTACTGCTTATAAGCGGAAGAGAATAGTGCGGCTTTCAAAGAAGATAGAATACGTTTTTGCTTTTGAAATAAACTTTGAAAAGAATTTGACTGCGACCCGACCCGGATGCAGTCTAGGGATACTGGCGTGTTCGGGACGAGATCGAGGCACTGCACTGCCTGAGCTCGGGGAGGGGAGCTGCCTGCTGGAGAGAGAGTTGCTGGGCGAGTGAGCGATTTACTACAACAAGACAGGTCGACAGCGAGAACAACTTCAGCACGCCTAACTAGTTACTAGGTATTTTCAAAACGAATAGAAAATAAGCTCGGAAGGCAGCGCGGGAGCTATTTATAACATTTGCTGGCTGATAGAGTGCCAAATTGGTCACGTTCGTAAAGTAATATTTTTTTGCGGGGCGACAGATCGGAGGAGGGACGGGAGTGTGTGAAGCACTTTGATGTGGGCTGCTGATGGTTGTAGCAGTGAGGAGAAGGGATTTAAAAACTTTCCTAAACACAAAAACAAGGGATTCGTGGCAATATTTCCCGAAATACATCTCTGGTTTACCCACGAAGCTTTTCCTCTGTAAGTATTTCATAAACTTGCATGCTATTTTGTATTCCTCGGCAACAAGCCCATCTATGACTTTTGATTCCTGTTTGTTCAAATGTCATTTGATTCCTGTTTGATTATCAAGTAGAAGTGACTAGATGGCTAATTATATTAGTTTTTCGAGGTAGAGTAACTAACTATTATATAATATACATGTAGCTTACTAGTGAATGTATTATGTTTGCTCTTCTATGGGACGATAAGAAGGAGCATGCGTTATAAGCGCTTATTTTTATGGCCCCACAATATTTAATTTGATCCAGCTACTGTCCGCTAGCAGCTAAACCACAAGAATCAGAGCGAAACATTCCGCTCGACACTACCAGTGGTTTCAATACAGGCTTTGGAAACTGAATAGCTAAAATCATATCGCTATAACTAAATAAACCAGAAAGTAGTCTACTTTTTTTTATAGTGTTAGACTGATCGCATTACATTTTCTGTTTTCATACCAAGTTACATCTAGCTTGTCTTATTGATCCGCATAGCGACACAGAGTTGAACGACATAACACATCACACCACTGATAAAGTAAGCTAAGTGTCAGTCAATTGAAACGTAAGTTTCTAAACAGTCTTGTTTGTTTGTAGTGACAGTTTGTTAGTTGTGGTTCTTAGTGGTAATGTTTTCCATGATGTCGTCAATGAGTTTACTCTGTGTGAGTGGCTTCGTTCTGTCGGGAGAGCGACAACATCACACGGCTAGGAAATGCGTTCAAATTGAAAATGAGTCCATGCACTTTACTCAAATGATCCTAACAGAAAGGTACGGATTTCTGACGAACTAAGACATTACATCCTGGACTAGGCTATTTATTCACTCTGTTTGTCAAGTTAAAGTACGTAATGACTGGTTCACTTTGGCACTCACTTAATATGTACGCCCTAGTCACTCCATTACCTGTCAATCATACCTGCAATTTACAACGCAGCTCTCAGAAAAAGGCAGTCAGAGTGGCATTACCTCAGTGGACAGATGTGGTAGGAGGGCCAGTATAGAAGCTGTTATGTTCTTGTCTGTCTGCCGTCACATCAGGACAGTGATGACATGTCTGTTCTTAGCAATGTGTCAAACTGATCTATAGACAAAGAAAAGACCAAGGGTCTCCTGGATGTCCAACTAAACTGCACTTTCATCTGCGATTGGTTGTTGAGGGTTGAGGGTTGACTTTTCCAGTTCGGACAACATGTCAAATGTGAAGCCTTGATGTCATCAGTGTTTTTTTTTTTTACCATTCATTTGTTTTAAATTACTTGGTGGGTGTTTCCCCTCTCTGTCATCTGAACTGTATATCTGTGAGACTATGCTGTTTAATAGTGCCTGTTATTCAAATCATTCAACTCCCTCTCTCCAGTCCTGAGGGTCAGCTTGACATGGTGTTACTGAGTGTAACGCTTTGGGGGGGAAACGTTGTGCAGACAGATGGTTTAAACTAACACAACACCCACTATAAACACTTTCAGCTCCGAATATGGGACGTGTCTGCTGTAAAATCCTACCCTCTTAAGTGTCAATCAGAAACTCCAGGTTTTTCAAAGCATCTCTGACGCAGAGACTTTTTTTGCTCTCTTACTCTCTCTCTCTCTCTCTCTCTTTCTCCCTCTCTCTCCCTTTCTCTCCCTTTCTTTTCGCTCTCTCTCTCTCCCTTTCTTTTCGCTCTCTCTCTCTCCCTTTCTCTCTCTCTCTCTCTCCCCCTTTCTCTCTCTCTCTCTCCCCCTTTCTCTCTCTCTTTCTTTCTCTCTCTCTCTCTCTTTCTCCCTCTCTCTCCCTCTCTCTCCCTTTCTTTTCTCTCTCTCTCTCCCTTTCTTTTCTCTCTCTCTCTCCCTTTCTTTTCTCTCTCTCTCTCCCTTTCTTTTCGCCCTCTCTCTCCCTTTTTCGCCCTCTCTCTCCCTTTTTCTCTCTCTCTCTCCCCCCTTTCTCTCTCTCTCTCGCCCCCTTTCTCTCTTTCTCTCTCTCGCCCTTTATCTCTCTCTCCCTTTATCTCTCTCCCCTTTATCTCTCGCCCCTTTCTTTCTCTCTCTCGCCCCCTTTCTCTCTCTCTCTCTCTCCATCCCTCTTTTCTCTCTCTCCTCCCGAGGGCGGACCATCTCGTCCCTACTGTTTGTCTAATGAGTCAACACTTCCTTTATGATGGGGCTAATCGTCCGTTAACAACATTTGACGTGCTTTCTGACGCCATCCGCTGGCACTTAGTACTCCTACCCCTCCAGATGCACAGCGCTTTGCTTCCTGCATAGCAGGGAAGTGAACACTGACCGCTATTATTACCATTACCTGGAACTCCCAACACCTGTCACCCAGATCTGTTATGTCATCATGCTTTCCCTCCTAACCACTTGACCTTACCAGGAAAGACTTGTCTGGATCCTAATTCTACTCTATTTAATAGTTTGTTATTGTAAACTGTCTTTCTTATCCTCATTCGTGTAAACACTCCCATGCTCTTCTCTGCATCATCCTCTGTCAAAATAATCTGTGATCATAAAGCCTTTCCATCATGTACCCATGGAGGATGTGTTTCTGCATCATGTACCCATGGAGGATGTGTTTCTGCACCATCCTCTGTCAGAATAATCTGACATCATAAAGCCTTTCCATCATGTACCCATGGAGGATGTGTTTCTGC
>NC_092096.1:14620374-14655374 GCF_045679555.1 Salvelinus alpinus
TGTGTGTGTGTGTTAGCGGTTGAGAGAATGATGTGTGTGTGTGTGTGTGTGTTAGCGGTTGAGAGAATGATGTGTGTGTTAGTGATTGAGAGAATGATGTGAGTGTTTCTGAGAGGGAGGTTTCAGGAGGTGTTTTCTCCTTACTGCTACGATGACATCCAGATCATTATGCATGCATATTCCTTCCTCCCATTCCTCCAACCAAATCACAGATAGGCCTTTGCCAATATGAGCAAATCAGCCGTTCTATGCCGTATTCTAGTACACAGTGTGGAGTTAAATTCCTTGTGTTGTTCTGAGTAGAGGTGAGAATATCAGTGACATATTTTTGTGTGTAGCACACGTGTATAATGTTTAGAATATGGGAACAAGAGTCGGAGGGAAGGGACTAACAGGACATTAGGCCACTGAAATGTTTTCCGTGTGGTATCGCGAATACTTGGCCTGGTATCGTAAGTAAACTGTTTGTATCGTGACAACCTTTACAAAACATTGTTATAAATGAATGGTACAGTAGAAAAGCAACTATTAATGTAGTATAATAAAGGGAAATGGGGATGATATACTAACATTACATAAAGTAAACATCACAGAGCACTCAGCTCACCAGACGGGCTGTCTCAGCTTTCTCCTCGTCAGCTCCTTGCCTGAAGATGTTCACTGGTGCCATGGATAGGGACGCCTGCAAGACAGCGCAAGGTCTCAGACAACGCAATCTTGCCAGGGTCACACCCCGAAACAAAGCAAACTGGTGAATGCTTGTGTAAAAAGTTAAATGTTTTGACTTGACAATCTCTATGGTAATACATTATGTCAAAGAAATATCCATAATCATGGCAGTGTCAAGATGATGAACATGTGTAAGAAGCCATGAGCTGCTGACATAATTTGACAGGTGATGTGAATGATGCATTGAAATGTCTCAACAAAAAATATTAACATTGTGCCTTATTATCAAACTCAAAAATGTACATTGCCGACCATAGATGCACTTGGATGTTTGAACGGCAGACGGTTGGTAGCATGGGGCTAGGGCTGTAACAAGGACCAGTTGCTGACTCCACCCACTTCTCCTAAGAAACCGCTAGAAGCTTTGTGGCCCAAGCGAACTGCGTTTTGGTAAACGCTATAACTAGCCATGTAGCCTTCATTGTTGTGTCATTGTGCAAGAACATGAAAACGTTGAAATCTGTCGTGTCATGCTACTGTTAGATGGCCAAACCCAACAACTTGCTAGCTAACTACAAATCTAGGGATAATGACGGGAGACAACGTAGCTTAGCTAGTTAGCTCCACCCCTTAGCAAGTTGCTATTTTGTAAAAAATAAAATAATTAACAGTAGAAACGACTTATGTTCATTCAAAGCTTATCCAGTTTAAGGTGAAAATGAATTGTTTCTACATCAGGCTTGATTTTCTGTTTATTTATCACATAATGCCATCCACATAAAATTACCACATGACGCTATTAGCTAACCGGCTAACTAGTTGGCTGCGTCCAGGCCATGTGCTTCCAGTCAATGTTACATCCGTCAGAAATAAAGAAATGAACAAAACCCATATTTATGCAAGATACTGCAAGTTTACGATAATGTTGTTTAAGTCTGTGTAGTTAACGGTTACAATCATGTCGTTAAATAAAATATTTATAAACGGAACAAAGAGGTTCGCTTACCATGATTTCTGTGAGTTGATAGCAGAAGCCGTGCACGCACCGGGAAGGAACAAATAGGAGTGACGCAGCTACGTAAGGACTCGCCCATAGCAAAGGTCCGTTCGATTTTGTGCACCCGGGGGGCAGCGTTCGCACTTTTGGTACAATTTCTCTCCTCTCTACCGATCCGGAATTTAGGATGACCTAAATCAAACCCACCTAATTTAGAGAGTACTGTATTGTGCACATTGTGCGAACTCACTGCACACCCCTCTCTACTCCTTCTCCAATGCAGAATAATTAATATTCAATAACAATTTTTAGACAGTAACCTACTATACTCAGGGTATGAGTAATAGGAATTGATATTCAATAAACCAGTGAATAAGAGAACATTTTGCCAAAATAAGCATAAACGTCATGTTTATACATAATTGCATGTACCCCAAACAAAACACCACTGTCATTCAAACAATTTGGCAATATTTGTAATAGAAAATGTGATAACTAGATTATTGGCCCCAGATGTGACGTTTTCTGCTTTCCTGTTTGCATTTTGTCTAGTTCAGGTCGATCGGTGGAGGAGGTGGTCTGGAAAATGGCTGACGGAGTTGACCACATCGACATCTACGCCGATGTTGAAGAGGATTTCAACCAGGTATGCAAACCGTTACATTTGTTTAAATCCTACAACGTTATAGACATATTTGTGGTTTGCCCTATGATTTATATTCGCTAAAATGCTTATTGAAAGTTAAACCGAGCTATCTGGCGTCCGATGAGACCTGCACAAGCGTTGCCTGTATTCGCCGCAGCGTTTTTGAATTGCAACTACGCAAGAGCTTTTCAAATATTAAAAAAATAGTAACGTGGATGTTGTGTACGTCTTAGTTTTATGTTTGTTGGCTAATGTATACATTTGATAGGTAAATATGTTTCACTTTGCAAGCCAACGTGGTCGTTCCATTGTTAACGACAGAAGCTTGTTTTACTGGAGGCGAAGTGGCGGGGAAGGCCTCGCACAACACACAAAAAAAACGTGGCCTGGTTTGTCGTCGTGCGCTAACATTATATTGGTATTCAACTACCTAGTTACACATTACCGTGTAACTGTTTAGCTAATAGTATAAAACAGTAGGGACTGTTTGCTAATAACGAGTTTTTGTAGTTTGTGTGTCGTTTCCCTCCGGTCGGCGACTGTTTAAAAAAAGGTTGTTGCCCTCTCGGCGTCACTCCCCCTGCTTGCTGGCTAGGCTAAAGTTAGCTATTATGTTGATGTTGCTCGTTTTTTTCTCTCAAAGCAAACAACGTATTCAAGATACCATGTTGCACAAACATGAATCATTTTGTTAAATTTTTATCAACTGCATTTCTAAATCTGATATTTGTTATTTTTCTGTATTTTTGTTAATGCCAAATGGAAATCCTATTCAAATCAAACTTAATTTGTAACATGCGCCGAATACAACAATTGTAGACTTTACCATGAAATGCTTACTTACAAGCCCTTAACCTGACAGTGCAGTTCAAGAAGAGTTACGATGGAAATGCTATTCGTTTTGAGATTAGTTTGATTCTCATTGATCAATCACATAGGACTTGTTATCTCTGGTTGTAAATTTACGACATTTGACCCAGTTCTCACACAAAAATGCAGAAATCTATGGTTTCGCATTTCAGCTTTGTGAAAAGATTGCCAGCTGCACTCTGATGCAGTGTGTGTAGACTGAAGTGTTGTGTATGCAGGGGTTGGTCATACTTGCCGAGTCTTTTCAATGTCCATCTGTGCACTTTAAAGGGATATTTCAAAAATGTTCAAAGTCATAATCTCCAGAGCAGTGTCCATTTGTACTGAACAAATTGTACTGAACAAATCTGCATATTGAAAACATTCATTTGGATGTTTTACTTATCCACATTCTGTGTTGTTGACTCAAAGCAAAGTAACCTGATAGTGTTTGTTAGGACCTCATTAGCACGGGGACTGTCCAAAATATTATACTGTTGGACTGAAAATAACCAGTTTTAGGCAACAAACTGTTACTGTTGAAATGTTGGCTAGATAATGTGGCTCACATTGTTTGGCTATTCAGGTGTGCAATAATGTCTGCATCTTTTGTATTTCATGTCCTGAATATCACAAATTGTGTAACTGCAAAACGGCTAAGACCTCATTCTCCTCTCTGACTGCCACACCTGTTAAAGCATGTTGTTGGGCTCATTCCAGATCGTCTTTGTTGATATCGCTGTAGGACCCAACATTGACACGAAGGAACAAAGAGTTTTAAAGACATTCTGGAGCACAACTATTGATTGACTGACTGTGATGTAAGGTTGACCTATTGTGTTCCTGTGTTCCCACAGGAATCAGACTACCCTGCCCATGACCAGATAGACTTGTATGACGATGTTATCTCTCCTTCGGCAAATAATAACGGAGACGCACCTGAGGACCGGGACTACCTGGACAACCTACCCCCACCTGCTGGCTCCGAGGGGAACAAGAGCACCCCGCCCAACGTAGTTTACACGTACACTGGCAAGAGGATCGCCCTGTACATAGGCAATCTCACATGGGTAGGTTATGGGTTTGGATAAGAGCGTCTGCTGAATAACAAAGATGAATATAAACGGGCCAGTTACTTAGACCCAGATTAAGCTTACTTCCGGAGTTAAAAAGCGTGCTCAGTGGGTCTTTGAGAATTGCCTTTGGACGTGTTTTCTTTAGTCCAGAGATGGGCTTAGTCGGGGTCAGGGACACCAGCCCTTCATGTGCATCAATGATGTAATGGGTCTTGATGTAAAAAAGTGCCTCCCCTTTCCAGTGGACAACAGACGAAGATTTGACAGACGCCATTGGATCAATAGGCATTAAGGATCTGCTGGAGATCAAGTTCTTTGAGAACAGAGCCAACGGCCAGAGTAAAGGGTGAGCTTTCTCCTTGCCTTTCATGATCCCTCATATTACACTCTGACACTCTGAACAGACTGTGTTTTTTGTGGATGACTTTCCTAATACCTTTGAACTACACACAAGGTAGTTAGTTGTACTCTGAGCTTCATTTATTCAATTATTTTTAAAGAGATAAACAGAAAGAAATTCCCAAATAAAAGCCAGAAGGAAAGAGAGAGATGGTGACTTGGTCCCGTTATGCCCTGGTGTGTCCCATTAGGTTTGCCCTGGTGTGTGTGGGCTCAGACGCGTCCTCTAGGAAGCTTCTGGACCTGCTGGCTAAACGGGAGCTACACGGACAGAACCCCATTGTTACCCCCTGCAACAAGCAGTCCCTCAGCCAGTTCGAGATGCAGTCTCGGAAAAGTAGGTGAACCTGCATGCCTCCCACGGGGATGGGCAATTAGAGTTATAGAATAATTATTGTAAATTAGTTATCTGGTTTTTCTGCACGGTTTAATGACAAGGTAGGTCTGATAACCTGGGAAGACCCAAATACGCTGAAGCACACCCAAGTATTTGGGGCTTGAATCTGCCTCTGCTGTCAATGCAGAAATTCCAGATTTTTTTTTCATACATTTGAGTAATAACTACATTTATTTGAATAAATACATTGATTTAGTGAACTAATTAGAGTTTGAGCGCTCAGAACTACCTAATTGGGTGAGCACAATGAGTTGGGGATTTGAATGTTCTCTCCGCCCTCTTCTTTCCCTTTATGCCCAGGTACATCGGGTGGGCAGATGTCCGGCGATGGGAAGGCGGGACCCCCCACCATGGGCCCCCGCGGTGGCTTCCCCATGGGCATGGGTAGGGGCCGAGGCCGCTTCCCTGGCCCTCCTGGCCCTGGAGGAGAGCGCTTCCCTGGGCCCATCGGACCCGGAGGGCCACCGCCACACTTCCCAGGTGAGGACTCTTCCCGCTCCGGCAGTCGGGTCGGTCCGTTCACACGGCTCTCGGCTAAAACCAGGGTGTCTGCTGGTTCTTAAAGCCTGTCTTAAATTGATTTTATAACTCTTAAAGTATCTTAAATTCAGTTTTCAAAGGTCTTAAAAAATGTGACAGAGATGACTACAGTGTTTGTTATATTGTGCTGTTGCTTAATTGTTGACACGTGGCAAAAAAAAAATCTAAACAACGGAACTTCAAATAATACTGGAGGCCACTTTCAAGATGTTGGAGAGAGCTATCCAACCACATGTTTTTAAATCGACTTACTGTTAACCCGTAAGTCTAAGCCGGGGGGTGGGGTTCTACTAAGCTATATGGAATTGTTTTAAGAAGGTCATACCAAGGATCATTTTACTATTCTCGCAACATGCAAGAATTTAAGATTATTCCGAGTTCCAGTTCATATAAGGAAATCAGTCAATTGAAATATATAAATTAGGCCGTAATCTATGGATTTCACATGATTAGGTATCCATTGGTCACAGATACCTAAACAAAATGGGCCTCGGGAACTCGCCATGGTATCTCTGCATTCAAATTGCCATCGATTTAAAATGCAATTGTGTTTGTTGTCCGTATCTTATGCCTGCCCATACCATAACCCACCGCCAACACGGGGCAATCTGTTCACAACGTTGACGCCAGCAAACCGCTCGCCCACACAAAGCCATACACGTGTTCTGCGGTTGTGAGGCCGGTTGGACGCACTGCCAAATTCTCTAAAATGACGTTGAGGGTGGCTTATAGTAGAGAAATTAACGTTCAATTTTCTAGCAACAGCTCTGGTGGAAATTAAACATAAACTTCTCCTTAATGCAACCGCTGTGTCAGATTTCAAAGAAGCTTTACAGCGAAAGCACACCATGCAATAATCTGAGTACAGCGCTCAGCCACCAAAACAAGCCATACAGATACCCGCCATGTTGTGGAGTCAACAAAAGTCAGAAATAATATTATAAATATTCACTTACCTTTGATCTTCATCAGAATGCACTCCCAGGAATCCCAGTTCCACAACAAATGTTCGTTTTGTTCAATAAAGTTCATCTTTATGTCCAAATACCTCCTTTTTGTTCGCGCGTTTAGTTCACCAATGCGCGGACTCTAAGTCCAGACAAAGTCAAAAAAGTTCCATTACAGTTCGTAGAAACATGTCAAACGATGTATATAATCAATCTTTAGGATGTTTTTATCATAAATCTTCAATAATGTTTCAACCGGACAATTCCTTTGTCTTTAGAAAGGAGAGGGAACGGCGCTCGTGCTCACGGCCGCGCGCGATAAACAACTCATAGCTTTCAACTGAGCCACCCACTCTGACTGGTCTTATTCGCTCCCCTTTCACCATAGAAGCCAGTCTTTAGAACAACGTTCAAAAGACTGTTGACATCTAGTGGAAGCCTTAGGAAGTGCAACATGACCCCATTCACACTGTATATTGGATAGGCAATCACTTGGAAAAACTACAAACCTTAGATTTCCCACTTCCTGGTTGGATTTTTCTCAGGTTTTCGCCTGCCATATGAGTTCTGTTATACTTAGACATCATTCAAACAGTTTTAGAAACTTCAAAGTGTTTCCTATCCAAATCTACTAATAATATGCATATTTTAGCTTTTGGGCCTGAGTAGCAGGCAGTTTACTCTGGGCATGCTTTTAATCTGAACGTGAAAATACTGCCTCCTAGCCAGAAGAGGTTTTAATGCAGTCAGCATGCCAATTGCACGCTCCCTCAACTTGAGACATCTGTGGCATTGTGTTTTAGTGGCCTTTTGCCCCCGGTGTTATGATCATGCTGTTTAATCAGTTTCTTGATATGCCACACCTGTCCAGTGGATGGATTATCTTGGAAAACAAGAAATACTCACTAACAGGGATGTAAACAAATTTGAGAGAAATATATATTTTTTTAGTTTATGAAACATGGGACCTACAATTTACGTGTTGCGTTTTATATTTTAGTTAAGTGTATTTGCTTTTGAATTTTAAGACCACTTGAAGTATCAAAATATATAGCAACATTTTGGGGGGATTAACGTTTTTATTTGGCCTTACTGCTATTAGTTTAATGCAAACGCATTGAATACGATTCACTGCATGGAACAATAGATAGTAGTAGACTCCCAAACTCTAAAGGAAGTTTGTTCTGATGTCTGTCCTATAACATTTAGCTCCTTATTTTTGGCACTAAACAGTCTAGTCTCTGTCATTCTAATCCCAGTCTAAACTGAGGGGGTCTACTAAACTATATGAAATTGTTTTAAGAAGGTATTACCAAGGATTAATTTTGCTCTTTTAATATTTTTTTATCTAAAATAATTTGAACATTTGGCCGTACTGTTATTAGCCCATACAAATGCACTGATTAAAACTAGGACAGCCTCAGGTTATTGTGAGTGTAACAATTATTTCTCAACTGTCAATACAGATGAAATAACACCACTTTACAGAGTATGTCATTGAGATGATGTCACAGCAGAGTGGGCCAATAACACCACTTTACAGAGTATGTCATTGAGATGATGTCACAGCAGAGTGGGCCAATAACACCACATTACAGAGTATGTCATTGAGATGATGTCACAGTGGAGCGGAGTGGGCCAATAACACCACTTTACAGAGTATGTCATTGAGATGATGTCACAGTGGAGCGGAGTGGGCCAATAACACCACTTTACAGAGTATGTCATTGAGATGATGTCACAGTGGAGCGGAGTGGGCCAATAACACCACTTTACAGAGTATGTCATTGAGATGATGTCACAGTGGAGCGGAGTGGGCCAATAACACCACTTTACAGAGTATGTCATTGAGATGATGTCACAGTGGAGCGGAGTGGGCCATTCCGTAGCTTATATAGGTCTACCGATGGAGAGTTTCTGTAGGACATTACATTTACTGTTAAATCAATTGCATGGCTATCTAACAGCAATATCATATTTAGAGTTAGCGAATCTAGCTAATGTGTTTTGAGTTCCTCCTTCCTCAGGTGGTGAATAGCCTAGGCCAATGGGTACAAAAAACATTCAGGCTAATTAATCTCTAAAGATCCAAATGTATATCTGATTATTCTGGATCCTATTTTGACATGTTGCACATGAAAATATAACCATCATGCCGTTCCCTGAACAAATAGATGAAATGGCCAACTTATTTTATGTCTGTCTTGGTACTGGAAAAACAGCCAGTCCTAAAAAAGACTACTTTTTGCCAACATGGGCTCATTTCTGGAGGGGAATGTTAGCAGCTGTGGCAGACCTCAAAATAACTATTAAATAGCGTTCCAAGTGGCATTAAAAAGGTTGTTTAAGTCTTAAATTCAACTAAATGGAACCGGCAGATACCCTGAAAAACAGTACACCGGAAAGGAAGCCCATTTTAATTGGTTAAATTTAAACCGTGCCCTGACTACAACCAATGAAATGGCTTCCTTGCTGGTGTACTGTTTCTGCTGTAAGCGGTGTGAATGGATCTTCCACTGACAGCCAGGCCAGTACTGTTGCTGTTATGCACTGAACTGAAGATGGGTCCTCCTGTCTGTGTATTATCCTGTCTTCCACGTGAGCGTATGTGGAAAGGATTGGACGCACCAACTACCATCTCTCTACACATTTGTCCGTTTCAATACAGTCTGACTGTTCTCTGTCCCCTTGCTTTCAGAAGTTGAGTGAAGTACTTGGATTGGGGGGGGGGGGGGGGGTCTTCAACATTTGTTTTATCCAGTTTTGCCCCTGTCTTTACCCCCCTTCAGATAAAAAAAAACTCACCTTCTTTTTGCTTTGGCAACTTCTTCCTGTGTTGCTAGCTGCGCTGCTGCCATTGGCCGAATGGCCAGTGAGGTCACTGTGGCACCAGCCTTGTTGTGATTGTGTTTTTCTCCCACTAGGGTCGGGGATGAGGCCACCTGAACTCATTAACCATAGACACCAAGAAGGCCACCTGATGGATATGAATTTCAATTGCTTCCCGCCGGGACGTGATGGGAATTGGCGACCCAGAGGTGAAATGCCTCGACTCCTGTTGACAACAGTGCTAGGGTTGGCAAATTTCCCCAAATCTTCCCAAAAATCCCAGATTTTCCATAAATCTCAGTTGGAGGATTTATGTAATCCGCAGGGAATTTACTGCGATGGAATCTTCCAACCTGGAATTTTGGGGAATTTTGGTCATGTTTTGGATTTTTGCAACCCTTCAGTGCTAATGTACTAAATAAGAATGATTACCCCTCTCCCCCTTTTACATGTTCTCTTTATTAAGGCCTCTGTCTGTGGAGTCCTGGGCTGACTGACTGGCTGGCTGACCAAGCCTCTTTATTAAGGCCTGTCTCTCTGTCTATGGAGTCCTGGGCTGACTGACTGGCTGGCTGACCAAGCCTCTTTATTAAGGCCTCTGTCTGTGGAGTCCTGGGCTGACTGACTGGCTGGCTGACCAAGCCTCTTTATTAAGGCCTCTGTCTGTGGAGTCCTGGGCTGACTGACTGGCTGGCTGACCAAGCCTCTTTATTAAGGCCTCTGTCTGTGGAGTCCTGGGCTGACTGACTGGCTGGCTGACCAAGCCTCTTTATTAAGGCCTCTGTCTGTGGAGTCCTGGGCTGACTGACTGGCTGGCTGACCAAGCCTCTTTATTAAGGCCTGTCTCTCTGTCTATGGAGTCCTGGGCTGACTGACTGGCTGGCTGACCAAGCCTCTTTATTAAGGCCTGTCTCTGTCTGTGGAGTCCTGGGCTGACTGACTGGCTGGCTGACCAAGCCTCTTTATTAAGGCCTGTCTCTGTCTGTGGAGTCCTGGGCTGACTGACTGGCTGGCTGACCAAGCCTCTTTATTAAGGCCTGTCTCTCTGTCTGTGGAGTCCTGGGCTGACTGACTGACTGGCTGACCAAGCCTCTTTATTAAGGCCTGTCTCTCTGTCTGTGGAGTCCTGGGCTGACTGACTGGCTGGCTGACCAAGCCTCTTTATTAAGGCCTGTCTCTCTGTCTGTGGAGTCCTGGGCTGACTGGCTGACCAAGCCTCTTTATTAAGGCCTCTGTCTGTGGAGTCCTGGGCTGACTGACTGGCTGGCTGACCAAGCCTCTTTATTAAGGCCTCTGTCTGTGGAGTCCTGGGCTGACTGACTGGCTGGCTGACCAAGCCTCTTTATTAAGGCCTGTCTCTCTGTCTATGGAGTCCTGGGCTGACTGACTGGCTGGCTGACCAAGCCTCTTTATTAAGGCCTCTGTCTGTGGAGTCCTGGGCTGACTGACTGGCTGGCTGACCAAGCCTCTTTATTAAGGCCTGTCTCTCTGTCTATGGAGTCCTGGGCTGACTGACTGGCTGGCTGACCAAGCCTCTTTATTAAGGCCTGTCTCTCTGTCTATGGAGTCCTGGGCTGACTGACTGACTGGCTGACCAAGCCTCTTTATTAAGGCCTGTCTCTCTGTCTATGGAGTCCTGGGCTGACTGACTGTCTGGCTGGCTGACCAAGCCTCTTTATTAAGGCCTGTCTCTCTGTCTATGGAGTCCTGGGCTGACTGACTGGCTGGCTGACCAAGCCTCTTTATTAAGGCCTGTCTCTCTGTCTATGGAGTCCTGGGCTGACTGACTGGCTGGCTGACCAAGCCTCTTTATTAAGGCCTGTCTCTCTGTCTATGGAGTCCTGGGCTGACTGACTGACTGGCTGACCAAGCCTCTTTATTAAGGCCTGTCTCTCTGTCTATGGAGTCCTGGGCTGACTGACTGTCTGGCTGGCTGACCAAGCCTCTTTATTAAGGCCTGTCTCTCTGTCTATGGAGTCCTGGGCTGACTGACTGGCTGGCTGACCAAGCCTCTTTATTAAGGCCTCTGTCTATGGAGTCCTGGGCTGACTGACTGACTGGCTGACCAAGCCTCTTCTCCCCCTCTCACACTATAAGTCCTGGTTTATTGATCATTCTGTCTTAACTGTCAATCTTTATATGCTGTGTTGCTTGTTCTGTTTCTATTGCTGTTCTGACAGAGTGGCTGTCCAGCACTCCTGAAGCTAGACAACACAATGAGTATAGAAGGGGTGTCTTGGATGGCTGACCTCTTACCATCCAGACCAGTCAGTCCTGCCTGCTCCATACCAAGCTGGTCTTTCCAGCCATCCAGACCAGTCTGTCCTGTCTGCTCCATACCAAGATGGTCTTTCCAGCCATCCAGACCAGTCTGTCCTGTCTGCTCCATACCAAGATGGTCTTTCCAGCCATCCAGACCAGTCAGTCCTGCCTGCTCCATACCAAGCTGGTCTTTCCAGCCATCCAGACCAGTCTGTCCTGTCTGCTCCATACCAAGCTGGTCTTTCCAGCCATCCAGACCAGTCAGTCCTGTCTGCTCCATACCAAGCTGGTCTTTCCAGCCATCCAGACCAGTCTGTCCTGTCTGCTCCATACCAAGCTGGTCTTTCCAGCCATCCAGACCAGTCAGTCAGTCCTGCCTGCTCCATACCAAGCTGGCCTTTCCAGCCATCCAGACCAGTCAGTCCTGTCTGCTCCATACCAAGCTGGTCTTTCTAGCCATCCAGACCAGTCTGTCCTGTCTGCTCCATACCAAGCTGGTCTTTCCAGCCATCCAGACCAGTCAGTCCTGCCTGCTCCATACCAAGCTGGTCTTTCCAGCCATCCAGACCAGTCAGTCCTGTCTGCTCCATACCAAGCTGGTCTTTCCAGCCATCCAGACCAGTCAGTCCTGTCTGCTCCATACCAAGCTGGTCTTTCCAGCCATCCAGACCAGTCAGTCCTGTCTGCTCCATACCAAGCTGGTCTTTCCAGCCATCCAGACCAGTCAGTCCTGCCTGCTCCATACCAAGCTGGTCTTTCCAGCCATCCAGACCAGTCAGTCCTGCCTGCTCCATACCAAGCTGGTCTTTCCAGCCATCCAGACCAGTCAGTCCTGCCTGCTCCATACCAAGCTGGTCTTTCCAGCCATCCAGACCAGTCAGTCCTGTCTGCTCCATACCAAGCTGGTCTTTCCAGCCATCCAGACCAGTCAGTCCTGCCTGCTCCATACCAAGCTGGTCTTTCCAGCCATCCAGACCAGTCAGTCCTGCCTGCTCCATACCAAGCTGGTCTTTCCAGCCATCCAGACCAGTCTGTCCTGTCTGCTCCATACCAAGCTGGTCTTTCCAGCCATCCAGACCAGTCAGTCCTGTCTGCTCCATACCAAGCTGGTCTTTCCAGCCATCCAGACCAGTCTGTCCTGTCTGCTCCATACCAAGCTGGTCTTTCCAGCCATCCAGACCAGTCAGTCAGTCCTGCCTGCTCCATACCAAGCTGGTCTTTCCAGCCATCCAGACCAGTCAGTCCTGTCTGCTCCATACCAAGCTGGTCTTTCTAGCCATCCAGACCAGTCTGTCCTGTCTGCTCCATACCAAGCTGGTCTTTCCAGCCATCCAGACCAGTCAGTCCTGCCTGCTCCATACCAAGCTGGTCTTTCCAGCCATCCAGACCAGTCAGTCCTGTCTGCTCCATACCAAGCTGGTCTTTCCAGCCATCCAGACCAGTCAGTCCTGCCTGCTCCATACCAAGCTGGTCTTTCCAGCCATCCAGACCAGTCAGTCCTGCCTGCTCCATACCAAGCTGGTCTTTCCAGCCATCCAGACCAGTCAGTCCTGTCTGCTCCATACCAAGCTGGTCTTTCCAGCCATCCAGACCAGTCAGTCCTGCCTGCTCCATACCAAGCTGGTCTTTCCAGCCATCCAGACCAGTCAGTCCTGCCTGCTCCATACCAAGCTGGTCTTTCCAGCCATCCAGACCAGTCAGTCCTGCCTGCTCCATACCAAGCTGGTCTTTCCAGCCATCCAGACCAGTCAGTCCTGCCTGCTCCATACCAAGCTGGTCTTTCCAGCCATCCAGACCAGTCAGTCCTGCCTGCTCCATACCAAGCTGGTCTTTCCAGCCATCCAGACCAGTCAGTCCTGCCTGCTCCATACCAAGCTGGTCTTTCCAGCCATCCAGACCAGTCAGTCCTGCCTGCTCCATACCAAGCTGGTCTTTCCAGCCATCCAGACCAGTCAGTCCTGCCTGCTCCATACCAAGCTGGTCTTTCCAGCCATCCAGACCAGTCAGTCCTGCCTGCTCCATACCAAGCTGGTCTTTCCAGCCATCCAGACCAGTCAGTCCTGCCTGCTCCATACCAAGCTGGTCTTTCCAGCCATCCAGACTTGTCTGTCCTGATACTCGGCCTACTGGTTCTTGGCTTTCATTGCTAATATCTGGCAAAATCTAAAATGTTGGTCTCGCTAAATCTTTAATTTTGATTCACAGGACACCAAAGGTGGGTTGCACCAACATGGTATAAATTAATCTCGGATTAGAGCTAATCTAGGGTTATAATTAATCTAGGGTTATAATTAATCTCGGCCCGTTACAGCATGTTCCATAACGTCATCATTCGTCCCAAGGCTGGGCATATCACAAGCCCTAATTCAATTGTTGTACAAATTGGGAACGTAAATAGCCTACTAATAATGAGTTAAATTATTATAAAACTCAACAGGATTCAAACTGTCTCTAATTTATACTCTGAGGAACTGTCGTTTTGGTCTCTCCACAGTAGATATGCTGCCATTTTATCAGTTAAACCACCTCAAGTGGCATCTCCAATCTTACTTTTTTTTTTATGATTTAATTTAACTAGGATTAATTTAAAACCGAGGTTTAAAATTTGGTGCAACAAGATGAGTAGAAAAACATTGATTTAACCCAGTTTAAGAGTTGATGCAGCCCAGCCCTTGTGTCAAACAGTCAGAGAGATGTAAATGTGGTCCTTCACGTTGTACAACGTCAGAATTCACGGCTTCTGTTTGAATCCTTTGTGTGTTGCTAAGCTTTAACTTTGATCCCACTAAGTCAAGGTGGCCGCCAAGGCAGTGACTGAAACATAGAGGATCACACATTATCCACATCTTCTCACCAACACGTCATGCAACTTAAAATGTCACAATTCCTATCCAGAAGTCATCAAACCCAAGCTAAGACATTTGCTGCAGTACTTGAGTTCCCTGTTTGTGGTCTCTGGATTCCAAGAACTGCTCGGTGCCCTCTACTGACACTGGGAACTGCTCGGTGCCCTCTACTGACACGGGGAACTGCTCGGTGCCCTCTACTGACACGGGGAACTGCTCGGTGCCCTCTACTGACACGGGGAACTGCTCGGTGCCCTCTACTGACACTGGGAACTGCTCGGTGCCCTCTACTGACACTGGGAACTGCTCGGTGCCCTCTACTGACACTGGGAACTGCTCGGTGCCCTCTACTGACACTGGGAACTGCTCGGTGCCCTCTACTGACACTGGGACACCACAATGGTTTAATTTGCTTTCAAACAGTTGGTAGTGAATCCAAACTCAAGACGGTTCTGTTTTGTGTTTCTGTGTTCCAGGCGGTATGCAGGGCCCACCTCGACCCCCTCTTGGGCCTCTAGGTCCCCCTGGTCCCCTAGGCCCCCCTCCCCCAGGACAGGGCCTCCCCCCTCCCATGCAAGGCCCCCCCAACCGTGGCGACCGCCCCCCACCCCCGGTCATGTTCCCCGGCCAGTTCGGCCAGCCCCCCATGGGTCCTCTCCCCCCTGGCCCTCCCCCACACGGCTTCGGCCCTCCTCTTGGCCCCCCACCCCCCCAACAGGGCCCCCCACCCCCTGGTCATTTCCCTCCTCGCCCCCCTGGTCCCCTTGGACCGCCTCTGGCCCTCGCTCCCCCACCACACATGACCGGGCCCCGACCTGGAGGTCCCCCACCGGCACCCCATGTCAACCCAGCGTTCTTCCCTCCTCCTGGGGGTCCTAACAACATGGGGGGCCCTCCTGGAGGAGACGGCAGGGGCCCCAACGGGCCCAACGACCCCTATGGACGGCCACCTCCATATGACCGGGGTGACTTCGGACCCGCCGGCAGGTAATATAACCCAACGGGATCATGACATCACGTACTGCCAGTTCTACAGAAAGTCAGTTGTTTCCCTCCTCCTCCTCCTCTTCTTCATTGGTTCTGTTCCAACCTCCTTTACTGTACTCTAGATGATGGTTCGTGTTTGAAGAAAACTGATCTATTGAATGTCAGATACTGCCAGTTTTAGTCAGAATTTATTTCAGTATGTAGAACAGCTGTGGTAGAAGCAACACAAGGAAATAATCCGACACCTTGTAATTATAGCACTGTCAGGTTCCCTTGGCAACAGTCCGTCATCGTGTGTGTTTGTGTGGGGGCGTCTTTTAAAAGGGGGGTCTTTTACCTTGGGTATTTTGACTAAGAAGCGTGGTTTCTTTAGTGACCCTCCTGAATCTCCCTTCCTCCCTCCCTCCCTCCCTCCTCTGGCTGCCTACAGTAACCAGCGTCCCCCGCTAATCTGTGAGTTTGACCTCAGGGCCCCCCTGCCCCGCGGCTGCCCAGACCCCTGGATTAACGAGGGGTTGGTCGATCTGAAAAATGGCGGCCAGCACTTGCACAATGCGAGTGACCCAGGGTTAGTAGAAATACTGCCAGACCGCTGAAGGAACATTAGGAACTAGCTTCCCCTGTAATGACCTGGTGCCTGGCTTTGTTGCATTTTGAGAGTGGATGCTTGTTGTGGTTGATGGATTGGCCGAGCTACGATTTTGATAAGCGTTAGTAAACTGTGTGGTGTGTTGTTGTGTATTTCCTTAGATTAGCTAGTTATCAGTGGTGTTAATTCCCACAGGCTTGGATAACGTGGTTTGCATCTGCTGTGTAGTTTTTAGTTGTCCATTAACTGTGTGTGTTCCTTGACTCGTCTGATTGTCTCACCCCTCTGTTTTTCTCAATCTCTCTGGCTCTTGATCAATTTCTCGGTTTTCTTGCAACCTCGCAAAATTCATTGGCGGAGAACAGCCATGGTCCCTCCCCTCTGACCTTCTCCTCCAATGACTTTTGAGAAGGCGAGGAGTTAGGAAAGACCCATTGGAAAAAAATTGCGTTTCCTTCCTCTTAAACGTCCTCTTTCCTGTATCTGGTGGTTCTGAGTTTGTCGTTGAGTTTGAATACTTTTTTGTTTGTTGGATATTGACGCTGTCTCCTTCCTGCTTGTCTCTGTCCCAGGGAGATGGAGTCGGCGAGGACACCGCTGAGCGAGGCAGAGTTTGAGGAGATCATGAACCGGAACAGAGCCATCTCCAGTAGTGCCATCTCTAGGGCGGTGTCAGATGCTAGCGCTGGTATGGATCATGCCCTAAACACACACCTCACAAGTACTACAACACACTACAGAGGGGCTGAACACACACACACACACACACACACTTTATGTGCTGCTTGTAGATTGTATTGCGTACTTTCACAAGTGACCCTTATCTAAGTGTCTGAGCTATACCCTGTGATGTTAATGTCTTCCTTTCTCCATTAGCTGACTATGGCAGTGCCATAGAGACTCTGGTGACGGCCATCTCTCTGATCAAGCAGTCTAAGGTGTCTGCTGACGACCGCTGTAAAGTTCTCATCAGCTCTCTACAGGACTGTCTCCACGGCATCGAGAACAAGTCCTACGGCTCTGCCTCCAGGTAAATACAACCTCTTCCTCGTTCTCCTGTGGTTCCTGTTGGGGGGGGGGTCAGTTCCATTTCAATTCAGGGAGCACACAGAAATTCGAAATCTTCTTGAATTTTAAAATGGTTTACTTTCTGAATTGACTGGAATTCTAAGGGAATTTAGAGATTTATTTTGTAAATTATTATTATAATTTAAAAAAATTGACTCCAACCCTGGTTGTTATAATAGACAACTGAGAGAAGTGATATGAATGAATTGAAGGTGTCTGATAATTCAGGGTGATGTTCAGTACCTGCTAGTCATTATGCTTATATTCCTGTATTATTCTGTTGTTATTGACTAGGAATGGTGTTGATCTGTTTTTACCAACTTTAGTGGAATGTACTTATTATAAAACGCTCTGGGTAATATTGTCTTAAATGTAACTGATTGACAGATTTAAAGTGTTACTGACAGTTGTATTGGTGACGTCATTGTTTATGATATTATTGATGGTTTTGGCCGATGGACAGACATGCTTTGGCGGTTGGTTAAGAGTTTGATGTATGAATGTAAGTTCTGCCCCCAAAAGACGCGAGAGGTCGAGGGAGCGTGACCACAGCCGATCCCGGGAGAAGAGCCGGCGCCACAAGTCCCGTAGCCGCGACCGCCACGAGGACTACTACCGCGAACGCAGCCGGGAGAGAGAACGGCACCGCGGGGAAAGAGAACGTGAACGCGAACGTGACCGTGAGAGGGAGTACCGACATCGTTAGTGGAGGTGTGTATGCCCGTTCAAACTCCTCACCCGTAACGGTCTCACCACTCTTCTCCCTCAGCTTAATGCAGGCCACGGGCCAGGTCGCTACGGCCCACAACAAGAGGCCCAGAGCGGGACATGACGCGCCCTACGGAGCCTACGGTAGGTGGAGGTGGTAGGTAAGACATTGTTCCATCACCTGTAGTCTTGACCAGTACGGACTCATTGCTGCTATGTGTGTATTTATATAATTTGTCTGAAACTTGTTGTAGGTTTTGACTGTATTTTACTTTCATCCTTTGAACGTTGACTGTGTCGTCAGGCTTCTACTGCATGTGTGTTGTAGGGGAGGTTTTACATGTAAGCCCTGCTAAGCTTGAAAATGTTTTAAATCTCTGAAGTTGAAAAAGTACTTTATATGACCAATGATCAACACCTGTGAAAGGTTGTAAAATATTCTAATTGTTTATTGAAGGGTTTCTCTGACACTGATGCCACAATGTGCCAAGAAATGATTAGTGTACATTTTGCCGTTGTCAAGGTTGAAATCTGTGACTGTACAACTTAAGGGGGTTGTATGAGTTGTTTTGTAGGCCACCAAAATGATGAACAAACTGTAGGTGGTTCTGAGTCTTATTAACTTGAGGTAATGGTTACATGCAAATTTAAAATGTCTAAACTATTTTAAAACCACTGTCAGTTCTCTAACCTATAGTATAAGTCTAAGGTATGGTTTTAGGGATAAAAAAAATTGAAGGATTTTGGTATATCGTCTGTGAACTTGAACAAATGTCTTTGCCATATTTTTTATTTTATCGCGCTGAAATTGATGGTCTTGGAACAAAATCATTTTGTTATTGTTTTTGTATAATTAATGGCATTGCTATCAAGCTGGTAAAATGTTTTGTCTATATTAATTAATTAACGGTCAACAAGAATGTGGTAACTAGGTAACTAGTTCGCTATGTCTCCTGTAGCAGAGTTGGTCTTCACTCTAAAGCCCCATTTTTGTAAAACAGACCATTTTGAGTGTTGCTACTGCTCTTGGTACTGTTAACACAAGATTAACACGGTTTTTACCTTTTACATATATAATTTCTTTATGTGCCATTTTTTATTTTGTTGAGTATGTTCCCTAACGTTGAAGGATTGAGTTCCAAAAAATGTTGGCTCAGGTTTTGATCCATTTTGTATACCTTGATGGTAACATAGGGTTATACATGATGTTATATTTATATACATACTTCATGGCAATGTAGGGCCCTATAAAATCCACGTTGTGGAGAACGAGGACAGAACCACAGAATCCAGACATTAAAACAAGAATTAATCAATATTCAATAATGTTAATAGGAAATCAACTAAAGGGAATTGAAGCTAGTGGGGCGTCGACTAAATGTGTTGAAGCTAGTGGGACGTCGACTAAATGTGTTGAAGCTAGTGGGGCGTCGACTAAATGGTGTTGAAGCTAGTGGGACGTCGACTAAATGGTGTTGAAGCTAGTGGGGCGTCGACTAAATGGTGTTGAAGGTAGTGGGACGTCGACTAAATGGTGTTGAAGCTAGTGGGACGTCGACTAAATGGTGTTGAAGCTAGTGGGACGTCGACTAAATGGTGTTGAAGCTAGTGGGACGTCGACTAAATGGTGTTGAAGCTAGTGGGACGTCGACTAAATGGTGTTGAAGCTAGTGGGACGTCGACTAAATGGTGTTGAAGCTAGTGGGACGTCGACTAAATGGTGTTGAAGCTAGTGGGACGTCGACTAAATGGTGTTGAAGCTAGTGGGACGTCGACTAAATGGTGTTGAAGCTAGTGGGACGTCGACTAAATGGTGTTGAAGCTAGTGGGACGTCGACTAAATGGTGTTGAAGCTAGTGGGACGTCGACTAAATGGTGTTGAAGCTAGTGGGACGTCGACTAAATGGTGTTGAAGCTAGTGGGACGTCGACTAAATGGTGTTGAAGCTAGTGGGACGTCGACTAAATGGTGTTGAAGCTAGTGGGGCGTCGACTAAATGGTGTTGAAGCTAGTGGGACGTCGACTAAATGGTGTTGAAGCTAGTGGGACGTCGACTAAATGGTGTTGAAGCTAGTGGGGCGTCGACTAAATGTATCCAAGATTATCATAAAATATGAATGAAATGCATCAGTGGTTCTTATTTTTCTTTTAACTTTCTGAAGATGAAACGTCACAGGAATGTCTGTCTGTGTGTCCGCGATTGTCCACCACTTTTGTTAAGCCGTTAGCGATGATGCTAATATAATGACAACAGTCTTCTGGTAGATGGGAAGGTTTTCCCATAAACCTTCTCGGTTAAACATAGGCTTCTCTGTAGTTAACATTTACATGGCAGAATGGTATCAGGATTATTTGCATAAATCCGCTGGCCATTTGTTTAGCAAACTCTGCAATTACATGAGTGCTACAGAAACATCGCTAACCAAACAGGGACGCTTGCTGGTGCACAGTTGAATTAAAGGGTAACTACACCCAAAAATTACAAATGTTGGTCTCCTGAAGTTTAAACATGGTTGTGTACTTAGAACATCCAATATATATAAAACGGAATTAGGCAGGGGGAAAAATTGATTTTATAGGGCCCTAGCAATGTCTGTTGGCCTGTAAATTTTAGGTCAATTTGATTACTTTTCATCCCTTAATACTGGGCATCACATTGTGCTGATCCTGTAAACAAATAAGAAAACGACAGAAATATTTTTGCAAGAGGTACAGTACTTGAAAAGATGCTGAAATTATCAATCAATACAGGTACATCACTTATCTGATATTTCAATGAGTACTAAAGAATGATCACTATTGTCCACAATTCAATGGCAGCCATTTTGTTAATGTGGATATTTTAGGTTTCAAATGGTTCACCTATTTGAAGTGGATCTCAAGATTTCACTGTCGGTTGTGTTGTTTTTAGGCTGTAGTTTTGAAATAGACGGCCAGACAATTTTGACATGGTACCTTGGCAAATATCTTGTAGGAATTGAAGGTGAATGGGTGTTTCACTGAAATGGCATAGTCAAGAAAATAATGTTGTATTTGTCCTATTTTTAAATGGGTTGATGCTCACTCAAATTTTAATGTTGACGTTGTAAATCCCAATAGTGATTTGAATGTATACCCCAAAATCTGATTGTATTACCGTTTACTTATATATAGTATTTTGTATTGGATTGGTTGGTTTGCTGATTAGGGACTCCATGCTTGCATTAAATGGGATAACTCCTTTGAATGTACATGTTCGATTAAGTAACTTCTCTGTATTTTTTCCCCCCATTATTAAACGGCAATAGCATTTTGTTAAATTATTCAAATAAATGTAATACTTTTAATAATACAACTGATAAATCATTCTAAAAAATCTTAGTTTTTGGTCATTACTTTTTAAATCACAAGGGAACAAACCTAGGAGGGGTTACTTTATTATCCTGTACAGTCCTGTTTGTCTCACTTCACGGTAAAAGGAAATGCTTTGATCTATGCTTTACTACCTGTCAATCTATGTTCACAGATCTCAACATTGTTTCATTTAGCGTTGGGATTATATGTGCCCATTACAGGGAAGAAATGACTAGCTATTTTTCCAATTTGTCTATAGGTGTCAGTGATGTTTTGCAGGCATGGAGAAAGCAGCCCTGATTTCCTGATAACATATTTCTGCTGCTGTTATAACTGTTCCTCTCTCTCTCTGGTGTCTTCATCCTTCAAAACTACACATCATGTGGTTCTTGCAACTCTCATTGGTGTCCACAACATCTCAAGAAGGTTCATTTTGATGAATGTTCAACCACTTTAAACTCTTTCAATGTCTCCTGCAGAAATAGACTGCAGGAAGTTAGTACCAGGTCTTTTGAGAGAGAAACTTGCAACTGGTCACATTCTTTAATCCATTAGTTATAATTATAATATATTTTTAGTGTTGTGAGAACATGTCTTGATGATGCTGTGGTTCCTTTGAGATGCTCAATGGATCTGAAATGATTGTGCGGAGGGTGATGGGACATCTGTTCAATGAAATGTTGGTAGTATTAACTTTTTAAATGTGATATTGCCCAACTATGCACCATGTAAATACACTCATTGAGCCGTACCTGGCTTCAATTTAAGTTGCATAAAAATGATATTGATTAACAATTAAACTAATAATTACTACTAGGCTATTAACTATAGTTTATTTTTAATGGAAATTGTCATTGACAACCAAAACGTACAGCATATTCCTTTACCTGGTGTATGAGTTTGGAAAATGTCTGGGGTGATCTATGAACTGAAATATTAACGAATGGTTATGTGGTTTGCAATTCCAATGAATTGTCAGTGTAATGTAGATCCTGTGCTTGCCAGGCTCTAGCTTTGAGAGGTGTGTTTCAGACTGCTGATATGAGTGTAGGGATACGAGTGTTTTTATACATTCATCCTGATGTAATGCTACTATTCCTCTATGTAAATCTGACCATGTTTGTCCTCTGCTTTTCCCAGTGCTCCCGGCCCAGTTTATCCCCCCCCCCCCCCCCCAAATGTTATCTAATTGGATTTCACCTGTCGGATAGGTTTAAATGCATAGCTGTAGAATGACTAGAACGAGGTTCTGCATTCAAGTCAATGAATCGTCTGTTCTATTTATTATTTCTATGTGTTTAAATCCTATCCAATAGGTGAAAAACTATGCCCTTCGTCACCTCTTAGAATAGGGGACCAATCCCAAACCGGCCGCTTGGACCTTTTGGTCTTATGGACTTGTTGAAAATCTGAGAGGATTTGATAGGTGGAATTCTCACATTACTTCCACCTATCAGAGGACAAGGTAGACTTAATACCTTATTGCGTCCTTCTGTGAAATCCTCTAAAGATATTGAGAAGTATGTACGGTCTAAGGGTTGGGATTGAGCCTTCTGTAGACACCATCTTGTGCCCATGCACTTTCAGATTAGATTATAACATGTTTTGTGAGCACCCACAACAGGTTTATCCTATCCACACAAATTGATTGTAAACCTTCTCTGAAATGAGTTGAGTACTTAGCGCATGACACATTTGAAAACATACTAAATTCAGATCTCAACGGTATAGCAGGGTCAGCCATTGTGGGCACTACGTTGTTCTTACTCACTGTAATGTGGAATCACTCTCTGACAAGTTGACTACCATTAGAAAGAGCAGTACCTGCATGTGTTTTGTGTCCTCTGTGTGTGTGTGTGCTGTAAAATTAGAGGGGGTGTATGACACAAACAACAAACTGTATATTGTTGGGCTGCCCCAAACCAAACTCCACCCTTCGTTTTCACACATTTCAGCCCACGGAAGAGGACAGGGACGAGGACGCCTCGTCACAACCAGCAGGCCCTACTTCAGGATCGCCTTGTCAACTAGTCCCCCCCCTCTGTCTGTGTCTCCATGGTTACCAGGGGACTGACTACCTGGGATTCGCTCACAGCTGTGTAAGGCTATAAGTAGTGTTCTTTAAAATCATACTCATGGTATAAAAACTACTCCACAGCTATTTTTATTTTACTGACATTTTTATTTGATGTGAACGAAAAAATTATTACCTACCTGTGTTGACCGGCTTCTTCAAGCTTTGCGAAAATAACAAATTACTACATTTGCCTGCTCTATTCCAAAACGGACAACTTTTGACTGCTATAATGTGTACATTTTGTCAGGTTAGAGTTGATTTTACAGGGAGTTTTTTTTTGTTTGGTTCATTTCCTCTCGTGCCCCTCCCTACTTTTCTCGTTAGGATAATGTTTGTAAATGTCTCTGCTTTGAATATTAAAATAGATTCTGTGTTGTAATAAACTGTTTACTGGGGTTTTGACACTTAATAATAATTTACATGTGTACGTTGTTGCCTGCATACATTTTTCATGTTGAATTTTACGAAATAGTTGTTTTAAATTGACTCTCACTTAAGTTGCCAAGTTGTGCTCTTATTGGCCAAATGAAGCACAGTTGACCAATAGGTTGTATTTGTCCTGATGCCCAGAAGGAGTGAAATCTGACTGAATTTAGCGTAGCTACTTTTGAATTGAATGATCATGTGACAGATATTTTAATCTTTGACTTATTAGTTTGTTCTAAAAGTTCTACTTAAAATGTGGCTACTTGTTTGGCGAACATTTGTTTTTAGTAGCCGTATACTACTGTATGCCATTTGAATACCAAAAGTGAAAATCAATGTCTTGGCTAACTGATGGCGAACTGATTTTAGAGGTATTCGGGACTTGATTATATTGGGCAAAACTTTAGTTTTATTATTTTTTTTATTTCTTGATTATTATTTTTTCATTCATGTTACCAGGAAGTTCATTCCAAGGGTTCATTACCCTAATATTGACACAAGTAGAACAAATTATTCACTTAAATGGAATTATTTTAGTGATAGATAAAACTTCACAGATCTGGACAATACTACTACTGTGAACAGAATTAGTCCCTTGTCTGCAAACGTGTGCTCTGATTGGCTGGCTGATGTACTGCACTGATTTCTTATTGAGTTGCTTGTCTCACTGGTTTAGGCCAGTGAGGGTTGTGGTAGCCTGGTCCCAGATCTGTATATATTTTGGCTGAGTCTTGACTCGTTGTCCTGCCTACATTGAATGGCAATAACAATGCTAGCCAGAGTAGTTGGCTAAAACGCATACAGACCTGAGCGGTGTACTACGAAGCAGGACCAACGCGTTAGCCAGCTAATTTGCTTAAATATTCTGAATTAACTTTTAGATTTTTTTTGGAATGGAAGCTTGACTCAACCAAAAACACGTCTAAGTTCAGCTTTCTTAATGAACCAGAAAGTCAAATGTTATTTCTGGTTGTTTATCAACGTTAGCTGTCTAATGCGTGGATCCTGTTTTGTAGGATACCCTTCTGGGACCAGGCCAAGGGGCTGGGTTTAGTAAATGGTTGATTACAGTAGTAATGAGGGTCTGGGACAAGGCTGAGGGTCTAGGTGTCGTAAATGGATGGGGATTACAGTAAGAAGAGTATTTAAGTGAGGTGTCCATTTTGTAAAGCATGAGAGCACAATCCTTCCCTGGCTTCTCAGGGTCTGTGCACGGACTGGTCTGCCAGATTGAATTAACTGATATTGATGCCTGTTTTAAGGCGGTAATACCTACCTCTCTACTCCCATGTATTTTCTAAATGGCCCTGAGACTTAGTGGTGCTCTCCTGCTTGCATTGCCACGCTAAAAGATATTTGGGTTATTGTGGCATGAATCATTCACTGAAACCACTGCTTCAGTCAACTTAACATTTTTTAAATATTACTGGTTAGACTTTACATCCAACTATTGGCACAAAAATATCTCCCAAGTTTTTAATCAATATTGCCCACTAGCTACAAAGAGCATTTTGAGGACTTTACAATGTGTTTGACATGGAATGTTATTGGATGGAACTAGTAAAGTTCTCCTTCAGGTAAAGTTAGCATGACGGACACTTCGTTTTTTATACGTGGGACTTTTGTATTGTATAAATGCACTGAGGTATTGAATATGTTGTAAAGCATTCATAATGCTCTATGTAGCTATTATACCATGTTTATTGTGCTAATGGATAGGTTATGAATGCTTTGTTACCTATTCGCAGATCATTGCGAATTGCTTTCTAGCCCAACGTCTTTTCAAACCGGTTGAATATTTGAATAGAGCTGATTTGAAACTGGTTTGATACGTCATTACTGTACATATATACGCAGTCGACAAGTGTTACCCATACTCAATTAGTGTTGTCATTTTGTACATATAATAATGCATCCATCTTAGATATTACCTTGAAATAGTTTTTACAAACAGATCCAAGGTTTTTACCTGATCAGTTTATCGGACGTTGTCAGGAAGTTGAACTTTAAGGGGCACTGTCTTGTTTTGAGTGTTTTTCAATAAACTAGTTTTCTTCGTCTTTGACGTCGGGTCTTCGTGAACCATTAGGCCAAATATTACTGTCCCTGACATTGCTGATTTGGTTTAATCAAATGTACACTTAATCAATAGAATGCAATGTATATAAAGGATGGAATAAGACCGTAGGATATTACTGAGGTCTGTGTAGTTTTTTTTTTCTGTTTTGTGAAAATATTGTACTGGTCTAATTTCATCAACAAAACTTAAAACATTTTTTTTCCTCAGGTATGATTGACACGATAAAAAAGGGAAACTAGTTATAGGCCCTTCAAGGCTCTTGGTTATCTTTATTATAATTTACTCATAGTTACACTTACACCAAATGCTGAATTGTACATTAGGCTGTAGTTCTTTTTGCCCTTATTTAATTTACAGCTCCATGACATTCACCCAAAGGTAAGTCGTCGGTTCCAGATCCATGAAGAATGACGGAATGCAATTTTTTCTGAAGTAGTAGCTATTCAATATACTTAATGTGTTCCTCTTCGCATTATAGCAAAGTAAGGAAATAAACTGCTGGAACTACAATTTACATATGGATAATTATCAAATATACAAGATAAATGTCTCAACCAGGCTGATTATTACACTATGCAGACTAAAACACTCAATGTGTGTTGTTTCAGATTATATTGCTATTTTAATTATATGATTTATTAGATAGAATATTTGCATTAAGAATAAAGGCAGTAGGTTCTCTGAGCTTGTAACGTTACCACCATGTGCCTTCTCTAAAAAATTAATAAAATAATCGAAACTACATTGTGACTCCATTTACTCTGTTTATTACTTGAAGACATGAGGCTATTGGATATATTTGTGAAAATTGCAGCGATGATCGCAAACGACTCGATATCGCCATCTGCCGGCATTGGGGCTACAGTTGGTGAGAAATGCTTCTTTAAAAAACAACTGTAGTCCGAAACCTTGGCTCACATTAAACGCAATTTTATGTTTATAAATATACATTTTATTAATTCCAGTAGCCGATGTGGACGTCAGCATGTGGGATTATGTATAAATGGCCTAGCTTCGATGATCACTCGAACCATGACTCGTGTCCAGAAGAGAGCCTGCAGAATAATTCGGGACGGGTCGTACACCAGCTGCCGGGGAAGCCCTCGGAATCATGTCCTTGGAGAGCAAACGGGAGCAGATTTCCCTGACATTTGCTAAATCCCTGCAGAACTCTCAGTTTGCAGACTGGCTCCCCCCAACTAGACAGCAGACAACTGGACGGGCAACTGGCGACAGCCACAAACGGAACACTCCCATGACACGCACAGGCTGCTTATCGGAACTTTCCCATTCCATACTTCACTAAACTGATCAATGCACACACCATATAGCCCAGGGGCCTTAATAATGCCTTCTTAAAAGCTCCTAAGATCTATTTTCTTTAGCTGCCACCCCAAACATTGTCGTTGTATTATTGTTGTTTTCTATATATTGCATAGTTTAACATTGTATTACATGTTTTGCTAGTTTAGGATTTTACTATTTGATGATTGTAAAGTGGTTTACACAATTCAGTCTATATAACTGCAAGAAACTAATAAACATACTACTTACTATTACAGGGCACAAAGCAGAACATTAGACAAGAGGACCCTTATCGTTTTAGCTCTGAGTGTTTCCCGTGTTCACATCGGACCACGAAAAATGTAACGTACTTCCGGTGCTTGTTTGGCTGGCAATTTGAAATGTGTACAATGTAAAATCGTGTTGTTTTCATAGATTTAATGGCAATCTTATCAAATGACACATCCCAAATCACTACTGCAAGAGTCCTATAGTGACATATACTAGTTTAACGTCACTTTCTAGTCTCTATACTATGTTTAAAAGGATGGCTGAATTTGGACCAGATTCCGGGGGTAGAGTGAAGGTAGGGGACGGATGTCAATAATATTTGATACCGGCAACTATAATATGGTCTATAAAAAGTTTTGTGTTAATAAGAGACAATTTGACTAACTGTGGTACCTAATTATATGATATTTCCTTTTTAATAAGTCTATGGAAGCGTGTCAGTAAAGTGCTTGTCGTGAAGACGCGGTTGGAAAGGCAGGCAACCAAACCGCATCACTTCTTACTATCTATGCTAGCCGGTTCACCATATTATTATCATCATTGATCTGCATGATGTTGCAGAAAACATCAATTGTCTGTTTTCCACAGGGTGTTACGATCGTCAAACCCATCGTATTCGGAAACGTTGCTCGGTATTTTGGAAAGAAGCGAGAGGAGGATGGACACACTCACCAATGGTCTGTGTATGTGAAACCATACAGAAACGAGGTAAACTCAACTGTAATCTTGGAAAATGGATGGTTTTGACTTCAAGGTCTCATTGGATAACCACAGTATTGACCTGACCCAATTATATTCCAGGATATGTCTGCATATGTGAAGAAAATACAGTTCAAGCTACATGAAAGTTATGTGAATCCACTCAGAGGTAAAATCAAGCCTGTAATGTATCCACGTATTAACAGTGATGTAATTTGTCGTGAATGTAGGGCTCACGGTGACCTCTTTGTGATCCGTTGTAGTGGTGACGAAGCCTCCGTACGAGATCACAGAGACGGGCTGGGGAGAGTTTGAGATCATTATCAAGATGTTTTTCATCGACCCCAATGAGAGGCCGGTGAGTGCTGCTCTACGATGTCATTTAGGGACCTCATTCAAATTCTACTTGATTAATATAGCACCTTTTAACAGAGGATGCATTTCAGAGTGCTTAACACAATAAAATAATAGGAAGGTGAGAAAGATAAAAAATACAACATGTTTTCTAAATTAGGACACATTAAAATAGTAAAACAATAGCTTAATAACAGTGGACTTGAGACTACATTTTCATTGTACAATTACATTATTTTTATGACCCTCTTCCCCCAGTTACATGATAGTCTGTCAGTCTGTCTACGGGTGACCCTCTTCCCCCAGTTACATGATAGTCTGTCAGTCTGTCTACAGGTGACCCTCTTCCCCCAGTTACATGATAGTCTGTCAGTCTGTCTACAGGTGACCCTCTTCCCCCAGTTACATGATAGTCTCTGTCTGTCTGTCTGTCTGTCTGTCTGTCTGTCTGTCTGTCTGTCAGTCTGTCTACAGGTGACCCTCTTCCCCCAGTTACATGATACTCTGTCTGTCTGTCTGCAGGTGACTCTCTACCACCTACTGAAGCTCTTCCAGTCAGACTCCAGTGCCATGCCCAAGAAGACGGTGGTCTCTGAATTCTATGATGAAATGGTGAGAGATTTTATTTCTTTATTTTTCAAACAGTGAACCAAAGAGGACATGAGAAGCGAAGTGAAGCAAGGTGAGGAAAGAAACCAGAGAGGCCCGTCTCAACTCTCTGTCCTTCTTGTTCCTCTCTCAGATCTTCCAGGACCCCACAGCTATGATGCAGCAGCTCCTCAGCACCTCTAGACAGCTGACCCTGGGGGCCTATAAGCATGAGACGGAGTGTGAGTAGCACACACTTTTCCCATCCAGTTCAGTAACAGACCTGTACATTTAGTACCTGTAGATGTATATTGTAACTACTGTATCTAGCTATGCCTTTTTAACTCTCGTCAGGCAAATGTGTTTCAATTCTAATTATAAACGTCAACTAGATTCAGCCACTGGACAATTTTATTTAAAGTATTTTTTCTTGAGAGGCTGATCAGAGGCCCGGAACATAATTACAAATAATTTGTAGACTGCAAATTGACCTCCAAGAAGCCCAAACAGATATAATATTTGACTAAAACATCATTTCAAACCGGGCTTACATGTGTATATAATCACATCACTCTATTATGCATGGGAATAGTTGAACACATTTCCCAAATGAAAATCACTTGGAGCTGATTTCCTGCTGTTGTTGGGCTTTTATGTCCAACAATGAAAAAGAATTGCTCAGGAAACTTGGGGAGCCTAATAAATCCACCCGCGGGCCAAATGTGACCAGCTGGTCGCCAGTTGGGGAACCCTGCAGTAGAGGCTTAGATTAAACGTCGATGGCTGCGTTTACACAGGCAGCCCAGTTCTAATCTTTTGCCCAATTATAGGTCTTTTGACGGATCAGATCCTTTGCCATGAAGATCAGAATTGGACTGCCTATGTAAAGGCAGCCAATAAAACCCATTGTCTTTGTCCTTATTGTTCAGTGACACCACTGTGCAGCGCTGAGTGGACAGTGTCACTGACCCTTCCTGTGCCTGTAGTTGCGGAGCTGGAGCTGCGGACGCGGGAGAAGCTGGAAGCAGCGAAGAAGAAGACCAGTCAGGAGATCACAGACCTGAAGGATAGACTGAAGGCCAGCAGAGAGACCATCAACTTCCTGAAGGGAGAGATACGCAAGCTGGAGGAGGAGGACCAGATCAAAGACCACTGATACACACACACACTGGGTGAATCTCAATTGTATTTTCTGGATTCCTCATACCTTCTCTCCTTGCATCCTTCTCAAAACCCATTGGAACACAAGATGTGAGGTTCCTTGCCTTGGATCTTCTCTTCCTATGTATTTTGAGAAGGAGATGAGAGAGGACGCAATGACTCATAGATATACAATTGAGACACACCCTAAATTCCAAATCAACCTATAGGCCATCTTCCCTAGGCACCCCTGTAGATCTGAAGGGTTTGGATAGGTGGATGCAATATGGTACTTGTGACTCACCTTGTCTTCTGATTTCTGATAGGCTGGATGGAGTTCCCGCCTTTTTTCTTCCACCTATCCAACCCCTTCAGAGCAAATGGGAGGGGCCAGGGAGGAGGGGCTAGGGATGGATTTGGACTTGCCCTAGTCTGGAATCCATACAGAGTATCACTCCGTTTTACGATTGTTTAATTCCATAATATAATATCTCAGATACTTCGCAGATGCTTTCATCCAAAGTGACTTAGTCATGCGTGCGTACATTTGTCGTACGGGTGGTCCCTGGAATGGACTCCACCATCCTGGCATTACTAGCACCATGCTCATCCTGACAGAGGACCTCAACATCATTGTTATGGATGATGTCACATTGCACTAACAATAGAGAAATGTAGAGGTATTCAGTTTGAATTCCAGACTTAACACTGCCTAGCAAAATGGTTCTATATGATCCTGTACATAACAAGAAAACTGAAGATAATCAATGTTAGTTTCTCTCCACTCTCAATTCAACTCAGATTTACCACAGAAAGCTCTCATGTTGCACTGTCACATTTTTGTAGACTGGTCTGAATGTGAATCGGGTTTGTGCTTCTGTTTTTTTTAATTCATTTTGATGTAAAACTCAAACCAGTTTTTCTTTGATTTCTCCTTTTGTATAAAATGATTAGAACACGATTGTTAGAACTGATGGATCAAACATGTCTTAGATGCTATTCAGGGTTATTTACAGATTATTGTTTTGTCAAAGATTGATCTCTTAAATACATCTGGATAGCCTGGGCATGCCATTGCCAACTGTCTCGGGATCAATACATGTGTCAACCCTTTTGATATGAGTTCAGTTCTTGATCACCATTTAGATAAAGGATAGAGAACGACAGCAGACATTTTCATTTCTGTTGGAGAGCGCTAAACTGTTGCTTTCCTTGTAAGGAGACCGGAGCGCTGTAATGAGTAATGGATATACAGCCTCTGCATTACCCTTCCACCACCACTAGAGAGCGGTGATGAGCAGATGGTTATTGGAAGAGGGAGGGGGCAACAAATTGTTTGTATTTTGAAGAGGGAGGGGGCAACAATTGTTTGTATTGGAAGAGGGAGGGGCAACAATTGTTTGTATTGGAAGAGGGAGGGGCAACAATTGTTTGTATTGGAAGAGGGAGGGGCAACAATTGTTTGTATTGGAAGAGGGAGGGGCAACAATTGTTTGTATTGGAAGAGGGAGGGGCAACAATTGTTTGTATTGGAAGAGGGAGGGGCAACAAGTGTTTGTATTGGAAGAGGGAGGGGCAACAAGTGTTTGTATTGGAAGAGGGAGGGGCAACAAGTGTTTGTATTGGAAGAGGGAGGGGCAACAATTGTTTGTATTGGAAGAGGGAGGGGCAACAATTGTTTGTATTGGAAGAGGGAGGGGCAACAAGTGTTTGTATTGGAAGAGGGAGGGGCAACAAGTGTTTGTATTGGAAGAGGGAGGGGCAACAATTGTTTGTATTGGAAGAGGGAGGGGCAACAATGATAAAAACATGTGAGTGAAGAAGGGCAGGGGCTTTTTGCATCAACAACATGTGCATAGCAGCATTAATAGTGTATTGTATTATAACATATTGAACAGCGTTCCTTTACTCTGCATTTCACTCCAATTGTGATTGTAGTTTTTTTATGAGAACGAATTCCCTGGTCAAATCTAAATCTAATACATGGTGAATGCTGAGGTGGGTTTAGTAGATGGCTAACTCATTTCATTTCAGACTCGTGTCTTCAGAATACCACTAGAGTTAGTTAGAGGGGACAACTGAACAGATTGTGTGGCCCTCAAACCCACACATCTCCAAAGTGGTCTCCCACTCTCTTTCCCTCTCACTCTCTTTCCCTCTCACTCTCTTTCCCTCTCACTCTCTTTCCCTCTCTGCCTTGTTGAACGCACCAGAACGTAACACTGAATTACAGTATATCTCAGACATTGAAAAGGGAGAGCCGTGTGATTACAGTGTTTGGTAATGACACGAGAGGTATAATAGTAACTGATCTGGGACAGCTCGAAGCATCCACGGTACCCTATTCCCTTTATAGTGCACTATTTCTGGGACTCTTGGTCGAAAGTAGTGCACTACATAGGGAATAGGATGTGATTTGGGACGACCCAGGCCATGTCAGACCACAGTCCTGTAATCTCCCCATCTTCTCCATCATTGGTTCTATGGAGACATAGTCATTGTATTGTTAGGCTGACTTGTTAAATAGGCACATATTCAACTGACCACAGGCACAACAACTATACAAGGACTCTCTCTCGCTCTCTTTCACATACACAGGGAGGTAAATCATTCCATGCATGCAGCGGCTGCCCTGGCCTCTGATCCTACAAAGATCAGACATTAAATAAATAGACGCTGAGCTCTGGAAGGAATGCTTGTTTATATTCCAGCGTTTTCTTTAGAAATACCCTCAAGCTTTACACTGGCATGCGCTCACTAAGGCCCACTTGTAATGTAGCCTACTGTCTGGGTCCTTTGTCAATGTGGTGCCGTTCTGGAAATCCCAGGCTCAGACGGACTATTCCCTGTCTACTAGACGTTAGTTACTGCTTATAAGCGGAAGAGAATAGTGCGGCTTTCAAAGAAGATAGAATACGTTTTTGCTTTTGAAATAAACTTTGAAAAGAATTTGACTGCGACCCGACCCGGATGCAGTCTAGGGATACTGGCGTGTTCGGGACGAGATCGAGGCACTGCACTGCCTGAGCTCGGGGAGGGGAGCTGCCTGCTGGAGAGAGAGTTGCTGGGCGAGTGAGCGATTTACTACAACAAGACAGGTCGACAGCGAGAACAACTTCAGCACGCCTAACTAGTTACTAGGTATTTTCAAAACGAATAGAAAATAAGCTCGGAAGGCAGCGCGGGAGCTATTTATAACATTTGCTGGCTGATAGAGTGCCAAATTGGTCACGTTCGTAAAGTAATATTTTTTTGCGGGGCGACAGATCGGAGGAGGGACGGGAGTGTGTGAAGCACTTTGATGTGGGCTGCTGATGGTTGTAGCAGTGAGGAGAAGGGATTTAAAAACTTTCCTAAACACAAAAACAAGGGATTCGTGGCAATATTTCCCGAAATACATCTCTGGTTTACCCACGAAGCTTTTCCTCTGTAAGTATTTCATAAACTTGCATGCTATTTTGTATTCCTCGGCAACAAGCCCATCTATGACTTTTGATTCCTGTTTGTTCAAATGTCATTTGATTCCTGTTTGATTATCAAGTAGAAGTGACTAGATGGCTAATTATATTAGTTTTTCGAGGTAGAGTAACTAACTATTATATAATATACATGTAGCTTACTAGTGAATGTATTATGTTTGCTCTTCTATGGGACGATAAGAAGGAGCATGCGTTATAAGCGCTTATTTTTATGGCCCCACAATATTTAATTTGATCCAGCTACTGTCCGCTAGCAGCTAAACCACAAGAATCAGAGCGAAACATTCCGCTCGACACTACCAGTGGTTTCAATACAGGCTTTGGAAACTGAATAGCTAAAATCATATCGCTATAACTAAATAAACCAGAAAGTAGTCTACTTTTTTTTATAGTGTTAGACTGATCGCATTACATTTTCTGTTTTCATACCAAGTTACATCTAGCTTGTCTTATTGATCCGCATAGCGACACAGAGTTGAACGACATAACACATCACACCACTGATAAAGTAAGCTAAGTGTCAGTCAATTGAAACGTAAGTTTCTAAACAGTCTTGTTTGTTTGTAGTGACAGTTTGTTAGTTGTGGTTCTTAGTGGTAATGTTTTCCATGATGTCGTCAATGAGTTTACTCTGTGTGAGTGGCTTCGTTCTGTCGGGAGAGCGACAACATCACACGGCTAGGAAATGCGTTCAAATTGAAAATGAGTCCATGCACTTTACTCAAATGATCCTAACAGAAAGGTACGGATTTCTGACGAACTAAGACATTACATCCTGGACTAGGCTATTTATTCACTCTGTTTGTCAAGTTAAAGTACGTAATGACTGGTTCACTTTGGCACTCACTTAATATGTACGCCCTAGTCACTCCATTACCTGTCAATCATACCTGCAATTTACAACGCAGCTCTCAGAAAAAGGCAGTCAGAGTGGCATTACCTCAGTGGACAGATGTGGTAGGAGGGCCAGTATAGAAGCTGTTATGTTCTTGTCTGTCTGCCGTCACATCAGGACAGTGATGACATGTCTGTTCTTAGCAATGTGTCAAACTGATCTATAGACAAAGAAAAGACCAAGGGTCTCCTGGATGTCCAACTAAACTGCACTTTCATCTGCGATTGGTTGTTGAGGGTTGAGGGTTGACTTTTCCAGTTCGGACAACATGTCAAATGTGAAGCCTTGATGTCATCAGTGTTTTTTTTTTTTACCATTCATTTGTTTTAAATTACTTGGTGGGTGTTTCCCCTCTCTGTCATCTGAACTGTATATCTGTGAGACTATGCTGTTTAATAGTGCCTGTTATTCAAATCATTCAACTCCCTCTCTCCAGTCCTGAGGGTCAGCTTGACATGGTGTTACTGAGTGTAACGCTTTGGGGGGGAAACGTTGTGCAGACAGATGGTTTAAACTAACACAACACCCACTATAAACACTTTCAG
>NC_092096.1:14660374-14665374 GCF_045679555.1 Salvelinus alpinus
AGAGCCCTATTCCCTATATAGTGCACTACTGTTGACCAGAGCCCTATTCCCTATATAGTGCACTACTGTTGACCAGAGCCCTATTCCCTATATAGTGCACTACTGTTGACCAGAGCCCTATTCCCTATGTAGTGGACTACTGTTAACCAGAGCCCTATTCCCTATATAGTGCACTACTGTTGACCAGAGCCCTATTCCCTATATAGTGCACTACTGTTGACCAGAGCCCTATTCCCTACATAGTGCACTACTGTTGACCAGAGCCCTATTCCCTATATAGTGCACTACTGTTGACCAGAGCCCTATTCCCTACATAGTGCACTACTGTTGACCAGGGTCCTATATAAGGATTGTGAATAGGGTTCCATTTGGGGACTCAGCCTGTGTCTCTGGTCTCCTGTGTCGGCCTGCCTTCTGTCTGATAGATATGAACAGTGTAGACGCAGACATACTGCAGCTTGGAAGATCTGAGCCGCTCTGGGCTCGCTGCTCTCAAACAACCAGGACATGTCTCCAGTTTTAAAGACTAAACAAATTACAGCAAATAGTATGAATTTGCCCCCTCTTCTCCTGCCCCCTGCTTTTTCCTCTTCTCCGTTTCTGCAGATGCTTCCCTGGTGAGAGAATTTGGCGTCTCAGTTTCAGCCGAGGGAGAGGATATATTCCTCTGGGGGAGACGGAGCGTCTCTCTCTCTCTCTCTCTCTCACACACACACACACACACACACACACACACACACACACACACACACACACACACACACACACACACACACACACACACACACACACACACACACACACACACACACACACACACACACACACACACACACACACACACACACACACACACACACACACACACACACACTGTCACGAATGTGCCAGACAGGAAAGCATCCTCCCGACACTTTTCTATCATCAAACGGTGTAGTGTGTGTGGTCTCTGGTAGAATATGCCGTTGGTATGCAGCTAGAACCACCATGGCCAAATGAATCATCGTTTCTTTCTTGGGTGTTTTCCATGTCATTTTCAGTCCATCTTTTTATATAACTAACAATTAACTAACTGACAGGTCATGTTGCTCAAATCAGATCCCAGTTCAGACTAGTTCACTACTACCTCAGACTAGTTCACTACTACCTCAGACTAGTTCACTACTACCTCAGACTAGTTCACTACTACCTCAGACTAGTTCACTACTACCTCAGACTAGTTCACTACTACCTCAGACTAGTTCACTCCTACCTCAGACTAGTTCACTACTACCTCAGACTAGTTCACTACTACCTCAGACTAGTTCACTACTACCTCAAGTCATGAATGCCCCTGCATGCATTTTCCCATTTTCATATCGTTCATGCATTTCTCCATATCGTTCATGCATTTCTCCATATCGTTCATGCATTTCTCCATATCGTTCATGCATTTCTCCATATCGTTCATGCATTTCTCCATATCGTTCATGCATTTTCCCATATCGTTCATGCATTTCTTCATATCGTTCATGCATTTCTCCATATCGTTCATGCATTTTCCCATTTCCATATCGTTCATGCATTTCTCCATATCGTTCATGCATTTCTCCATATCGTTCATGCATTTTCCCATTTCCATAACGTTCATGCATTTCTCCATATCGTTCATGCATTTCTCCATATCGTGCAAAAAGTGATACTTGTTTCTCTCTCTCTCATCCAACAGCGTCAAACCCTCTGTATAGGATGATCAAATAGCTAGAGATTTAACTCTCTGTATAGGATGATCAAATAGCCAGAGATTTAACCCTCTGTATAGGATGATCAAATAGCTAGAGATTTAACCCTCTGTATAGGATGATCAAATAGCCAGAGATTTAACCCTCTGTATAGGATGATCAAATAGCTAGAGATTTAACCCTCTGTATAGGATGATCAAATAGCTAGAGATTTAACCCTCTGTATAGGATGATCAAATAGCCAGAGATTTAACCCTCTGTATAGGATGATCAAATAGCTAGAGATTTAACCCTCTGTATAGGATGATCAAATAGCTAGAGATTTAACCCCTCTGTATAGGATGATCAAATAGCCAGAGATTTTATTTGAGATTGTTCCCTGAAGGTTAACAGAGATGTCAGGCCACGGCTGACTGTCTGACACAGGGCTTTCATCCTGCCTGGGTTATTTCAGAAAGGAAAGCGGCTGGCCCTCGACGGGACCTCTGAGCATAATACTAGGTCTCCCTAGAGACTGGTAAACTAGGGAGGAGTTAGCGAGAGGGGGGGAGAGGGAAAATGTGAGAGAGGGGATATTAGAGGGAGGATCGGAGGGGTTAGAGAGAGAAAGAGAGAGGGGAGAGAGCGGGATACTGAGAGAGGAGGTACAGAGAGAGGCTCGGAGGGGTTAGAGAGAGAGAGGAGGAGGGGAGAGAGAGGGAAACTGAGAGAGGAGGTACAAAGGGAGGATCGGAGGGGTTAGAGAGAGAGAGGAGGAGGGGAGAGAGAGGGAAACTGAGAGAGGAGGTACAAAGGGAGGATCGGAGGGGTTAGAGAGAAAGCGAGAGGAGGAGGAGAACGTAGCTGTACTCATTCCACAGCGGGTCTCATAGTAAGAAGGCATTCAAGCTGGAACCAATGTTACACTAACCCACTCCACCACCACTGGAACCAATGTTACACTAACCCACTCCACCACCACTGGAACCAATGTTACACTAACCCACTCCACCACCACTGGAACCAATGTTACACTAACCCACTCCACCACCACTGGAACCAATGTTACACTAACCCACTCCACCACCACTGGAACCAATGTTACACTAACCCACTCCACCACCACTGGAACCAATGTTACACTAACCCACTCCACCACCACTGGAACCAATGTTACACTAACCCACTCCACCACCACTGGAACCAATGTTACACTAACCCACTCCACCACCACTGGAACCAATGTTACACTAACCCACTCCACCACCACTGGAACCAATGATACACTGACCCACTCTACCACCACTGGAACCAATGTTACACTAACCCACTCCACCACCACTGGAACCAATGTTACACTAACCCACTCCACCACCACTGGAACCAATGTTACACTAACCCACTCCACCACCACTGGAACCAATGTTACACTAACCCACTCCACCACCACCTGGAACCAATGTTACACTGACCCACTCCACCACCACTGGAACCAATGATACACTAACCCACTCCACCACCACTGGAACCAATGTTACACTAACCCACTCCACCACCACTGGAACCAATGATACACTAACCCACTCCACCACCACTGGAACCAATGTTACACTAACCCACTCCACCACCACTGGAACCAATGTTACACTAACCCACTCCACCACCACTGGAACCAATGATACACTAACCCACTCCACCACCACTGGAACCAATGTTACACTAACCCACTCCACCACCACTGGGACCAATGTTACACTAACCCACTCCACCACCACTGGAACCAATGTTACACTAACCCACTCCACCACCACTGGGACCAATGTTACACTAACCCACTCCACCACCACTGGAACCAATGTTACACTAACCCACTCCACCACCACTGGAACCAATGTTACACTAACTCACTCCACCACCACTGGAACCAATGATACACTAACCCACTCCACCACCACTGGAACCAATGATACACTAACCCACTCCACCACCACTGGAACCAATGATACACTAACCCACTCCACCACCACTGGTGTGTTGGAACGCCTGCGCTGCCGCTTGCTACAAAGTGCGTCCCAAATGGCACCCTATTCCTATGGGCTCTGGTCAAACGTAGTGCACTATACAAGGACTAGGGTGCCATTTGGGACGTAATCCAAATGTCATAAATTGGACAGGGCCCAGAAGACGGGTCTGGGAGAGAGAATGTGTTCTTTTTATGTACCGAGTGATATTGTGCTTTCAAGAGTAGGGGAAAGATGACGGATAAGTGAGACTATTTATACTGAACAATAATATAAACACAACATGTAAAGTGTTGGTTTCATGAGATTAAATAAAAGTTTCCAGAAATGTTCCATACGCACAAAAAAAACATATTTCTCTCAAATGTTTTGCACAAATGTGTTTACATCCCTGTCAGTAAGCATTTCTACTTTGCCAATATCATCCATCCACCTGACAGGTGTGGCATATCAATAATCTGATTAAACACCTTGTGCTGGGGACAATAAAAGGCCACTTAAACACAATGCCACAGATGTGTCAAGTTTTGAGGGAGCGTGCAATTGTAATGCTGACTGCGGTAATGTCCAACTGAGCTGTTGCCAGAGAATGGAATGTTAATTTCCTCTACCATAAGCCGCCTGCAACGTCTTTTTAGAGAATTTGGCAGTACGTCCAACCGGCCTCACAACCGTAGACAACGTGTAACCACGCCAGCCCAGGACCTCCACATCCGGCTTCTTCCCCTGCGGGATCGTCTGAGACCAGCCACCTGGACAGCTGATGAAACTGTGGGGTTCCACAACCAAAGAATTTCTGCACAAACTGTCAGAAACCGTCTCAGGGAAGCTTGTCTGCGTGCTCGTCATCCTCACCAGGGTCTTGGCCTGACTACAGTTGGGTGTCGTAACTGACTTCAGTGGGCAAATGCTCACCTTCGTTGGCCACTGGCACCCTGGAGAAGTCTGCTCTTCACAGATGAATCCCGGTTTCAACTGTACCGGGCAGATGGCAGATGGCGTGTGTGGTGTGGTGTGGTGTGGCGTGGCGTGGCGTGGTGTGGTGTGGTGTGGCGTGGCGTGGCGTGGTGTGGTGTGGCGTGGCGTGGTGTGGTGTGGTGTGGTGTGGCGTGGCGTGGCGTGGTGTGGTGTGGCGTGGCGTGGCGTGGCGTGGCGTGGTGTGGTGTGGCGTGGTGTGGTGTGGGCGAGCCGTTTGCTGATGTCAACGTAGAGAACAGAGTGGCCCCATGGTGACAGTGGGGCACTTGTTTTTTTGTTTTTAAAAAAGTTACTTTTGTAA
>NC_092096.1:14680374-14685405 GCF_045679555.1 Salvelinus alpinus
TTTACGCATCTAGAGGGTTAAAACACAACGTATGAGGCAAAAAGCTTTGGACTTTCCTTCTCCTGGTCGCAGGACTCGTACGTATCACTCGTACGTCTGGAGGGAAAATGGTGTGGGAGTTAAAGTAAACTCCCTCTGGCCCGTTTAAAGTGATACAAAAGTTCAGGAGGGCAGGGGGGGGTTAAGGGACGCCCCTCCCTTCAACAGACCAGCTGGTCTTAATGGGATTGCAGGTTGCCTGGGCGACGGCGCCTGTGTGAGGAAGAATTCCTGGACCGACAGAGAGAGAGAGAGAGAGAGCGGGGGAGAGAGAGGAGGAGAGAGGAGGAATTCAGCACAGTTCTGCCGGCCTGACCAAGATGGAGAGACAGAGGGAGGGGGGAGACTGAGGGAGTGAGAGAGAGCGACAGAGAGAGAAGGGGGGAGACTGAGGGAGTGAGAGAGAGCGACAGAGAGAGAGAGAGAGAGAGTGTGTTAGTGAACATTAGTGGACGGACTGTACTTGTTGCAGTGTACTATGTGCTGCCGTTGATCAAACTATCTATTTTATGAAGAGGCACTTATCATACCCACTAGTTACAAGGTAATACTATGCTATTATCAACACTCAACCACTCAGTACACCGCTTAGGACTCTAGGTTCTTGCCTTTGAATTCCTTTCAATATAACCCATGTTCACAAGGGCATTAGTTTGGAATTATTCCCATATCAGGCATTGGACTGATTCTGTTGTAATATGACTCCCTGTTCCTCATCTATATCTGTAATAATCACTGTCCTCTGCTGTCTGACGTGAGATTGAAACCTCTTCATTCTGCGTATCTCTGTATCTCCCTCCTCCTTGTGCATCATATTCACATCTCCTGATATAGATGTATATTTTAATTCCCTCCATGTTGTTCCACATTTCCTCATGTGGCAGGATGTGAATGATGGTCTGTTAGTGGAGAGGAGTGGACTACAGGATCATATTCGGTGGGCAAGAAACGGAGACAAAACATCCCGAAACAGGGTGAAACTGGGAGGTACTATCAACACAATTTGTCCAATAAGGAACAGTCATTTTTGTTGTTGTTGTTATCTGTTGAAAAACCCTTTGCTGCAGTTTGTCCTGCTGAACACGACCCTGTTGACAGTCTAGTAGACCTCACCCTGCATATAATTTATTTTTATAGACCATCTCATTACACCACTAAGTGAATCAACGTGAAATAAATCTCTTGTTTTTAATTAGTGACTGTCTCCAGAGAGGAGAGACCAGTGACTGCATGTTAGTCCGACTGTTGTTATCCTCTAAAAGACCGAAATGTCTGAGAAGAATAAGTCCTGAAAGGTTCTCATGGACGAGACCGTAGCTGCAGTAGACCTACGCTTAACCCCTGCGTCCCAAATCGCATCCTATTTACTACATAGTACACTACTTTAGATCGGTGCCCTATAAGGGACATGTAACCATAGTGCATTTCTGCTTTGCGGAACATGCCTTGTCAGCAGCCGTAGGCGAACATGAGATGGAAGAAACCACGTCACATCTAGTTACATGAATAGATACATAGATTATACTGGTGGGATTACATCTAGTTACATGAATAGATACATACATTATACTGGTGGGATTACATCTAGTTACATGAATAGATACATCAGTTATACTGGTGGGATTACATCTAGTTACATGAATAGATACATCAGTTATACTGGTGGGATTACATCTAGTTACATTAATATATACATCAGTTATACTGGTGGGATTACATCTAGTTACATTAATAGATACATCAGTTATACTGGTGGGATTACATCTAGTTACATGAATAGACACATTATACTGGTGGGATTACATCTAGTTACATGAATAGACACATCAGTTAAACTGGTGGGATTACATCTAGTTACATGAATAGATACATCAGTTAAACTGGTGGGATTACATCTAGTTACATTAATAGATACATCAGTTAAACTGGTGGGAATACATCTAGTTACATTAATAGATATATACATTATACTGGTGGGATTACATCTAGTTACATTAATAGATACATAGATTATACTGGTGGGATTACATCTAGTTACATGAATAGATACATCAGTTAAACTGGTGGGATTACATCTAGTTACATTAATAGACACATTATACTGGTGGGATTACATCTAGTTACATGAATAGATACATCAGTTAAACTGGTGGGATTACATCTAGTTACATTAATAGACACATTATACTGGTGGGATTACATCTAGTTACATTAATAGATACATCAGTTAAACTGGTGGGATTACATCTAGTTACATTAATAGATACATCAATTAGGCTGCTGGTGATGGGACTTTGTATCTGCTAAATTGAGGTGTTGTTGTCAGTAATTGATGGGTTCTGACCTGCCTTGACAGGGCATGGGATTAGGTTACTCATAGGCTGCTATGGAGAAACTCTTTGAAAAGGGCATTATACTATGGATGGAATGCTACTAGTCTAGATCCAACCACTGAAGTTTAAACGCTCGGCATCGGAGAATGCAAATCCACCACAAGACTCCTGTCTCTGTCTGTCCCATTGTAATAAGACTCCTGTCTCTGCCTGTCCCATTGTAATAAGACTCCTGTCTCTGCCTGTCCCATTGTAATAAGACTCCTGTCTCTGCCTGTCCCATTGTAACAAGACTCCTGTCTCTGTCTGTCCCATTGTAATAAGACTCCTGTCTCTGCCTGTCCCATTGTAACAAGACTCCTGTCTCTGTCTGTCCCATTGTAACAAGACTCCTGTCTCTGTCTGTCCCATTGTAACAAGACTCCTGTCTCTGTCTGTCCCATTGTAACAAGACTCCCGCTCTAGGTAATATTTATCTGTCTGGCCAGTGGTAGGTAATATATATCTCTGTCTGGCCATCTGTCTGTCCAGTGGTAGGTAATATATCTCTGTCTGGCCATCTGTCTGTCCAGTGGTAGGTAATATATCTCTGTCTGGCCATCTGTCTGTCCAGTGGTAGGTAATGTATCTCTGTCTGGCCATCTGTCTGTCCAGTGGTAGGTAATGTATCTCTGTCTGGCCATCTGTCTGGCCAGCGGTAGGTAATATATCTCTGTCTGGCCATCTGTCTGGCCAGTGGTAGGTATTCTATCTCGGTCTGGCCATCTGTCTGGCCAGTGGTAGGTATTCTATCTCGGTCTGGCCATCTGTCTGGCCAGTGGTAGGTATTCTATCTCTGTCTGGCCATCTGTCTGGACAGTGGTAGGTAATATATATCTGTCTGGCCATCTGTCTGGCCAGCGGTAGGTAATATATCTCTGTCTGGCCATCTGTCTGGCCAGTGGTAGGTATTATATCTCGGTCTGGCCATCTGTCTGGCCAGTGGTAGGTATTCTATCTCTGTCTGGCCATCTGTCTGGACAGTGGTAGGTAATATATCTCTGTCTGGCCATCTGTCTGGCCAGTGGTAGGTATTCTATCTCGGTCTGGCCATCTGTCTGGCCAGTGGTAGGTATTCTATCTCTGTCTGGCCATCTGTCTGGACAGTGGTAGGTAATATATATCTGTCTGGCCATCTGTCTGGCCAGTGGTAGGTATTCTATCTCGGTCTGGCCATCTGTCTGGCCAGTGGTAGGTATTCTATCTCTGTCTGGCCATCTGTCTGGACAGTGGTAGGTAATATATCTCTGTCTGGCCATCTGTCTGTCCAGTGGTATGTAATATATCTCTGTCTGGCCATCTGTCTGTCCAGTGGTAGGTAATATGTTCACTAACTTTCTCACTGACGTCTGTTCATGTTCATATTTGCATGCGCTCTGAGCACTGTACTCGAACCTAAAATCAGATCCCTGTTCTGTACATTAGCAACCTGTTAATATGCTAAGTGTTGCTTTGTGCAATGTGATGCATTAAACTACAGTCAAGTGGGCTTTTCAACCTCTCCTCTATCCGCTCCTGTGATGAAAAATAACTATTTTACTTTCCCTCTGAAAATGCCTCTCAAAGAATCCCTAAGTCGACCCATAATGCCTCTGCTGCTTTCCCAGGCCTATATGAGCCTAACCAACAACCTCTGCTGCTTTCCCAGGCCTATATGGCCTAACCAACAACCTCTGCTGCTTTCCCAGGCCTATATGGCCTAACCAACAACCTCTGCTGCTTTCCCAGGCCTATATGAGCCTAGCCAACAACCAGCCAACCTTCACAATGGATTATTTTAAACACTAAACACAAGTTCTGCTTCCCACATGTCAGTCTATATAATTCACTAATGCCTGTGAGTGGCTTGTTCATTTGGATTGGGGGGGGGGGGGGGCTCTCTGCACTCTCTGGTCCGCAGCGCTACCCATCTACGAAGCCCGTTCCTGTCTCACAGTTTCCAGTAGTAGGTTTATATCATTACAATCCACAGCTAGAACGACTAAGTGTTATTTTACATTAGTCCCAAATGGCACCCTACTCACTGGATATAGTGCATTTATAAAGGGAATAGAGTGCCGTTTGGGACTAAGACTAAGGCTGACCCCTGGCGACCCCGGAGAGCTCCCAAGCATGCAAATGGGGTGAGTCAGAGATTGGCGGCAGCGCGACGAGCCTCTGCAGAGCGGAGTGAGTGGGAGAAGAGCGAGAGAAAGAGAGTGGGAAAGGAGAGAGCTGCTAGCGTGGTATTGGTGCAGCAACAGCAGGCAGGAATCCACATCAGTCAGAGTCCACACCCTGGTCTCTCTGTAATGACACGTTTCTCTGGCGGTGCGGGGGAGAGACTCTACATGGCCTTTAGTCATCATAACTAGCCTACAGTGTACACACACTCTCCTGAACGGCGGTGTAGTTTCTCCTGTACGGCGGTGTAGTTTCTCCTGAACGGCGGTGTAGTTTCTCCTGCACGGCGGTGTAGTTTCTCCTGCACGGCGGTGTCGTTTCTCCTGCACGGCGGTGTAGTTTCTCCTGCACGGCTGTGTAGTTTCTCCTGCACGGCGGTGTAGTTTCTCCTGCACGGCGGTGTAGTTTCTCCTGCACGGCGGTGTAGTTTCTCCTGCACGGCGGTGTAGTTTCTCCT
>NC_092096.1:14685505-14715505 GCF_045679555.1 Salvelinus alpinus
CATCTGTCTGGACAGTGGTAGGTAATATATATCTGTCTGGCCATCTGTCTGGCCAGCGGTAGGTAATATATCTCTGTCTGGCCATCTGTCTGGCCAGTGGTAGGTATTATATCTCGGTCTGGCCATCTGTCTGGCCAGTGGTAGGTATTCTATCTCTGTCTGGCCATCTGTCTGGACAGTGGTAGGTAATATATCTCTGTCTGGCCATCTGTCTGGCCAGTGGTAGGTATTCTATCTCGGTCTGGCCATCTGTCTGGCCAGTGGTAGGTATTCTATCTCTGTCTGGCCATCTGTCTGGACAGTGGTAGGTAATATATCTCTGTCTGGCCATCTGTCTGGCCAGTGGTAGGTATTCTATCTCGGTCTGGCCATCTGTCTGGCCAGTGGTAGGTATTCTATCTCTGTCTGGCCATCTGTCTGGACAGTGGTAGGTAATATATCTCTGTCTGGCCATCTGTCTGTCCAGCGGTAGGTAATATACCTCTGTCTGGCCATCTGTCTGGCCAGTGGTAGGTAATATGTTCACTAACTTTCTCACTGACGTCTGTTCATGTTCATATTTGCATGCGCTCTGAGCACTGTACTCGAACCTAAAATCAGATCCCTGTTCTGTACATTAGCAACCTGTTAATATGCTAAGTGTTGCTTTGTGCAATGTGATGCATTAAACTACAGTCAAGTGGGCTTTTCAACCTCTCCTCTATCCGCTCCTGTGATGAAAAATAACTATTTTACTTTCCCTCTGAAAATGCCTCTCAAAGAATCCCTAAGTCGACCCATAATGCCTCTGCTGCTTTCCCAGGCCTATATGAGCCTAACCAACAACCTCTGCTGCTTTCCCAGGCCTATATGGCCTAACCAACAACCTCTGCTGCTTTCCCAGGCCTATATGGCCTAACCAACAACCTCTGCTGCTTTCCCAGGCCTATATGAGCCTAGCCAACAACCAGCCAACCTTCACAATGGATTATTTTAAACACTAAACACAAGTTCTGCTTCCCACATGTCAGTCTATATAATTCACTAATGCCTGTGAGTGGCTTGTTCATTTGGATTGGGGGGGGGGGGGGCTCTCTGCACTCTCTGGTCCGCAGCGCTACCCATCTACGAAGCCCGTTCCTGTCTCACAGTTTCCAGTAGTAGGTTTATATCATTACAATCCACAGCTAGAACGACTAAGTGTTATTTTACATTAGTCCCAAATGGCACCCTACTCACTGGATATAGTGCATTTATAAAGGGAATAGAGTGCCGTTTGGGACTAAGACTAAGGCTGACCCCTGGCGACCCCGGAGAGCTCCCAAGCATGCAAATGGGGTGAGTCAGAGATTGGCGGCAGCGCGACGAGCCTCTGCAGAGCGGAGTGAGTGGGAGAAGAGCGAGAGAAAGAGAGTGGGAAAGGAGAGAGCTGCTAGCGTGGTATTGGTGCAGCAACAGCAGGCAGGAATCCACATCAGTCAGAGTCCACACCCTGGTCTCTCTGTAATGACACGTTTCTCTGGCGGTGCGGGGGAGAGACTCTACATGGCCTTTAGTCATCATAACTAGCCTACAGTGTACACACACTCTCCTGAACGGCGGTGTAGTTTCTCCTGTACGGCGGTGTAGTTTCTCCTGAACGGCGGTGTAGTTTCTCCTGCACGGCGGTGTAGTTTCTCCTGCACGGCGGTGTCGTTTCTCCTGCACGGCGGTGTAGTTTCTCCTGCACGGCTGTGTAGTTTCTCCTGCACGGCGGTGTAGTTTCTCCTGCACGGCGGTGTAGTTTCTCCTGCACGGCGGTGTAGTTTCTCCTGCACGGCGGTGTAGTTTCTCCTGCACGGCGGTGTAGTTTCTCCTGCACGACTGTGTAGTTTCTCCTGCACGGCGGTGTAGTTTCTCCTGCACGGCGGTGTAGTTTCTCCTGAACGGCGGTGTAGTTTTTCCTGAACGGCGGTGTAGTTTCTCCTGAACGGCGGTGTAGTTTCTCCTGCACGGCGGTGTAGTTTCTCCTGCACGGCGGTGTAGTTTCTCCTGCACGGCGGTGTAGTTTCTCCTGCACGGCGGTGTAGTTTCTCCTGCTCTGCGGTGTAGTTTCTCCTGCTCTGCGGTGTAGTTTCTCCTGCACTGCGGTGTAGTTTCTCCTGCACGGTTTCTTCTTTTTCATAATAGCCTACTTTACTGCACCTACTTGCCTTCAGCTCCTCTAAGATAACCATGGCCCCGTGTCAATTCCCGGCTAAGTTGACTCAGTTGACTGGGGCGTTATACAGAGCTGAAGGGGAGCCTGGGGAAATCAAGTAGGAGGTCTACGCCTCTCCTCAGACCTATTAGTCAACTAATTACACACACAGAGATTACCTCTGACCACTCCCTCCATAGGAGTTCTTAACACCAGTTAAACTAGTAGGACACACCTGTGGCTGTTCAACTATTGTGTAGAGAGTCAGAGAGTTGTTCAGTAGGTGAACACGGTCAGAGAGGAGAGTTGTTCAGTAGGTGAACATGGTCAGAGAGGAGAGTTGTTCAGTAGGTGAACACGGTCAGAGAGGAGAGTTGTTCAGTAGGTGAACACGGTCAGAGAGGAGAGTTGAACTCCACGGTCAGCGATTGGTTAAACACAGATAAACTCACTTTCTCTCTGTTCCTTGTTGTTTTCAGAAACTGTTTACACAATACACACACATCTCTGACACAACACACACCTCTCACACTATACACACACCTCACACAACACACACCTCTGACACAACACACCTCTCTGACACAACACACACTTCTCACACAACACATACCTCACAGCACAAAAACTACACACCTCTCACACACAATTCCCCCTTTGTGTGTGAAGTTTCTAGTTTCCACTTTGTTAAGTGCTGTTGGCCCTCAGCTGGATTCCTAAACTTGTTAGACAATTACAGACGTAACCCTCATGCCAGACAACTCTACTCCCTCAACTCTCCACTGCATTTGTTTTAAGCTCAATAAAATGCTCTCAGAAGTGACAGAAAAGTTAGTCCATTTAAGACAATTGCCCGTCTTCACGTTCCCTTCTTCACGTTCCCTTCTTCACGTTCCCGTCTTCACGTTCCCTTCTTCACGTTCCCGTCTTCACGTTCCCAGTCTTCACGTTCCCAGTCTTCACGTTCCCAGTCTTCACGTTCCCAGTCTTCCCGTTCCCAGTCTTCACGTTCCCGTCTTCACGTTCCCTTCTTCACGTTCCCAGTCTTCACGTTCCCGTTTTCACGTTCCCGTCTTCACGTTCCCAGTCTTCACGTTCCCAGTCTTCACTTTCCCAGTCTTCCCGTTCCCAGTCTTCACGTTCCCGTCTTCACGTTCCCGTCTTCACGTTCCCAGTCTTCACGTTCCCAGACTTCACGTTCCCGTCTTCACGTTCCCAGACTTCACGTTCCCAGTCTTCACGTTCCCAGTCTTCACGTTCCCGTCTTCACGTTCCCAGTCTTCACGTTCCCAGTCTTCACGTTCCCGTCTTCACGTTCCCAGTCTTCACGTTCCCAGTCTTCACGTTCCCGTCTTCACGTTCCCAGTCTTCACGTTCCCAGTCTTCACGTTCCCCGTCTTCACGTTCCCGTCTTCACGTTCCCAGTCTTCACGTTCCCAGTCTTCACGTTCCCGTCTTCACGTTCCCGTCTTCACGTTCCCGTCTTCACGTTCCCAGTCTTCACGTTCCCGTCTTCACGTTCCCGTCTTCACGTTCCCAGTCTTCACGTTCCCGTCTTCACGTTCCCAGTCTTCACGTTCCCAGTCTTCACGTTCCCAGTCTTCACGTTCCCAGTCTTCACGTTCCCAGTCTTCACGTTCCCGTCTTCACGTTCCCAGTCTTCACGTTCCCAGTCTTCACGTTCCCGTCTTCACGTTCCCAGTCTTCACTTTCCCGTCTTCACGTTCCCGTCTTCACGTTCCCAGTCTTCACGTTCCCGTCTTCACGTTCCCAGTCTTCACGTTCCCAGTCTTCACGTTCCCAGTCTTCACGTTCCCAGTCTTCACGTTCCCAGTCTTCACGTTCCCAGTCTTCACGTTCCCAGTCTTCACGTTCCCAGTCTTCACGTTCCCAGTCTTCCCGTTCCCAGTCTTCACGTTCCCAGTCTTCACGTTCCCAGTCTTCACGTTCGCGTCTTCAACTGTTTATCTTTCTTACTGCTCACAGATGTTGCGTACTTCAGTGAACTCATTCAGTGAACTCATTCAGTGAACTCATTCAGTGAACTCATTCAGTGAACTCATTCAGTGAACTCATTCAGTGAACTCATTCAGTGAGCAAAACATGTATTTTCTTTTAGAATTGAAGTATTTCCTTACATTGCTATAGATTTATCTGTAGTACTAGCATGAATCAGTACAGTACAACTATAGAAACCTGGACTGGCATAGTGGTGCAGTGACCTCGTTTTGTAGTGATGTGCAGTTCGCGGATGATTTAGTTAATTTTTGAACGACTCTTTTTACTGACTCGAGAGTTTTATGATTCATTTCTTTTTAATACGTGCTTCTCCAGCTCGGCGGCTCCGGAGACGTGCTTCTCCAGCTCGGCGGCTCCGGAGACGTGCTTCTCCAGCTCGGCGGCTCCGGAGACGTGCTTCTCCAGCTCGGCGGCTCCGGAGACGTGCTTCTCCAGCTCGGCGGCTCCGGAGACGTGCTTCTCCAGCTCGGCGGCTCCGGAGACGTGCTTCTCCAGCTCGGCGGCTCCGGAGACGTGCTTCTCCAGCTCGGCGGCTCCGGAGACGTGCTTCGACCGGCGACTGTCTGTTACGTAGATCATGCTGCAGGCAGCATAGAGGACAAAACATACACATTTACAACTGCTAATATCAACGACAAATACAAATCATGACAAAAACAAAGTGATTAACCAAAACAGCTTACACAGTCTACCTCTTCTCAACGAACTCCAGAACGAATCGCTCGGGGGGGGGGCTGCAGTTCGCAAGTTTATATGAACTTATCTCCCTTAAAGCAGTCAAGTCGTTCACAGTCCGCGACTACACCTCATTTCAAAGGGAGCGAGAAGTAATCTTATGTGTACGTCTACCAATCACAAATGTAGAGTGTTTGAAGCAGACTTTTTTGTAAGTCTGTCACAGGTGACAGCTCCTATAACCCCATATGGTGAACGAGAGGCTTGTAGAATCATGAGTCTTTTGAGGTTTTGACTTCATCGTTCTCCGGTAGGGAGTCCTGCACTCTCTGGGCATTACTGAAATCAAATGAACGAAGTCAGTCGAAAGATTCGTTCATTTGACTGAACAATTTGAAAAGAGCCGAGTTGAAATTCCCATCACTACTCACCTGACACCCACACAGTGTAGGCTAGAGGTCAAAGGTCAGAGGTTCTGTTTGTTTATCGATCAGAACAGAGATGGCTGCCATAACACCCTAACCCCATCAGACATGGTGCCCCTCTGGGCCAGAGACCTGGTAGCCCTGTAGTCTGTGTCCCAAATGACAGCCTATTGCATGGTCCAGTCCTCCAGTACCCCCAACTGTGGTTCCCAACTCCAGGTTAACTCCTAGTGGAAGTGGTTAACTCATGGTGGGAGTGGTTAACTCCTAGTGGGAGTGGTTAACTCATGGTGGGAGTGGTTAACTCCTAGTGGAAGTGGTTAACTCCTAGTGGAAGTGGTTAACTCCTAGTGGGAGTGGTTAACTCATGGTGGGAGTGGTTAACTCATGGTGGGAGTGGTTAACTCATGGTGGGAGTGGTTAACTCCTAGTGGGAGTGGTTTCTGTGTAGGTGACAGTACAGGGTCACAACAGGCTAAGTACACTGTGACTGTGAAAGCATGTGTGTGGGTGTTTGAGTGTGTCATCGTAGGGTGTGTGTGTGTGTGTGTGTGTGTGTGTGTGTGTGTGTGTGTGTGTGTGTGTGTGTGTGTGTGTGTGTGTGTGTGTGTGTGTTCCTGACTGCGTGGGTGAGTGAAAGCAATTAGTGCATGTGAGTGTTTGTGTGTGTGTGCCTGCCTGCCTTTGTGCATGCCATGGATGAGTGGGTACATGATTATGCACTTTGTCTGTGTGTGTGCTCAGTGTGTGTACCTGGTTGTGTGTGTGTTCAGGTTATGAGTGTGTGTACCTGATGTGTGTGTGCTCAGGTTATGAGTGTGTGTGTACCTGGTTGTGTGTGTGCTCAGGTTATGAGTGTGTGTACCTGGTTGTGTGTGTGCTCAGGTTATGAGTGTGTGTGTACCTGGTTGTGTGTGTGTTCAGGTTATGAGTGTGTGTACCTGGTTGTGTGTGTGCTCGGGTTATGAGTGTGTGTGTACCTGGTTGTGTGTGTGTGTGTGTGTGTACCTGGTTATGTGTGTGTGTACCTGGTTGTGTGTGTGTGTGTGTGTGTACCTGGTTGTGTGTGTGTACCTGGTTGTGTGTGTGTGTGTACTGGTTGTGTGTGTGTGTGTGTGTGTGTGTGTGTGTGTACCTGGTTGTGTGTGTGTGTACCTGGTTGTGTGTGTGTACCTGGTTGTGTGTGTGTGTGTGTATCTGGTTGTGTGTGTGTTTGTGTGTATCGGGTTGTGTGTGTGTGTGTACCTGGTTGTGTGTGTGTGTGTGTGTGTGTGTACCAGGTTGTGTGTGTGTGTGTACCTGGTTGTGTGTGTGTACCTGGTTGTGTGTGTGTGTGTGTACCTGGTTGTGTGTGTGTACCTGGTTGTGTGTGTGTGTGTGTACCTGGTTGTGTGTGTGTACCTGGTTGTGTGTGTGTGTGTACCTGGTTGTGTGTGTGTACCTGGTTGTGTGTGATCAGTGTGGTGGCTCTCCTCTCCTCCTCTCCTCCAGGCTGTGGTTATCAGCTCATCTTGATGATGGAATCTGGTCGTCTGGAAGGCAGACAGAGTAGAGCAGTACAGGGCCCAGTACACACACACGTACACACACACGTACACACACGTACACACACGTACACACACACACACGTACACACACACACACACACACACACACACGTACACACACACACACACACGTACACACACACACACACACACACACACACACACACACACACACACACACACACACACACACACACACACACACACACACACACACACACACACACACACACACACACACACAGAGTTAGCCCAGGGCAGGAGCACAGCACTAGGCAGGGAGAGGGCCTGGGAGTCACCTGACTGGCTGACTGGCTGCTGCAGAGGGCAGACAGAGAGGTCATTAACAAATCATTGACAGGCTGCAAGGACTGTGTGACCTACCTACGCTATTTCACCGCTAAGGCTAGCCAAATCAAATCCAGCCAGGTCACCCGTGATACAAGTCCGTATTGGACGTCCGTCCACGTCTGAGGACGTCGGGAGATGCCGTGGAGACCGGTTACTAGGGGTAACGGTGAGCTCTGGTCCCGTCCAGTAGGTTTCAGTAAGCATCAGTCTCTGGTTCTTAATGTTGCATGTTCCAGCCATATAAAGGTTATTTTGAAATGTTTGTTTATTTATTTGTTAATTTAAACCTTTTTTTATTTAACTTGTTTCAAGCCGATACCAAGCCTTAACCCTAACCATAACCATTCAGAGTTAATGTCTACATTTAACATTTAACTTGGTAATTTGACGTTTTGATAAACGTGGATGAACGTCTCATTCTGAGAGATAAATCACCGCAACAAGGAAGGTTGTTTCAGCGGTTCACATCGCGTTTCTCTAGATCTTTAGGTGTAAACCAGAGTGATGCTCTGTTTCCCTGTGTTGTGTACTCCTCTGCTTGGTACACTGCTTCCTGACTGCAAGGTTCACATCGCGTTTCTCTAGATCTTTAGGCCCGAAGTGTAAACCAGAGTGATGCTCTGTTTCCCTGTGTTGTGTACTCCTCTGCTTGGTACACTGCTTCCTGACTGCAAGGTAACAACAAGGGACTGTACATAACAACCACCAGCCAGGGACCCTTTTAATTCAAACCCATCCATCCAAGATGCATGTTTTATGTTTGCAATGTAGGGTAATGTCTCCTTGGCCTCTGCAGTAATAATGAACTGAACATGTTTTATCAGAGGTTAGTTAAAACCTCTACTGCCTCAGAAACCCGGATCCGGTAGCACCCCCCACCCCCCCCACACTGATTAGCATAGCTAGCATAGCTTCACAAGTAAATAGTAGCATCTAAATATCATTAAATCACAAGTCCAAGACACCAGATGAAAGATACAGATCTTGTGAATAAAGCCACCATTTCAGATCTTTAAAATGTTTTACAGGGAAGACAAAATATGTAAATCTATTAGCTAAACACGTTAGCAAAATACACCACTTTTCTAACTCCATCAGTTTCTTACTACTTCAGGTGCTATCACCAATTCGGCTAATCTAAGATATTGATAGCCACAAACCAAGAAAAAAACTCATCAGATGACAGTCTGATAACATATTTATGGTATAGGATAGGTGTTGTTAGAAAAAAGTGCATATTTCAGGTAGAAATCACAGTTTACAATTGCACCGACCATCACAAATCGACTAGAATTACTAGATAGAGCAACGTGTATGACCAATTTACTCATCATAAAACATTTCATAAAAATAGACAAAGCATAGCAATGGAAAGACCCAGTTCTTGTGATTCCAGACCATATTTCAGATTTTCTAAGCGTTTTACAGCGAAAACACAATAAATCGATAAGTTAGCATACCACATGTGAAAACGTTACCAGAGCATCGATTCCAGCCAAAGAGCGCTATAACGTAATCACCGCCAAAATATATTAATTTTTTCACTAACCTTCTCAGAATTCTTCCGATGACACTCCTGTAACATCATTTTACAACATACATATACAGTTTGTTCGAAAAGGTGCATATTTAGCCATACAAAACCGTGGTTATACAATGGAAATAGTCACAACTCAAGCCTCAAAATGAGGAACGTCAGCTTTCAGAGTGATCTAGTTTAATCGAAAGCTAATCATATACTTGACTAAAAAATACAGGGTTGACAGGAATCGAAAGACAAATTAGTTCTTAATGCAACCGCTGATTTACATTTTTAAAATTATCCTTACTTTTCAATACAGGGTTCGCCAAGTGAAGCTATACCAAACAAAATGGCGAAATATGCGTTTAAAATATTTCGACAGAACAACGATTTATCATATTAAATATTGCTTACTTTGAGCTGTTCTTGCATCAGATTCTTGGGCAATGTATCCTTTCTATGTTATAAACGTCTTTTGGTCGATAGATGTCCTCTGTCCTTCGAAATGTCCACCACCAACGACCGACACCCCGAAACGTTTCCAAAGCTAAAAAGTGCACGACAAAGAAATTCCTCAAAATCGCACTAAACGGATATAAATTGCTATAAAACGGTTCAAATTAACTACATTATGATGTTTTTAACAACTATAACGACTGAAAACATGACCGGAGAAATATAACTAGTTAAACAACGATTTGGAATGAGGCAGGTCCGATGTCCATCTTGCTTGTGGCGCGCGGAGAAGAGAGAGAGGTCCTCCCACGTTTTGTGGTGTTATATGGGCTGGGATTGTGCAATAGACTCCATTCAAAACGTGATGACGTACAGACACCCAGAGGAAGACGTAGGCAGTGTCGGTTTCTTCATAGCATTCACTGTCGCCTTAAAAACAGACTCCAGATCAGGGGTAAAAATTTCTGAAATCTGACCCCTGTCATGAAAAGTGCTGTAGATATTGTTCTGTACCACTCAGAGACAAAATTCCAACTTCTATAGAAACTAGAAGGTGTTTTCTATCCAATAATAACAATAATATGCATATTGTACGATCAAGAATTTAGCACGAGGCAGTTTAATTTGGAGACCCAAATATGCTAATGCGGAACAGCACCCCCTATAGTTCCAAGAAGTTAAACCTCCTTTTAACCTTCTTAATGGATCAATGTGTCTGTTTTGTTCTAGATGTTGTTCTGTCACTGTAATGTCAAGTCAGGACCTCCCACTGTTCTGGTGGGACATTATAAACATCACTGTAATGTCAGGACCTCCCACTGTTCTGGTGGGACATTTTAAACATCACTGTAATGTCAGGACCTCCCACTGTTCTGGTGGGACATTATAAACATCACTGTAATGTCAGGACCTCCCACTGTTCTGGTGGGACATTATAAACATCACTGTAATGTCAGGACCTCCCACTGTTCTGGTGGGACATTATAAACATCACTGTAATGTCAGGACCTCCCACTGTTCTGATGGGACATTTTAAACATCACTGTAATGTCAGGACCTCCCACTGTTCTGATGGGACATTATAAACATCACTGTAATGTCAGGACCTCCCACTGTTCTGATGGGACATTTGAAACATCACTGTAATGTCAGGACCTCCCACTGTTCTGGTGGGACATTTTAAACATCACTGTAATGTCAGGACCTCCCACTGTTCTGATGGGACATTATAAACATCACTGTAATGTCAGGACCTCCCACTGTTCTGATGGGACATTTGAAACATCACTGTAATGTCAAGTCAGGACCTCCCACTGTTCTGATGGGACATTTTAAACATCACTGTAATGTCAGGACCTCCCACTGTTCTGGTGGGACATTTTAAACATCACTGTAATGTCAAGACCTCCCACTGTTCTGATGGGACATTTTAAGATCACCTTCTGTTTTAAAGGGTCAATCTGGGGTTGGTACATCCATTTAAATTAATTATATATTGTGTGCCGTTGATTATTGAAGAATGTAACTTATAAATGCCCGATCACTCAGCTGTTTGCAAGTGGCGGGGATGACTTGTTGTTATTTTTCAAATCCTAGATTGCCCCTTTTAAAGGATCAAAGCAGAACACATCTATTAGAGTCGGGCCAGTCAGGATCAGAACACATCTATTAGAGTCGGGCCGGTCAGGATCAGAGCAGAACACATCTATTAGAGTCGGGCCAGTCAGGATCAGAGCAGAACACATCTATTAGAGTCGGGCCAGTCAGGATCAGAGCAGAACACATCTATTAGAGTCGGGCCAGTCAGGATCAGAGCAGAACACATCTATTAGAGTCGGGCCAGTCAGGATCAGAGCAGAACACATCTATTAGAGTCGGGCCAGTCAGGATCAGAGCAGAACACATCTATTAGAGTCGGGCCAGTCAGGATCAGAGCAGAACACATCTATTAGAGTCGGGCCAGTCAGGATCAGAGCAGAACACATCTATTAGAGTCGGGCCAGTCAGGATCAGAGCAGAACACATCTATTAGAGTCGGGCCAGTCAGGATCAGAGCAGAACACATCTATTAGAGTCGGGCCAGTCAGGATCAGAGCAGATAACTAACTAGTCCTGATGTTGATTGAAACCTTCCATTTGTTTTCACTGGTTACCTCCCTGATGGGGCGGCTGAACTCAGAGAGGTTTAGATTGTGTGTGTGTGTGTGTGTGTGAAGTTGTGTCAAGGGAGGGCAGGGGCCCCAGTAAGGGCAGGAATAATATTCATAAGCAGTCACCACACACACACACACACACACACTCTTCTCTGCCCTCGGGATAATCTACCCCCTCTGTTTGTTTTTCCAAAAATGTTTTACTCAGACAAAATCTATCTGCTACATCTCTCAGTCTCTGCTACATCTCCCTCTCCCTTTCTCTCTCTCATTCTCTCTCTCTCTCTCCCTTTCTCTTTCTCTCAGCCAGCACTCTTCTCTGCTTTACCACAAGGTCAGTGGAGTGGGTGAAAAGGTTTTTTGTTTTGTTTAGTTTTTTTAAACCACTCATTTTCCCTCCAGTGAGTCAACGGCAGGCTGGCGTAGCGTAGGCCTAGTTCACGTTCTAATGCTCCGTGTGTTTGACGGGGTTGGAATGAGGGGGATTGTGTTCATAACGGTACAGAACACACTACCGGTAGACTAACAGCTACAGCTCTCTCTAGCTCCTCCTCCTACCCGTCACCTCTCTCCGTTGGTTCTCTCATACTTTCTCCCACATTCTCTTGGCCGTTATCTCACAGAAATGGAGCTGGTAGTAGATGTTATTCAGAAGTTGTGTTACTTGCTAACATTCTTCAACGGTAGCCTATATATTGGTATTAGTACTAACCCCCCCACTATCCTTCAGTTGTCTTTTGGTTTGGCCGTGCTACCTGGCTGTGTGCCATCCCGGCCTGCCTGGTGCTGATGACGCGTAGGTGTGCTGGGCAGGGCGACTCGTTCCAGGGGCCCGGCTAAGAATAGGCCAGGAAGGAATGTGAGAGACCCATGGAGATCCTTCATCTGAGAGAGACGGCGGGGGGCGGGAGGGAGAGAGGGGGAGAGAGAGAAAGAACGGTCAGATAAGGTAGGGGTCTATCTGAGGGTAAACAGCCTCCAGGGAACTTCAGACACACACAGCAAGCTGAACTGACCGTCCACACTCTCTCTGTGTGGTTCTCTGTCTGTCTCTCTGTCTCTGTGTGTGGTTCTCTGTCTGTCTCTGTGTGTGGTTCTCTCTCTGTCTCTGTGTGTGGTTCTCTCTCTGTCTCAGTCGCTCTGTCTGTCTCTGTGTACGGTTCTCTCTCTGTCTCTGTGTGTGGTTCTCTCTCTGTCTCTGTGTGTGGTTCTCTCTCTGTCTCTGTCTCTGTGTGTGGTTCTCTGTCTCTGTCTCTGTGTGTGGTTCTCTCTCTGTCTCTGTCTCTCTGTATGGTTCTCTCTCTGTCTCTGTGTGTGGTTCTCTCTCTGTCTCTGTCTCTCTGTATGGTTCTCTCTCTGTCTCTGTGTGTGGTTCTCTCTCTCTGTCTCTGTGTGTGGTTCTGTCTCTCTGTCTCTCTGTACGGTTCTCTCTGTCTCTCTGTACGGTTCTCTCTCTGTCTCTGTGTGTGGTTCTCTCTCTCTGTCTCTGTGTGTGGTTCTCTCTCTCTCTCTCTCTGTCTCTGTCTCTGTGTGTGGTTCTCTCTCGGTCTCTGTGTACGGTTCTCTCTCTGTCTCTGTGTGTGGTTCTCTCTCGGTCTCTGTGTACGGTTCTCTCTCTGTCTCTGTGTGTGGTTCTCTCTCTCTGTCTCTGTGTACGGTTCTCTCTCTGTCTCTGTGTGTGGTTCTCTCTCTCTGTCTCTGTGTACGGTTCTCTCTCTGTCTCTGTGTACGGTTCTCTCTCTGTCTCTGTGTGTGGTTCTCTCTCTGTCTCTGTGTACGGTTCTCTCTCTGTCTCTGTGTACGGTTCTCTCTCTGTCTCTGTGTACGGTTCTCTCTCTGTCTCTGTGTGGTTCTCTCTCGGTCTCTGTGTGTGGTTCTCTCTCTGTCTCTGTGTACGGTTCTCTCTCTGTCTCTGTGTGGTTCTCTCTCGGTCTCTGTGTGGTTCTCTCTCTCTGTCTCTGTGTGTGGTTCTCTCTCTCTGTCTCTGTGTGTGGTTCTCTCTCTCTGTCTCTGTGTGTGGTTCTCTCTCTCTGTCTCTGTGTGTGGTTCTCTCTCTCTGTCTCTGTGTGTGGTTCTGTCTGTCTCTGTGTGGTTCTCTCTCCTCCATCCATCCCCTCTGCCCATGGAGAGTAGAACTCAGAACAAAGCACCGCCCGTCAGGCCCTTTGCCTTGCTGGGTAAAAAGCAGAGGCCAGAGATGGTTCACATGTGTCAGACAGAGAGACTAACCATTGTGTTTATGTTTGATCTCTTTCTAGAGAAAGAGAGGAAGGGAGGGGGGGTAGAGAGAGAAAGAAGTAGAGAGGGAAATGGAAAGAGAAGGAGAGATGACTAAGGATGGACAGAGAGAGGAGGAGAGAGGACTAAGGAGGGACAGAGAGAGGAGAGAGAACTAAGGAGGGACAGAGAGAGGAGGACTGAGGACTAAGGAGGGACAGAGAGAAGGAGAGAGGACTAAGGAGGGACAGAGAGGGGGCTAAGGAGGGACAGAGGGAAGGAGAGAGGACTAAGGAGGGACAGAGGGAAGGAGAGAGGACTAAGGAGGGACAGAGGGGAGGAGAGAGGACTAAGGAGGGACAGAGGGAAGGAGAGAGGACTAAGGAGGGACAGAGAGGGAAGGAGAGAGGACTGAGGAGGGACAGAGAGGGAAGGAGAGAGGACTGAGGAGGGACAGAGAGGGAAGGAGAGATGACTGAGGAGGGACAGAGAGGGAAGGAGAGATGACTGAGGAGGGACAGAGAGGGAAGGAGAGAGGACTAAGGAGGGACAGAGAGAGAAGGAGAGAGGACTGAGGGACGGAGAGAGGACTGAGGGACAGAGAGAGAAGGAGGGAGAAAGGGGTAGATGGAGAATGAGAGAGAACAGGGGAGGGAGGAAAATAGACAGAGAAGTATAAAGTAGCTCTATGACGCGTGTTTTCTCTTAGCATGGCCAGTGTCTCTACATTCATTATGGAAGTATGTACTGTAGCTTGGAGACTGTGGGAAGATGTTATTTGTCACATGCTTCCTAAACAACCGGTGTAGACTAACAGTGAAATGCTTACTGACGGGTCCTTTTCCAACAATGCAGAGTTAAAGATCAAATAGAAATTAAAAAATAGAAATAGTGACACGGGGAATAAATACACAGAAAATAACAAATAACAATAACGAGTAGAAATAACATGGCTATATACAGGAAGTACCAATACTGAGTCAATGCTGGGGTATGAGGTAATAACATGACTGTATACAGGAAGTACCAGTACTGAGTCAATGCAGGGGTATGAGGTAATAACATGACTGTATACAGGAAGTACCAGTACTGAGTTGATGTGCAGGGGTACGAGGTAATTGAGGTTGATATGTACATTTAGATGGGGGCAAAGTGACTAGGCAACAGGATAGATAATAGACGGTAGCAGCTGTGTGTGTGTGGCGGCAGTGAGCATGTAGGTAGAGTCCAGTGAGTAGGTAGAGTCCAGTGAGTAGGTAGAGTCCAGTGAGTAGGTAGAGTCCAGTGAGTAGGCAGAGTCCAGTGAGTAGGCAGAGTCCAGTGAGTAGGTAGAGTCCAGTGAGTAGGTAGAGTCCAGTGAGTAGGCAGAGTCCAGTGAGTAGGCAGAGTCCAGTGAGTAGGTAGAGTCCAGTGAGTAGGTAGAGTCCAGTGAGTAGGGAGAGTCCAGTGAGTAGGGAGAGTCCAGTGAGTAGGTAGAGTCCAGTGAGTAGGTAGAGTCCAGTGAGTAGGTAGAGTCCAGTGAGTAGGTAGAGTCCAGTGAGTAGGTAGAGTCCAGTGAGTAGGTAGAGTCCAGTGAGTAGGCAGAGTCCAGTGAGTAGGTAGAGTCCAGTGAGTAGGTAGAGTCCAGTGAGTAGGTAGAGTCCAGTGAATGTGTTGGGGTGTGAGCATGTAGGTAGTGTCCAGTGAGTAGGTAGAGTCCAGTGAGTGTGTTGGGGTGTGAGCATGTAGGTAGAGTCCAGTGAGTAGGTAGAGTCCAGTGAGTAGGTAGAGTCCAGTGAGTAGGTAGGAGTCCAGTGAGTAGGCAGAGTCCAGTGAGTAGGTAGAGTCCAGTGAGTAGGTAGGAGTCCAGTGAGTAGGCAGAGTCCAGTGAGTAGGTAGGAGTCCAGTGAGTAGGCAGAGTCCAGTGAGTAGGTAGAGTCCAGTGAGTGTGTTGGGGTGTGAGCATGTAGGTAGAGTCCAGTGAGTAGGTAGAGTCCAGTGAGTGTGTTGGGGTGTGAGCATGTAGGTAGAGTCCAGTGAGTAGGTAGAGTCCAGTGAGTAGGTAGGAGTCCAGTGAGTAGGCAGAGTCCAGTGAGTAGGTAGGAGTCCAGTGAGTAGGCAGAGTCCAGTGAGTAGGTAGAGTCCAGTGAGTAGGTAGGAGTCCAGTGAGTAGGCAGAGTCCAGTGAGTAGGTAGGAGTCCAGTGAGTAGGCAGAGTCCAGTGAGTAGGTAGAGTCCAGTGAGTGTGTTGGGGTGTGAGCATGTAGGTAGAGTCCAGTGAGTAGGTAGAGTCCAGTGAGTAGGTAGGAGTCCAGTGAGTAGGCAGAGTCCAGTGAGTAGGTAGGAGTCCAGTGAGTAGGCAGAGTCCAGTGAGTAGGCAGAGTCCAGTGAGTAGGCAGAGTCCAGTGAGTAGGTAGAGTCCAGTGAGTAGGCATAGTCCAGTGAGTAGGTAGAGTCCAGTGAGTAGGTAGAGTCCAGTGAGTAGGTAGAGTCCAGTGAGTGTGTTGGGGTGTGAGCATGTAGGTAGAGTCCAGTGAGTAGGTAGAGTCCAGTGAGTAGGTAGAGTCCAGTGAGTAGGTAGGAGTCCAGTGAGTAGGCAGAGTCCAGTGAGTAGGTAGGAGTCCAGTGAGTAGGCAGAGTCCAGTGAGTAGGCAGAGTCCAGTGAGTAGGTAGAGTCCAGTGAGTAGGTAGAGTCCAGTGAGTAGGTAGAGTCCAGCGTGTGTGGGTAGAGTCCGGTGAGTGTGGGTAGAGTCCAGCGAGTGGGTAGAGTCCAGCGAGTGGGTAGAGTCCAGTGAGTGTGTTGGGGTGTGAGCATGTAGGTAGAGTCCAGTGAGTAGGTAGAGTCCAGTGAGTAGGTAGGAGTCCAGTGAGTAGGCAGAGTCCAGTGAGTAGGTAGGAGTCCAGTGAGTAGGCAGAGTCCAGTGAGTAGGTAGAGTCCAGTGAGTAGGTAGAGTCCAGTGAGTAGGCAGAGTCCAGTGAGTAGGTAGAGTCCAGTGAGTAGGTAGAGTCCAGTGAGTAGGTAGAGTCCAGCGTGTGTGGGTAGAGTCCGGTGAGTGTGGGTAGAGTCCAGCGAGTGGGTAGAGTCCAGCGAGTGGGTAGAGTCCGGTGAGTGTGGGTAGAGTCCAGCTTGTGTGGGTAGAGTCCAGCGAGTGTGGGTAGAGTCCGGTGAGTGTGGGTAGAGTCCAGCGAGTGGGTAGAGTCCAGCGAGTGGGTAGAGTCCAGCGAGTGGGTAGAGTCCGGTGAGTGTGGGTAGAGTCCGGTGAGTGTGGGTAGAGTCCGGTGAGTGTGGGTAGAGTCCGGTGAGTGTGGGTAGAGTCCGGTAAGTGTGTATAGTCCGGTGAGTGTGGGTAGAGTCCAGCGAGTGTGGGTAGAGTCCAGCGAGTGGGTAGAGTCCGGTGAGTGTGTATAGTCCGGTGAGTGTGGGTAGAGTCCGGTGAGTGTGGGTAGAGTCCGGTGAGTGTGAGTAGAGTCCGGTGAGTGTGGGTAGAGTCCGGTGAGTGTGGGTAGAGTCCGGTGAGTGTGGGTAGAGTCCGGTGAGTGTGGGTAGAGTCCGGTGAGTGTGGGTAGAGTCCGGTGAGTGTGGGTAGAGTCCGGTGAGTGTGTAGAGTCCGGTGAGTGTGGGTAGAGTCCGGTGAGTGTGGGTAGAGTCCGGTGAGTGTGGGTAGAGTCCGGTGAGTGTGGGTAGAGTCCGGTGAGTGTGGGTAGAGTCCGGTGAGTGTGTAGAGTCCGGTGAGTGTGGGTAGAGTCCGGTGAGTGTGGGTAGAGTCCAGCGTGTGTGGGTAGAGTCCAGCGTGTGTGGGTAGAGTCCAGCGTGTGTGGGTAGAGACCAGCGTGTGTGGGTAGAGTCCAGCGTGTGTGGGTAGAGTCCAGCGTGTGTGGGTAGAGTCCAGCGTGTGTGGGTAGAGTCCAGCGTGTGTGGGTAGAGTCCAGCGAGTGGGTAGAGTCCAGCGAGTGGGTAGAGTCCAGCGAGTGTGGGTAGAGTCCAGCGCAAGAGAGTTACTGTAAAAAAGGGTCAGTGCAGGAAGTCCATGTAGCCACTTGATTAGCTATTTAGCAGTCTTGTTTAGGAGTCTTATGGCTTGGGGGAACAAGTTGTTCAGGGTCCTGTTGGTTCCAGACTTGGTTCATCGGTACCGTTTGCCGTGTGGTAGCAAAGAGAACAGTCTAGGACTTGGGTGGCTGGAGTCTTTGAAAATGTTTTGGGCCTTCCTCTGACACCGCCTGGTATAGAGGTCATGGATGGCAGGGAGCTCGGTCCCAGTGATGTACTGGGCCGTACTCACCACCATCTGTACCGTCTTGTGGTCAGGTGCCTTGCAGTTGCCGTACCAAGTGGTGATGCAACCAGTCAAGATGCTCTCAATGGTGCAGCTGTATAACTTTTTGAGGATCTGAGGGCCCATGCCAAATCTTATCAACCACCTGGTGGTGGGGGAAAGAGGCGCTGTCGTGTCCTCTTCACAACTGTGTGGGTGTGTGTGTGTGGATGGGGGCGGTTGTTGCTGACGTTGAGGACTTTCCCCCAGTCAGGTGACAGCCTGGTGGTTGGAGGGAGAGCCTGGTGGTATGGCACAGAGCTGTGTGTGTGTGTGTGTGTGTGTGTGATCGCGTGTATGTGACCGTGTGTGACTGTGTGTGTGTGTGACCGTGTGTGACTGTGTATGTGTGTGGCTGTGTGTGTGTGTGTGATACTGTGAGTACGCACGCTCATGTAGATTTGGTGTCCTCCCCCCTCTACATGTGGGGGCGTCAAGGTTCATGGAGGATTTGTTTTCATTTCTCAGTCAGCCTACAGGAAGCCTTCTAAACTGTTGATCATTTATCCACACACACACACACACACACACACACACACACACACACACACACACACACACACACACACACACACACACACACACACACACACACACACACACACACACACACACACACACACACACACACACACACACACTGTTAAGACAACACTCTCTGGTTCTATAAGCACTCATTGTTTACTACGTAGTGGAAACCACCCACCCAGAGTATTTGGTTGTTGTCACGGTGATGGTGAGACTTTAAATGGTAATAGTCTGTCTGGCTGCTTTGTCTGGGTAACCTGAGACCTTGATGGAACCAGGTTACCTGATAGGCTGCTTTGTCTGGGTTACCTGAGACCTTGATGAAACCAGGTTACCTGATAGGCTGCTTTGTCTGGGTAACCTGAGACCTTGATGGAACCAGGTTACCTGATAGGCTGCTTTGTCTGGGTCACCTGAGACCTTGATGGAACCAGGTTACCTGATAGGCTGCTTTGTCTGGGTAACCTGAGACCTTGATGGAACCAGGTTACCTGATAGGCTGCTTTGTCTGGGTAACCTGAGACCTTGATGGAACCAGGTTACCTGATAGGCTGCTTTGTCTGGGTAACCTGAGACCTTGATGGAACCAGGTTACCTGATAGGTTGCTTTGTCTGGGTAACCTGAGACCTTGATGGAACCAGGTTACCTGATAGGTTGCTTTGTCTGGGTCACCTGAGACCTTGATGGAACCAGGTTACCTGATAGGCTGCTTTGTCTGGGTAACCTGAGACCTTGATGGAACCAGGTTACCTGATAGGCTGCTTTGTCTGGGTAACCTGAGACCTTGATGGAACCAGGTTACCTGATAGGTTGCTTTGTCTGGGTCACCTGAGACCTTGATGGAACCAGGTTACCTGATAGGCTGCTTTGTCTGGGTAACCTGAGACCTTGATGGAACCAGGTTACCTGATAGGCTGCTTTGTCTGGGTTACCTGAGACCTTGATGAAACCAGGTTACCTGATAGGCTGCTTTGTCTGGGTAACCTGAGACCTTGATGAAACCAGGTTACCTGATAGGCTGCTTTGTCTGGGTAACCTGAGACCTTGATGGAACCAGGTTACCTGATAGGCTGCTTTGTCTGGGTTACCTGAGACCTTGATGGAACCAGGTTACCTGATAGGCTGCTTTGTCTGGGTTACCTGAGACCTTGATGGAACCAGGTTACCTGATAGGCTGCTTTGTCTGGGTAACCTGAGACCTTGTTTGAACCAGGTTACCTGATAGGCTGCTTTGTCTGGGTAACCTGAGACCTTGATGGAACCAGGTTACCTGATAGGCTGCTTTGTCTGGGTCACCTGAGACCTTGATGGAACCAGGTTACCTGATAGGCTGCTTTGTCTGGGTAACCTGAGACCTTGATGGAACCAGGTTACCTGATAGGCTGCTTTGTCTGGGTAACCTGAGACCTTGATGGAACCAGGTTACCTGATAGGCTGCTTTGTCTGGGTAACCTGAGACCTTGATGGAACCAGGTTACCTGATAGGTTGCTTTGTCTGGGTAACCTGAGACCTTGATGGAACCAGGTTACCTGATAGGTTGCTTTGTCTGGGTCACCTGAGACCTTGATGGAACCAGGTTACCTGATAGGCTGCTTTGTCTGGGTAACCTGAGACCTTGATGGAACCAGGTTACCTGATAGGCTGCTTTGTCTGGGTAACCTGAGACCTTGATGGAACCAGGTTACCTGATAGGCTGCTTTGTCTGGGTAACCTGAGACCTTGATGGAACCAGGTTACCTGATAGGTTGCTTTGTCTGGGTTACCTGAGACCTTGATGGAACCAGGTTACCTGATAGGCTGCTTTGTCTGGGTAACCTGAGACCTTGATGGAACCAGGTTACCTGATAGGTTGCTTTGTCTGGGTTACCTGAGACCTTGATGGAACCAGGTTACCTGATAGGTTGCTTTGTCTGGGTCACCTGAGACCTTGATGGAACCAGGTTACCTGATAGGCTGCTTTGTCTGGGTAACCTGAGACCTTGATGGAACCAGGTTACCTGATAGGCTGCTTTGTCTGGGTTACCTGAGACCTTGATGGAACCAGGTTACCTGATAGGCTGCTTTGTCTGGGTAACCTGAGACCTTGATGGAACCAGGTTACCTGATAGGCTGCTTTGTCTGGGTAACCTGAGACCTTGATGGAACCAGGTTACCTGATAGCTGGGCTGAGCTAGGCTGTGTCACTCATTTCACTGTGTTCCAGTAAATCACTGTAGCTCCAAATCTTAAATCATCGTGTTGTATCATATCAAATTAACAGATTTTTAACTGTCCATTGTTGGGTTGTGTGGAATTAGATTTTTTTGTGTGTGTATTTATTATCAATCCCTAATGTGTCCGATACCTTTCTGTAAGCAGAGAGACTGCCTCTACAACCTATTACTGTAAGCAGAGAGACTGCCTCTACAACCTATTACTGTAAGCAGAGAGACTGCCTCTACAACCTATTACTGTAAGCAGAGAGACTGCCTCTACAACCTATTACTGTAAGCAGAGAGACTGCCTCTACAACCTATTACTGTAAGCAGAGAGACTGCCTCTACAACCTATTTCTGTAAGCAGAGAGACTGCCTCTACAACTTATTACTGTAAGCAGAGAGACTGCCTCTACAACCTATTACTGTAAGCAGAGAGACTGCCTCTACAACCTATTACTGTAAGCAGAGAGACTGCCTCTACAACCTATTACTGTAAGCAGAGAGACTGCCTCTACAACCTATTTCTGTAAGCAGAGAGACTGCCTCTACAACCTATTACTGTAAGCAGAGAGACTGCCTCTACAACCTATTACTGTAAGCAGAGAGACTGCCTCTACAACCTATTACTGTAAGCAGAGAGACTGCATCTACAACCTATTTCTGTAAGCAGAGAGACTGCCTCTACAACCTATTACTGTAAGCAGAGAGACTGCCTCTACAACCTATTACTGTAAGCAGAGAGACTGCCTCTACAACCTATTACTGAAAAGTAGGTTCGTTTCAAATGTAGGTTCTAATATGGAGCTAGAGGTTCTCCGTGTGTAGGTTCTAATATGGAGCTAGTGGTTCTCTGTGTGTAGGTTCTAATATGGAGCTAGTGGTTCTCTGTGTGTAGGTTCTAATATGGAGCTAGAGGTTCTCCGTGTGTAGGTTCTAATATGGAGCTAGTGGTTCTCCGTGTGTAGGTTCTAATATGGAGCTAGTGGTTCTCTGTGTGTAGGTTCTAATACGGAGCTAGAGGTTCTCCGTGTGTAGGTTCTAATATGGAGCTAGAGGTTCTCCGTGTGTAGGTTCTAATATGGAGCTAGAGGTTCTCTGTGTGTAGGTTCTAATATGGAGCTAGATGTTCTCTGTGTGTAGGTTCTAATATGGAGTTAGAGGTTCTCTGTGTGTAGGTTCTAATATGGAGTTAGAGGTTCTCCGTGTGTAGGTTCTAATATGGAGCTAGATGTTCTCTGTGTGTAGGTTCTAATATGGAGTTAGAGGTTCTCTGTGTGTAGGTTCTAATATGGAGCTAGAGGTTCTCTGTGTGTAGGTTCTAATATGGAGTTAGAGGTTCTTTGTGTGTAGGTTCTAATATGGAGCTAGAGGTTCTCTGTGTGTAGGTTCTAATATGGAGCTAGATGTTCTCTGTGTGTAGGTTCTAATATGGAGTTAGAGGTTCTCTGTGCGTAGGTTCTAATATGGAGCTAGAGGTTCTCCGTGTGTAGGTTCTAATATGGAGCTAGAGGTTCTCTGTGTGTAGGTTCTAATATGGAGTTAGAGGTTCTCTGTGTGTAGGTTCTAATATGGAGCTAGAGGTTCTCTGTGTGTAGGTTCTAATACGGAGCTAGTGGTTCTCCGTGTGTAGGTTCTAATATGGAGCTAGTGGTTCTCTGTGTGTAGGTTCTAATATGGAGCTAGTGGTTCTCTGTGTGTAGGTTCTAATACGGAGCTAGTGGTTCTCCGTGTGTAGGTTCTAATATGGAGCTAGTGGTTCTCTGTGTGTAGGTTCTAATATGGAGCTAGTGGTTCTCTGTGTGTAGGTTCTAATATGGAGTTAGAGGTTCTCTGTGTGTAGGTTCTAATATGGAGCTAGAGGTTCTCTGTGTGTAGGTTCTAATATGGAGCTAGTGGTTCTCTGTGTGTAGGTTCTAATATGGAGTTAGAGGTTCTCTGTGTGTAGGTTCTAATATGGAGCTAGAGGTTCTCTGTGTGTAGGTTCTAATATGGAGCTAGTGGTTCTCTGTGTGTAGGTTCTAATATGGAGCTAGTGGTTCTCTGTGCGTTTGCCTCAGAGTGCTGAAGGATGGCAGGAAGACACAATGTCCGCCTTAGGCAGATTCTTTTCTGTTTTATGAAAGATTGAGTAGGCAGATATAGCCTGGAGCCTCCCAATCTAATTAGTCTGGTGTGCCACACACACACAACCACACTGCTTGTACAAACGCACACACAGATACACAAACGCACACATACACACAAACACACGGCTGCTTGTACAAACGCACACACAGATACGCATATGCACACGTACCGCTCACAAGCACACACGTATACACACACACACAATCTTGACGCCCCATTTATCTGGTTAATTAATACTCTCTACCCGTCACTCAGGTATCAGCCAGTCAGTCAGCCCCCATAGTCCTCCCAGTCTCTATATGTTTTTATTTGTATTGCCTCCACCCTCCACTTTTCACCTGCAGCACCTCCTCTACACTGTCATCTGGTCTTCTCTATTACCCGGCGCAGTGTCAAGACAGAGCAGGCTTCTGTGAGGTGACTTCACCTCTCTCTCTGTCTCTCTCTCTGTCTTTCTCCCTCCTGTCTGTCTGTCTGTCTGTCTGTCTGTCTGTCTGTCTGTCTGTCTGTCTGTCTGTCTGTCTGTCTGTCTGTCTGTCTGTCTGTCTGTCTGTCTGTCTGTCTGTCTGTCTGTCTGTCTGTCTGTCTGTTTTGTAAAGCACTGTAGTAATTGCAGTATCCATGCTTTACTCACTACTCTCAGCCTGATCTGTAGTTTGTTGGAGTCATCTCTACTATACTGTCATCTGTAGTGTGTTGGAGTCCTCTCTAATATACTGTCATCTGTAGTGTGGTTGAATGCATTTGAATGACAAAGCATCAATCCCAATATTGAATCTCTGTCTCTCTGTCCTCTGCAGGCTGATGTGAGGGGACCCTGATGAGGACAGGCCATGATGAGGACAGGCCATGGTGAGGACAGGCCATGGTGAGAAGGTGTGACTCGGGACCCAGCGCTGGGGAGGGCACCTGGAACATTGATGGATACTGGATATAGGTTAGGCCTGTGTGCTGTATGTCACTGTCAGCAACTAGTTGGGACTGGATATACAGGACTAGAGAGAGACTAGTAGTGGTTAGATATAGGGGACTAGAGATAGACTAGTAGTGGTTAGATATAGGGGACTAGAGATAGACTAGTAGTGGTTAGATATAGGGGACTAGAGATAGACTAGTAGTGGTTAGATATAGGGGACTAGAGATAGACTAGTAGTGGTTAGATATAGGGAACTAGAGATAGACTAGTAGTGGTTAGATATAGGGGACTAGAGATAGACTAGTAGTGGTTAGATATAGGGGACTAGAGACAGACTAGTAGTGGTTAGATATATGGATTAGAGATAGACTAGTAGTGGTTAGATATAGGGGACTAGAGATAGACTAGTAGTGGTTAGATATAGGGGACTAGAGATAGACTAGTAGTGGTTAGATATAGGGGACTAGAGATAGTCTAGTAGTGGTTAGATATAGGGGACTAGAGATAGACTAGTAGTGGTTAGATATAGGGGACTAGAGATAGACTAGTAGTGGTTAGATATAGGGGACTAGAGATAGACTAGTAGTGGTTAGATATAGGGGACTAGAGATAGACTAGTAGTGGTTAGATATAGGGGACTAGAGAAAGACTAGTAGTGGTTAGATATAGGGGACTAGAGATAGACTAGTAGTGGTTAGATATACAGGACTAGAGATAGACTAGTAGTGGTTAGATATAGGGGACTAGAGATAGACTAGTATTGGTTAGATATAGGGGACTAGAGAAAGACTAGTAGTGGTTAGATATAGGGGACTAGAGATAGACTAGTAGTGGTTAGATATAGGGGACTAGAGAAAGACTAGTAGTGGTTAGATATAGGGGACTAGAGATAGACTAGTAGTGGTTAGATATAGGGGACTAGAGATAGACTAGTAGTGGTTAGATATAGGGGAATAGAGACAGACTAGTAGTGGTTAGATATAGGGGACTAGAGATAGACTAGTAGTGGTTACATATAGGGGACTAGAGATAGACTAGTAGTGGTTAGATATAGGGGACTAGAGATAGACTAGTAGTGGTTACATATAGGGGAATAGAGACAGACTAGTAGTGGTTAGATATAGGGGACTAGAGATAGACTAGTAGTGGTTAGATATAGGGGACTAGAGAAAGACTAGTAGTGGTTAGATATAGGGGACTAGAGATAGACTAGTAGTGGTTAGATATAGGGGACTAGAGATAGACTAGTAGTGGTTAGATATAGGGGAATAGAGACAGACTAGTAGTGGTTAGATATAGGGGACTAGAGATAGACTAATAGTGGTTACATATAGGGGACTAGAGATAGACTAGTAGTGGTTAGATATAGGGGACTAGAGATAGACTAGTAGTGGTTACATATAGGGGAATAGAGACAGACTAGTAGTGGTTAGATATAGGGGACTAGAGATAGACTAGTAGTGGTTAGATATAGGGGACTAGAGATAGACTAGTAGTGGTTAGATATAGGGTTAGTGTGGTGGCGTTATTACAGCCTGCCCTCTGCTGGCCGTTTGGGGGAAGTACAGCATCATCCAAAGGCAAATATGTAAAAAAAAGAAAGAAAAAGTAATTTACTTACAGTAGTGAGTTCATACATTTTCCTACTTTTCTCCGTACTGGTCCCCCATGGGAATCGAACCCACAACCCTGGCGTTGCGAGTACCATGCTGTTTATTTGTCTTGATATCCGTTTGATCTGAAATGCAGACGCGTGATGGTAAGGGTTCCAGTGATACTCACAGTGTCAGCTTGTCCAGGTTGCCGTTGCAGTCTGAGTGATAATGTCTGTGTTGTCTGTCCTGTAGAGGTCAGATGGTGTTCTGAACGAGCCATGGGTAGCTACTGTAGCTGTCCTGACAAAGACTTCCCTGATAAGCATCAGAGCAAATTCAAGGTGGGTCCCCTTCTCTTTTTCCTCTCTCTCTCTCTCTCTCTCCCTCCCGCCCCTCCCTCCCTCTGCCTCCTCCCTCCCTTTTCCCCCTCCCTCCCTCTGCCTCCTCCCGCCCTCTGCCTCCTCCCGCCCCTCCCTCCTTCTGCCTCCTCCCTCCCTCTGCCCCCTCCCTCCCTCTGTTAAAGTACAAAAGGGAAAATAAATAAACATAAATATGGGTTGTATTTACAATGGTGTTTGTTCTTCACTGGTTGCCCTTTTCTTGCTGCTGTGATGTCACACTGGTATTTCACCCAGTAGATATGGGGGTTTATCAATAATTGTGTTTGTTTTCAAATTCTTTGGATCTGTGTAATCTGAGGGAAATATGTGCCTCTAATATGGTCATACATTTGGCAGGAGGTTAGGAAGTGCAGCTCAGTTTCCACCTCATTTTGTGGGCAGTGTGCACACAGCCAGCGTCTGTCTGTCTGTCTGTCTGTCTGTCTGTCTGTCTGTCTGTCTGTCTGTCTGTCTGTCTGTCTGTCTGTCTGTCTGTCTGTCCCTCCCTCCCCCCTCTCTGTCTCTCCCTCCCTCCCCTCCTCTCTGTCTCTCCCTCCCCCCTCTCTGTCTCTCCCTCCCCCCTCTCTGTCTCTCTCTCCCCCCCTCTCCCCCCTGTCTCCCCCCTCCCTCCCCCCCTGTCTCTCCCTCCCTCCCTCCCTCCTCTCTGTCTCTCCCTCCCCCTCCTCTCTGTCTCTCCCTCCTCCTCCCTGTGGTAAAGGATCATTTCTACCTCAGGGTATATAGTAGTAGTGTTCTATCCAGGGCTTCCACAAGGACAGATAGACAGACTGTGTCTGCAGTATAGTATGGTGTACAGACAGGTACTGTACTGTGTTAGTCAGACCAGACACAGCTTTGCTTTAATGGCCAGCTAGGTTGGATCATGGGATACCAGTAATATAGCAACGGATGACTGGTCTGTTTCTGACATGTCAAATCATTAACCAGTCAGCCTGACTCTGGCCCTCTGCCTGCGACATAGCTGCTTTTGTCTACTGTGCTGTAGACCTGATGCTAGTGCTACTGCTAACACTGTGCTGTAGACCTGATGCTAGTACTACTGCTAACACTGTGCTGTAGACCTGATGCTAGTGCTACTGCTAACACTGTGCTGTAGACCTGATGCTAGTGCTACTGCTAACACTGTGCTGTAGGCCTGATGCTAGTGCTACTGCTAACACTGTGCTGTAGACCTGATGCTAGTGCTACTGCTAACACTGTGCTGTAGGCCTGATGCTAGTGCTACTGCTAACACTGTGCTGTAGACCTGATGCTACTGCTAACACTGTGCTGTCGACCTGATGCTAGTGCTACTGCTAACACTGTGCTGTAGACCTGATGCTAGTGCTACTGCTAACACTGTGCTGTAGACCTGGCGCTAGTGCTACTGCTAACACTGTGCTGTAGACCTGATACTAGTGCTACTGCTAACACTGTGCTGTAGACCTGATGCTACTGCTAACACTGTGCTGTCGACCTGATGCTAGTGCTACTGCTAACACTGTGCTGTAGACCTGATGCTAGTGCTACTGCTAACACTGTGCTGTAGACCTGATGCTAGTGCTACTGCTAACACTGTGCTGTAGACCTGATGCTAGTGCTACTGCTAACACTGTGCTGTAGACCTGATGCTAGTGCTACTACTAACACTGTGCTGTAGACCTGATGCTAGTGCTACTGCTAACACTGTGCTGTAGACCTGATGCTAGTGCTACTGCTAACACTGTGCTGTAGACCTGATGCTAGTGCTACTGCTAACACTGTGCTGTAGACCTGATGCTAGTGCTACTGTTAACACTGTGCTGTAGACCTGATGCTAGTGCTACTGCTAACACTGTGCTGTAGACCTGATGCTAGTGCTACTGCTAACACTGTGCTGTAGACCTGATGCTAGTGCTACTGTTAACACTGTGCTGTAGACCTGATGCTAGTGCTACTGCTAACACTGTGCTGTAGACCTGATGCTAGTGCTAGTGCTAACACTGTGCTGTAGACCTGATGCTAGTGCTACTGCTAACACTGTGCTGTAGACCTGATGCTAGTGCTACTGCTAACACTGTGCTGTAGACCTGATGCTAGTGCTACTGGAACTGTGTGGAGTGTTCCCCACTGACTCAGACAATATAGAGGGTCAACTGTTAGTAGAAGCTACAGTAGTAATTCTGATAATCCATTGAATCGGGTCATTCTGTAACCCTGTTAGTAAAACATTCATTAGAGATCACATGGCTGGATACTTCAGGGTCTTTCTTCACAAAGTGTAATATGACTTTTAAGTGTCTTGTCACATCCATCCCAAATTGAGACCCAGATTTTCTCATTGTTTATCACAGACTCGTTTCACTGATGGTTTTCTCATCTGTTCTGTGTGTGTGTCTCTCTCTATGCCCCCCCTCTCTCTCTGCACCCCCTCTCTCTCTGCCTCCCCCTCTCTCTCTCTTCCATGCCTCTCTCTCCCCCACCCTCTCTCACTCTCTCACCCTTCCTCTCTCACTCTCTCTCTCTCACCCTCCCTCTCTTTCTCTCTCCCCCCCAGGTGATAAATGTGGATGACGATGGTAATGAGTTGGGCTCAGGCTTGATGGAGCTGACAGAGGAGGAGCTTATCCTCCACACCAGGAAACGTGACACTGTCAAGTGGCCTTACCTCTGTCTGCGTCGCTACGGTTACGACTCCAACCTCTTCTCCTTCGAGAGCGGGCGACGATGCCAGACTGGACAGGGTACGCACTGACCGTCAAATATTGCCTACTTTCTCTCACATATTATCAATCAATCAAATGTATTTTATAAGGGGACCTCCCGTGTGGCGCAGCGGTCTAAGGCTGAGACTGAGGCGTCACTACAGATCCGGGTTCGATCCCGGGCTGTGTCGCAGCCAGCCGCGACCGGGAGACCCATGAGGCAACGCACAATTGACCCAGCGTCGTCCGGGTTAGGAGAGGGTTTGGTTCAGCATCGTCCGGGTTAGAAGAGGGTTTGGTTCAGCGTCGTCCGGGTTAGGAGAGGGTTTGGTTCAGCATCGCCCGGGTTAGGAGAGGGTTTGGTTCAGCGTCGTCCGGGTTAGGGGAGGGTTTGGTTCAGCGTCGTCTGGGTTAGGAGAGGGTTTGGTTCAGCGTCGTCCGGGTTAGGAGAGGGTTTAGTTCAGCGTCGTCCGGGTTAGGAGAGGGTTTGGCTGGCCGGGATGTCCTTGTCCCATCGCACACTAGCGACTCCTGTGGCGGGCCGGGCGTAGTGCACGCTGACACGGTCACCAGGTGTACAGTCTTTCCTCCAACACATTGGTGCGGCTGGCTTCCGTGTTAAGCGAGCATTGTGTCAAGAAGCAGTGCGGCTTGGCAGGGTCGTGTTTCTCGACCTTCGCCTCTCCGTACGAGGGTTGCAGCGATGGGACAAGACTGTAACTATCAATTGGATATCATGAAATTGAGGAGAAAAAGTGGTAAAAAGTTTACAAAAGAAAATATATATTTTATGAAGCCCTTTTCACATCAGCAGTTGTCAGAAAGGTCTTTACAGATACCTCCCTCTCCCTCTCTCCCTCAGATACCCAGCCTAAAACCCTAAAGAGGCCTCTCTCCCTCAGATACCCAGCCTAAACCCCTAAAGAGGCAGAAGTATCTCTCCCTCAGATACCCAGCCTAAAACCCTAAAGAGGCCTCTCTCCCTCTCTCCCTCAGATACCCAGCCTAAAACCCTAAAGAGGCCTCTCTCCCTCTCTCCCTCAGATACCCAGCCTAAAACCCTAAAGAGGCCTCTCTCCCTCTCTCCCTCAGATACCCAGCCCAAAACCCTAAAGAGGCCTCTCTCCCTCTCTCCCTCAGATACCCAGCCTAAAACCCGAAAGAGGCAGAAGTATCTCTCCCTCAGATACCCAGCCTAAAACCCTAAAGAGGCCTCTCTCCCTCTCTCCCTCAGATACCCAGCCTAAACCCCTATAGAGGCAGAAGTATCTCTCCATCAGATACCCAGCCTAAACCCTAAAGAGGCAGAAGTATCTCTCCCTCTCTCCCTCAGATACCCAGCCTAAAACCCTAAAGAGGCCTCTCTCCCTCTCTCCATCAGATACCCAGCCTAAACCCTAAAGAGGCAGAAGTATCTCTCCCTCTCTCCCTCAGATACCCAGCCTAAAACCCTACCTCCCTCTCCCTCTCTCCCTCTCTCTTTCTCTCCCTTTTCATATTAGACTCTATGGACACCTGAAGGATACACTGTGTTGTCACTGTTGTTTTATCTAACTACTCCTGAGGTTGTAGTCAGTAGTCAGTGAACTGTGCTGTCAGGTTGTAGTCAGTGAACTGTGCTGTGAGGTTGTAGTCAGTGAACTGTGCTGTCAGGTTGTAGTCAGTGAACTGTGCTGTGAGGTTGTAGTCAGTGAACTGTACTGTCAGGTTGTAGTCAGTGAACTGTGCTGTGAGGTTGTAGTCAGTGAACTGT
>NC_092096.1:14720505-14728698 GCF_045679555.1 Salvelinus alpinus
ATAGCCAGACTGTGCTCACTGAGTCTGTACCTAGTCAATGTTTTCCTCAGTTTTCTATCAGTCACAGTGGTCAGATAGTCTGCCACCATGTACTGTCTGTTTAGAGCCAAATAGCATTGAAGTTTACTTTGATTTTTTGTGGTGTCTTTCCAATAGGTTATATATTTTTCTTTTTGTTTTGTGATGATTTGGTTGGGCCAGATTTTCTGAGGGCTGTCCCGAGGCTCTATGGGGTTGGTTTGGGTTGGTGAACTGAGCCTCAGAACCAGCTGGCTGAGGGGACTCTTCTCTGGTTTCATCTCTTGACATTGTAGAGCTGTGTGATGGAATGTTTTAGGGTCACTTGTTTTTAGATGGTTGTAAAATTTGATGGCTCTTTTTTCTATTCGAATGAGGAGGGGATATTGGCCCAATTCTGCCCTACATGCGTTATTTGGAGTTTTTCTTTGTACTTGCAATACAGTCTTGCAAAACTCTGCATGCAATACTTCAATTGGATGTTTGTCCCATTTAGTAAATTCATTATTAGACAGCGGACCCCATACTTCACTGCCATATAGAGCAATTGGTTCTATAACTGATTGAAAAATTTTGAGCCAGATTCTAATTGGAATTTCAATTTTGATGTTCCTTTTAATGGCATAGAATGCTCTTCTTGCTTTGTCTCTCAGCTCATTCACAGCCATGTGAAAGCTACCTGTGTTGCTGATATTTAGTCCTAGATATGTGTAGTTTTTGGTGTGTTCTAATAGAACTGTGTCCAAATAGAATTTATATTTGTCATCCTTATTTCCGGACCTTTTTTGGAATATCATTATATTTGTTTTTTTTAGGTTAACGGTCAGAGCCCAAGTCTGACAGAACCTGTGAAGATGATCTAGGTGTTGCTGTAACCCCTCTTTAGTGGGAGACAGCAGCACCAGGTCATCTGCGTACAGCAGACACTTGATTTCAGTGTTGTGTAGGGTGATACCAGGTGCTGCCGATTCTTCTAATGTTTTTGCCAATTCATTAATGTAGATGTTAAATAATGTTGGACTTATTGGGCAGCCCTGTTTCACTCCCCGCCCCTGAGAGAAGAAGTCTGTTTGCTTGTTGCCAATTTTAACCGCACATTTGTTTTTAGTGTACATTGATTTAATAAAATCATATGTTTTCCCTCCAATACCACTTTCTATTAGTTTATAAAAAAGACCTTCGTGCCAAATTGAATCAAATGCTTTCTTGAAATCTACAAAACACGAGTAGATTTTGCCTTTGTTTTGGTTAACTTGTTTATCAATTAGAGTGTGGAGGGTGTAAATGTGGTCTGTTGTACGATAATTTTTTAGAAATCCAATCTGGCTTCTGCTCAGGACGTTGTGTTCGTCAAGGAAATGATGTAGTCTGCTATTTATAATACTGCAGAGAATTTTCCCCAAGTTGCTGTTAACGCATATTCCTCTGTAATTATTTGGGTCAAATTTGTCTCCATTTTTATAGATTGGTGTGATCAATCCCTGGTTCCAAATATCGGGGAAAATACCTGCAGTGAGGATAATGTTGAAGAGTTTGAGTATAGCCAATTTGAATTTGTGGTCTGTATATTTGATCATTTCATTTAAAATCCCATCAGCACCACAGGCCTTTTTGGGTTGGAGATTGCATATTTTTTCCAATAATTCTTCTTCTGTAATTTGGGTATCCACAGGATTCTGATAGTCTTTGACTGCTAATTCAAGGATTTGTAATTTATCTTGTATATCTTTTTGTTCTGGGCTCTTTGTTATATTGCTGTAGAGGTTTGCAAAGTGATTTCTCCACATATCCCCATTTTGGATAGCCAACTCCTCATGATGAGGTTTGTTTAATTTATTCCAATTCTCCCAGAAGTGGTTTGATTCTATGGATTCCTCAATTCCATCCAGCTGATTTCTAATGTGCTGTTCCTTTTTTGTTCTTAGGGTGCGTTTGTATTGCTTCAGTGTTTCCCCATATTGAAGGCGTATATTTTTGTTGTCTGGTTCTCTGTGTTTTTGATTAGATATATTTCTCAATGACTTTCTTAGATTTTTGCAATCATTATCAAACCATTTTTCATTATCTGTTATTTTTGGTTTGCTCTTATGCTTCTTTAGATTAGCCAAGGAGGCTAATTTGTCAAATATAAAGTTTATGTTCCTAACGGCCAAATTTACACCTTCATTGCTGAAGGAGAATGTTAAGGCTAAAAAGTTGTCCAGGAGAGATTGTATTTTTTGGCTACTAATTGCTTTTTGGTAGATGTCTGTACTGTTTGCACTCCATCTATAGGCTTGTTTAGTACCATGTAATTTATTGGGCCATGATGCTTCATGGTTGGGTTCTGCTCTTCTCAGATACACTGTGATTTTACTGTGGTCTGAGAGAGGTGTTAGTGGGCTGACTGTGAAGGCTCTGAGAGACTCTGGGTTTAGGTCGGTGAGGAAGTAGTCTACAGTGCTGCTGCCAAGGGATGAGCTGTAGGTGTACCTACCAAAAGAGTCTCCTCTCAGCCTGCCATTGACTATGTACAGACCCAGTGTTCGACAGAGCCTCAGGAGCTGTAATCCATTTTTGTTTTTCACTTTGTCATAGTTGTTTCTGTGGGGGTATGTGGGGAGGGAAAGGTTATTGCTTCCTGGTAGGTGTTTATCCCCATGACTGTTAATAGTGTCTTGTTCTTCTGCTATTCTAGCATTCAGGTCTCCACAGACCAGTACGTTGCCTTGGGCCTGAAAGTGACTAATCTCTCCCTCTAGAATGGAGAAGCTCTCTTCGTTGAAGTAGGGTGACTCTGAGGGGGGAATGTATGTGGCACAGAGGAAGACATTTTTATCTGTCAAGATAGCTTCCTTGTTGATTTTTAACCAGATAAAGAATTCTCCTGTTTTGATCAATTCGATTGAATGAATTAGTTCAGATTTATACCATATTAGCATTCCCCCTGAGTCTCTGCCCTGTTTGATTCCTTTTAATTTAGTGGATGGTATGATTATCTCCCTATAACCTAGTGGACAGCCAGTGGAAACATCACCTCTGCACCATGTTTCCTGTAGTACTAAAATATCAACATCATCAATTTCTTTCAGGAAGTCTGGGTTTCTGCTCTTTAGCCCAAAAGCAGAGGACTTCAATCCTTGTATATTCCAACATGCAACGTAAAAAGACTTCATCACTTTTTTTTTTTCTCTTTTCTTTACCTTTCAAAATGAGACAAACACTCACAATCCAAGAAGAACCATTAAAATCGGATTTTTCAATTTAAGTAAACTCTTATTTTGCAAATGTGATTTGTTTATCATTTAGATAGAATTTGTGTCATGCCACTTGGGTGGATGTAGTGTGAGAATGGTGGAGTTCTTGTGCTCATCTTACCATGACCCTCGGCCCATCACATGTGAGCATCCATGACCCTCGGCCTATCACATGTGAGCATCCATGACCCTCGGCCTATCACATGTGAGCATAGTAGACTCAGCATTTGTTTAATGTCACTCATTTGGTTGGTGGGGGCTGGGCCAGTTGCTCCTCTCACAGCCTGTGCGTAGCTCTGCCTGCTGGGCTGTGGCTCCTCCAGGTGTGGGTCTGCGGTGGGGAGGAGGGGGGTGGTAGGCCTCATCTGGGTGGCTCTGAAGCTGGGCTGGGGTGGTCTGTGCTGCGCTGGCTGTGGTGGGCATTGAGGTTGGTGGTGCTGTGGTCGTGGCTGGGGGGTCCAGGGTGCTGGTCCGGGATGTTGTCTCGGTGATCTCGGCGGGGTGGAGATTGCTCCGCTGTTCCTGGGTGGAGAGTTCGGGCTGCGGTTTAAAGCGACGTCCTTGAGAGTCTTGGCAAGGATGGGGACTGTCTCCCTGTACAGGTGAACATGGTCATAGAGACAGTCCAGATCGAGGGTGGGATGGTGGGCCAGGTGTACATTGGGTCGCAGGGCACAGTCCCGGGATAGGCTGGCGTTTATTCTTTGGATTGTGGCAGGGTGGAAGTCCCTCCTCTGTAGAAGGGTTGACACTATGATTCTTGAGTTGGGGAAGATTGCGGAGGCCTTCTCAATCACTCCCCGTAGTGAAGTCGCCACCCTCTCCTGCTGAGCACGCAGGTCGTTGCTTCCGGTATGTATGATTATGTGGCTTGGCGACCCGAGATGGTTCTTATCAAGCAGCTCCATGGCACTTTGCGTTGTTGGGCACCACACCTTTCTCGTTTTGTGTCTAGGGAAAAGTTTCTTCTCCTGAACATACTTCCCATTTGAGTCCATTAACAGGACGATGTCAGCCAGTGTTTCTTCTGGACTGGGGGGGGCAGAGGGGGGGCTGGTGGGTGTTGGAGCTGGGGTGTGGCTGGTCTGTGTGGGTGCCACTGTCAGTGGGAGGCTGTTCTGTGGGTTGGGGAGGAGGGGTGCAGCAGCCAGGGCTGGGGAAGTCTGGCTGGTTGAGCTGGGCTCCTCTGCTGTGTGAGGGCAGGTCATAGGGTGGTGATCTATCTGCTCCTGCAGCCTGTCCTCTGCTCTCTTTCTCTCCTGCAGCTCCTCTCTTAGTGCGGTCAGCTCCTTATTGCTGCTCTGCCTGTCTTTTTGGAGCTCTCTCACCTCCTTTGTTAGATCAGCCAGCTCTCTCTTGAGTCCGTCTCTCTCTTGCTGAACCTCTTTCAGCTGTGTTGCAAGGCTGCTGTCCTGCTCTGTCCTCACCTTGGTTAGGAGCTCCTCTAAGGTGTGGTTGTCTGGTTGCTGTTTGCTCACGCTCTCCCTGAGCAGGACCACCTCCCCCTCCAGTTTGGTGAACTCATCCCTCATGGCAGCCATGGTGGTGAGGAGGGCCTGAGCCTGCTCTGCACTGAGGGGGTCGCTCTCCTCTTGGGGCGTGTCCTCCACTATGGTGGGAAGAGAGGTGCTGGATGTGCCTTGTTGGGTGGGGAGGGTAAGGGTGAGGGTGGTGCTGGGGGAGTTTGTCTTGTGGGAGGGCATGTCACTGGTGGTGTCCTTCTCTCTCTCCGCTCTCTCCTTAATGGTCTGAAAGTCTGTTTCAAACAGCCTGATGTTACCTTGCACCATGACAGTCCCAGTCTTGTAGAGGTTGATTGTTATCATGGTGCTGTCAGGGTCGTCTGTCTCTTTGATTTTCAGCTTCCACCCATTACAGATTCCCTCTTTCTTTATGCATGGGTAGTGAGAGCAGACTGCTGAGCGCCATGCATTTGGCTGGTCAGTGAGGAAGATGAGATTACTCACGTCACCGTTTTTGTAGAGGTCTGCAAAAAGGGTTTCTGGCCTCTCCTCTAGTAGTTTCTGTTTGAAAGCTTTCCTCATTGTGTCATTTTTGACCTTTTTTGGGTAGAGAATGGATTCTGCGCTGAGGGGGAGTGGGGACATGGTGTCTGTGCGCTCTGCTACTACCGCTACTGCTGCGCTGTTCTGCTGCCCCGTTGCCATGGCAACCGATTTGTTCGTCTGCTGTTCGCGCTACTTTCAAAAATCAGCAAATATAGTGAAAAATCCTCACACAAAAGACTGAAGATATGTTTACAGTTAGTCCGTGCTCCTTTTTGGTTTACTCACTCAGTTTGGTCGTTTGATGTAGTTGTATTAACTGACCTTGTTAGGTTTGTTCTAGCTCGTTTCTTATGGCTAGCTTGTTAGTCTGCTGGCTGGGTCTTTGTTGTGTAGCTAGCTAGCTAGACTCAAGACTTCTTAACTTGAGGCGCAAAGTTACTTTTTTTTTCTATTCTGAATGTATAGAGTTGTTGTTCATCACTTCTTGTCTGGAATTCTTCTTCGATTAGAGTGTTTATCTCATTCTAAAAACCTAAAAAATCAAATATATCAGGAGCTCATGTTGAGCATGACTCTCTCTCTCTCAATTCCTCTCTCTCTCTCTCTCTCTGTCTCTGTCTCTCTCTCTGTCTCTCTCTCTCTCTCTCTCTCTCTCTCTCTCTCTCTCTCTCTCTCTCTCTTTCTCTCTCTCTCTCTCTCTCTCTCTCTCTCTCTCTCTCTCTCTCTGTCTCTGTCTCTGTCTCTGTCAATTCAATTCAATTCAATTCAAGGGGCTTTATTGGCATGGGAAACATGTGTTAACATTGCCAAAGCAAGTGAGGTAGGTAATATACAAAAGTCAAATAAACAATAAAAATGAACAGTAAACATTACACATACAGAAGTTTCAAAACAATAAAGACATTACAAATGTCATATTATATATATGCAGTGTTGTAACAATGTACAAATGGTTAAAGCACACAAGTTAAAATAAATAAACATAAATATGGGTTGTATTTACAGTGGTGTTTGTTCTTCACTGGTTGCCCTTTTCTTGTGGCAACAGGTCACAAATCTTGCTGCTGTGATGGCACACTGTGGAATTTCACCCAGTAGATATGGGAGTTTATCAAAATTGGATTTGTTTTCGAATTCTTTGTGGATCTGTGTAATCTGAGGGAAATATGTCTCTCTAATATGGTCATACATTGGGCAGGAGGTTAGGAAGTGCAGCTCAGTTTCCACCTCATTTTGTGGGCAGTGTGCACATAGCCTGTCTTCTCTTGAGAGCCATGTCTGCCTACGGCGGCCTTTCTCAATAGCAAGGCTATGCTCACTGAGTCTGTACATAGTCAAAGCTTTCCTTAAGTTTGGGTCAGTCACAGTGGTCAGGTATTCTGCCACTGTGTACTCTCTGTTTAGGGCCAAATAGCATTCTAGTTTGCTCTGTTTTTTTGTTAATTCTTTCCAATGTGTCAAGTAATTATCTTTTTGTTTTCTCATGATTTGGTTGGGTCTAATTGTGCTGTTGTCCTGGGGCTCTGTGGGGTGTGTTTGTGTTTGTGAACAGAGCCCTAGGACCAGCTTGCTTAGGGGACTCTTCTCCAGGTTCATCTCTCTGTAGGTGATGGCTTTGTTATGGAAGGTTTGGGAATCGCTTCCTTTTAGGTGGTTGTAGAATTTAACGGCTCTTTTCTGGATTTTGATAATTAGTGGGTATCGGCCTAATTCTGCTCTGCATGCATTATTTGGTGTTCTACGTTGTACACGGAGGATATTTTTGCAGAATTCTGCATGCAGAGTCTCAATTTGGTGTTTGTCCCATTTTGTGAAATCTTGGTTGGTGAGCCGACCCCAGACCTCACAACCATAAAGGGCAATGGGCTCTATGACTGATTCAAGTATTTTTAGCCAGATCCTAATTGGTATGTTGAAATTTATGTTCCTTTTGATGGCATAGAAGGCCCTTCTTGCCTTGTCTCTCAGATCGTTCACAGCTTTGTGGAAGTTACCTGTGGTGCTGATGTTTAGGCCGAGGTATGTATAGTTTTTTGTGTGCTCTAGGGCAATGGTGTCTAGATGGAATTTGTGGTCCTGGTGACTGGACCTTTTTTGGAACACCATTATTTTGGTCTTACTGAGATTTACTGTCAGGGCCCAGGTCTGACAGAATCTGTGCAGAAGATCTAGGTGCTGCTGTAGGCCCTCCTTGGTTGGTGACAGAAGCACCAGATCATCAGCAAACAGTAGACATTTGACTTCGGATTCTAGTAGGGTGAGACCGGGTGCTGCAGACTGTTCTAGTGCCCGCGCCAATTCGTTGATATATATGTTGAAGAGGGTGGGGCTTAAGCTGCATCCCTGTCTCACCCCACGACCCTGTGTGAAGAAATGTGTGTGTTTTTTGCCAATTTTAACCGCACACTTGTTGTTTGTGTACATGGATTTTATAATGTCGTATGTTTTACCCCCAACACCACTTTCCATCAATTTGTATAGCAGACCCTCATGCCAAATTGAGTCGAAGGCTTTTTTGAAATCAACAAAGCATGAGAAGACTTTGCCTTTGTTTTGGTTTGTTTGGTTGTCAATTAGGGTGTGTAGGGTGAATACATGGTCTGTTGTACGGTAATTTGGTAAAAAGCCAATTTGACATTTGCTCAGTACATTGTTTTCATTGAGGAAATGTACGAGTCTGCTGTTAATGATAATGCAGAGTATTTTCCCAAGGTTACTGTTGACGCATATTCCACGGTAGTTATTGGGGTCAAATTTGTCTCCACTTTTGTGGATTGGGGTGATCAGTCCTTGGTTCCAAATATTGGGGAAGATGCCAGAGCTAAGGACGATGTTAAAGAGTTTTAGTATAGCCAATTGGAATTTGTTGTCTGTATATTTGATCATTTCATTAAGGATACCATCAACACCACAGGTCTTTTTGGGTTTGA
>NC_092096.1:14728798-14763798 GCF_045679555.1 Salvelinus alpinus
ATCTCTGTCTGGCCATCTGTCTGGACAGTGGTAGGTAATATATATCTGTCTGGCCATCTGTCTGGCCAGCGGTAGGTAATATATCTCTGTCTGGCCATCTGTCTGGCCAGTGGTAGGTATTATATCTCGGTCTGGCCATCTGTCTGGCCAGTGGTAGGTATTCTATCTCTGTCTGGCCATCTGTCTGGACAGTGGTAGGTAATATATCTCTGTCTGGCCATCTGTCTGGCCAGTGGTAGGTATTCTATCTCGGTCTGGCCATCTGTCTGGCCAGTGGTAGGTATTCTATCTCTGTCTGGCCATCTGTCTGGACAGTGGTAGGTAATATATCTCTGTCTGGCCATCTGTCTGTCCAGCGGTAGGTAATATACCTCTGTCTGGCCATCTGTCTGGCCAGTGGTAGGTAATATGTTCACTAACTTTCTCACTGACGTCTGTTCATGTTCATATTTGCATGCGCTCTGAGCACTGTACTCGAACCTAAAATCAGATCCCTGTTCTGTACATTAGCAACCTGTTAATATGCTAAGTGTTGCTTTGTGCAATGTGATGCATTAAACTACAGTCAAGTGGGCTTTTCAACCTCTCCTCTATCCGCTCCTGTGATGAAAAATAACTATTTTACTTTCCCTCTGAAAATGCCTCTCAAAGAATCCCTAAGTCGACCCATAATGCCTCTGCTGCTTTCCCAGGCCTATATGAGCCTAACCAACAACCTCTGCTGCTATCCCAGGCCTATATGGCCTAACCAACAACCTCTGCTGCTTTCCCAGGCCTATATGAGCCTAGCCAACAACCAGCCAACCTTCACAATGGATTATTTTAAACACTAAACACAAGTTCTGCTTCCCACATGTCAGTCTATATAATTCACTAATGCCTGTGAGTGGCTTGTTCATTTGGATTGGGGGGGGGGGGGGGGTGCTCTCTGCACTCTCTGGTCCGCAGCGCTACCCATCTACGAAGCCCGTTCCTGTCTCACAGTTTCCAGTAGTAGGTTTATATCATTACAATCCACAGCTAGAACGACTAAGTGTTATTTTACATTAGTCCCAAATGGCACCCTACTCACTGGATATAGTGCATTTATAAAGGGAATAGAGTGCCGTTTGGGACTAAGACTAAGGCTGACCCCTGGCGACCCCGGAGAGCTCCCAAGCATGCAAATGGGGTGAGTCAGAGATTGGCGGCAGCGCGACGAGCCTCTGCAGAGCGGAGTGAGTGGGAGAAGAGCGAGAGAAAGAGAGTGGGAAAGGAGAGAGCTGCTAGCGTGGTATTGGTGCAGCAACAGCAGGCAGGAATCCACATCAGTCAGAGTCCACACCCTGGTCTCTCTGTAATGACACGTTTCTCTGGCGGTGCGGGGGAGAGACTCTACATGGCCTTTAGTCATCATAACTAGCCTACAGTGTACACACGCTCTCCTGAACGGCGGTGTAGTTTCTCCTGCACGGCGGTTTAGTTTCTCCTGCACGGCGGTGTAGTTTCTCCTGCACGGCGGTTTAGTTTCTCCTGAACGGCGGTGTAGTTTCTCCTGCACGGCTGTGTAGTTTCTCCTGCACGGCTGTGTAGTTTCTCCTGCACGGCTGTGTAGTTTCTCCTGCACGGCGGTGTAGTTTCTCCTGCACGGCAGTGTAGTTTCTCCTGCACGGCTGTGTAGTTTCTCCTGAGTTTCTTCTTTTTCATAATAGCCTACTTTACTGCACCTACTTGCCTTCAGCTCCTCTAAGATAACCATGGCCCCGTGTCAATTCCCGGCTAAGTTGACTGGGGCGTTATACAGAGCTGAAGGGGAGCCTGGGGAAATCAAGTAGGAGGTCTACGCCTCTCCTCAGACCTATTAGTCAACTAATTACACACACAGAGATTACCTCTGACCACTCCCTCCATAGGAGTTCTTAACACCAGTTAAACTAGTAGGACACACCTGTGGCTGTTCAACTATTGTGTAGAGAGTCAGAGAGTTGTTCAGTAGGTGAACACGGTCAGAGAGGAGAGTTGTTCAGTAGGTGAACACGGTCAGAGAGGAGAGTTGTTCAGTAGGTGAACACGGTCAGAGAGGAGAGTTGTTCAGTAGGTGAACACGGTCAGAGAGGAGAGTTGTTCAGTAGGTGAACACGGTCAGAGAGGAGAGTTGTTCAGTAGGTGAACATGGTCAGAGAGGAGAGTTGGTCAGAGAGGAGAGTTGTTCAGTAGGTGAACATGGTCAGAGAGGAGAGTTGTTTAGTAGGTGAACATGGTCAGAGAGGAGAGTTGTTCAGTAGGTGAACATGGTCAGAGAGGAGAGTTGTTCAGTAGGTGAACACGGTCAGAGAGGAGAGTTGTTCAGTAGGTGAACATGGTCAGAGAGGAGAGTTGTTCAGTAGGTGAACACGGTCAGAGAGGAGAGTTGTTCAGTAGGTGAACACCGTCAGAGAGGAGAGTTGTTCAGTAGGTGAACATGGTCAGAGAGGAGAGTTGTTCAATAAGTGAACACGGTCAGAGAGGAGAGTTCTTCAGTAGGTGAACATGGTCAGAGAGGAGAGTTGTTCAGTAGGTGAACATGGTCAGAGAGGAGAGTTGTTCAGTAGGTGAACACGGTCAGAGAGGAGAGTTGTTCAGTAGGTGAACACGGTCAGAGAGGAGAGTTGTTCAGTAGGTGAACATGGTCAGAGAGGAGAGTTGTTCAGTAGGTGAACACGGTCAGAGAGGAGAGTTGTTCAGTAGGTGAACACGGTCAGAGAGGAGAGTTGTTCAGTAGGTGAACACGGTCAGAGAGGAGAGTTGTTCAGTAGGTGAACATGGTCAGAGAGGAGAGTTGAACTCCACGGTCAGCGATTGGTTAAACACAGATACACTCACTTTCTCTCTGTTCCTTGTTGTTTTCAGAAACGGTTTACACAATACACACATCTCTGACACAACACACACCTCTCTGACACAACACACACCTCTCACACAACACACACAACACACACATCTCTGACACAACACACACCTCTCACACAACACATACCTCACAGTACAAAAACTACACACCTCTCACACACAATTCCCCCTTTGTGTGTGAAGTTTCTAGTTTCCACTTTGTTAAGTGCTGTTGGCCCTCAGCTGGATTCCTAAACTTGTTAGACAATTACAGACGTAACCCTCATGCCAGACAACTCTACTCCCTCAACTCTCCACTGCATTTGTTTTAATCTCAATAAAATGCTCTCAGAAGTGACAGAAAAGTTAGTCCATTTAAGACAACTGCCCGTCTTCACGTTCCCTTCTTCACGTTCCCTTCTTCACGTTCCCGTCTTCACGTTCCCTTCTTCACGTTCCCGTCTTCACGTTCCCAGTCTTCACGTTCCCAGTCTTCCCGTTCCCAGTCTTCACGTTCCCGTCTTCACGTTCCCGTCTTCACGTTCCCTTCTTCACGTTCCCGTCTTCACGTTCCCATCTTCACGTTTCCGTCTTCACGTTCCCAGTCTTCACGTTCCCGTCTTCACGTTCCCGTCTTCACGTTCCCAGTCTTCACGTTCCCTTCTTCACGTTCCCAGTCTTCACGTTCCCAGTCTTCACGTTCCCGTCTTCACGTTCCCGTCTTCACGTTCCCTTCTTCACGTTCCCGTCTTCACGTTCCCATCTTCACGTTTCCGTCTTCACGTTCCCAGTCTTCACGTTCCCGTCTTCACGTTCCCGTCTTCACGTTCCCTTCTTCACGTTCCCAGTCTTCACGTTCCCAGTCTTCACGTTCCCGTCTTCACGTTCCCGTCTTCACTTTCCCGTCTTCACGTTCCCAGTCTTCACGTTCCCAGTCTTCACGTTCCCAGACTTCACGTTCCCGTCTTCACGTTCCCGTCTTCACGTTCCCAGTCTTCACGTTCCCCGTCTTCACGTTCCCAGTCTTCACGTTTCAGTCTTCACGTTCCCCGTCTTCACGTTCCCCATCTTCACGTTCCCAGTCTTCACGTTCCCCGTCTTCACGTTCCCGTCTTCACGTTCCCGTCTTCACGTTCCCGTCTTCACGTTCCCAGTCTTCACGTTCCCAGTCTTCACGTTCCCCGTCTTCACGTTCCCCGTCTTCACGTTCCCAGTCTTCACGTTCCCCGTCTTCACGTTCCCGTCTTCACGTTCCCGTCTTCACGTTCCCCGTCTTCACGTTCCCGTCTTCACGTTCCCAGTCTTCACGTTCCCATCTTCACGTTCCCAGTCTTCACTTTCCCAGTCTTCACGTTCCCAGTCTTCACTTTCCCAGTCTTCACTTTCCCAGTCTTCACGTTCCCAGTCTTCACGTTCCCGTCTTCACGTTCCCAGTCTTCACGTTCCCAGACTTCACGTTCCCGTCTTCACGTTCCCGTCTTCACGTTCCCAGACTTCACGTTCCCGTCTTCACGTTCCCGTCTTCACGTTCCCGTCTTCACGTTCCCAGTCTTCACGTTCCCCGTCTTCACGTTCCCAGTCTTCACGTTCCCCGTCTTCACGTTCCCAGTCTTCACGTTCCCCGTCTTCACGTTCCCGTCTTCACGTTCCCGTCTTCACGTTCCCGTCTTCACGTTCCCAGTCTTCACGTTCCCCGTCTTCACGTTCCCAGTCTTCACGTTCCCCGTCTTCACGTTCCCGTCTTCACGTTCCCAGTCTTCACGTTCCCGTCTTCACGTTCCCCGTCTTCACGTTCCCATCTTCACGTTCCCAGTCTTCACTTTCCCAGTCTTCACGTTCCCCGTCTTCACGTTCCCCGTCTTCACGTTCCCGTCTTCACGTTCCCGTCTTCACGTTCCCGTCTTCACGTTCCCCGTCTTCACGTTCCCATCTTCACGTTCCCAGTCTTCACTTTCCCAGTCTTCACGTTCCCAGTCTTCACGTTCCCCGTCTTCACTTTCCCAGTCTTCACGTTCCCAGTCTTCCCGTTCCCAGTCTTCACGTTCCCAGTCTTCACGTTCCCAGTCTTCCCGTTCCCAGTCTTCACGTTCCCAGTCTTCACGTTCCCAGTCTTCACGTTCGCGTCTTCAACTGTTTATCTTTCTTACTGCTCACAGATGTTGCGTACTTCAGTGAACTCATTCAGTGAACTCATTCAGTGAACTCATTCAGTGAACTCATTCAGTGAACTCATTCAGTGAGCAAAACATGTATTTTCTTTTAGAATTGAAGTATTTCCTTACATTGCTATAGATTTATCTGTAGTACTAGCATGAATCAGTACAGTACAACTATAGAAACCTGGACTGGCGTAGTTGTGCAGTGACCTCGTTTTGTAGTGATGTACAGTTCGCGGATGATTTAGTTAATTTTTGAACGACTCTTTTTACTGACTCGAGAGTTTTATGATTCATTTCTTTTTAATACGTGCTTCTCCAGCTCGGCGGCTCCGGAGACGTGCTTCGACCAGCGACTGTCTGTTATGTAGATCATGTTGCAGGCAGCATAGAGGACAAAACATACACATTTACAACTGCTAGTATCAACGACAAATACAAATCATGACAAAAACAAAGTGATTAACCAGTCATAACTAGCCAATGGCAATGCAGATTACACAGTCTAGTCATGGTGCAAAGAATGAATGTAATTAATTGATTTTATAGAATGTTATCGATGGACACAGCTTTGTAGAACCAAAACAGCTTACACAGCCTACCTCTTCTCAACGAACTCCAGAACGAATCGCTCGGGGGGGGGGGGGACTGCAGTTCGCAAGTTTATATGAACTTATCTCCCTTAAAGCAGTCAAGTCGTTCACAGTCCGCGACTACACCTCATTTCAAAGGGAGCGAGAAGTAATCTTATGTGTACGTCTACCAATCACAAATGTAGAGTGTTCGAAGCAGACTTTTTTGTAAGTCTGTCACAGGTGACAGCTCCTATAACCCCATATGGTGAACGAGAGGCTTGTAGAATCATGAGTCTTTTGAGGTTTTGACTTCATCGTTCTCCGGTAGGGAGTCCTGCACTCTCTGGGCATTACTGAAATCAAATGAACGAAGTCAGTCGAAAGATTCGTTCATTTGACTGAACAATTTGAAAAGAGCCGAGTTGAAATTCCCATCACTACTCACCTGACACCCACACAGTGTAGGCTAGAGGTCAAAGGTCAGAGGTTCTGTTTGTTTATCGATCAGAACAGAGATGGCTGCCATAACACCCTAACCCCATCAGACATGGTAACCTACTGACCCTTACTTCCTGCCTGGTCAGCCAGACTAAAGCCCCTCTGGGCCAGAGACCTGGTAGCCCTGTAGTCTGTGTCCCAAATGACAGCCTATTGCATGGTCCAGTCCTCCAGTATCCCCAACTGTGGTTCCCAACTCCAGGTTAACTCCTAGTGGAAGTGGTTAACTCATGGTGGGAGTGGTTAACTCCTAGTGGGAGTGGTTAACTCATGGTGGGAGTGGTTAACTCATAGTGGGAGTGGTTAACTCCTAGTGGGAGTGGTTTCTGTGTAGGTGACAGTACAGGGTCACAACAGGCTAAGTACACTGTGACTGTGAAAGCATGTGTGTGGGTGTTTGAGTGTGTCATCGTAGGGTGTGTGTGTGTGTGTGTGTGTGTGTGTGTGTGTGTGTGTGTGTGTGTGTGTGTGTTCCTGACTGCGTGGGTGAGTGAAAGCAATTAGTGCATGTGAGTGTTTGTGTGTGTGTGTGTGCCTGCCTGCCTTTGTGCATGCCATGGATGAGTGGGTACATGATTATGCACTTTGTGTGTGTTTGTGCTCAGTGTGTGTACCTGGTTGTGTGTGTGTTCAGGTTATGAGTGTGTGTGTACCTGGTTGTGTGTGTGCTCAGGTTATGAGTGTGTGTACCTGGTTGTGTGTGTGCTCAGGTTATGAGTGTGTGTGTACCTGGTTGTGTGTGTGTTCAGGTTATGAGTGTGTGTACCTGGTTGTGTGTGTGCTCGGGTTATGAGTGTGTGTGTACCTGGTTGTGTGTGTGTGTGTGTGTACCTGGTTATGTGTGTACCTGGTTGTGTGTGTGTGTGTGTGTGTGTACCTGGTTGTGTGTGTGTGTGTGTGTACCTGGTTGTGTGTGTGTGTGTACCTGGTTGTGTGTGTGTGTGTGTGTGTACCGGGTTGTGTGTGTGTGTGTGTGTGTGTGTGTGTGTGTGTGTGTGTGTGTACCTGGTTGTGTGTGTGTGTGTGTGTGTGTGTGTACCTGGTTGTGTGTGTGTGTGTGTGTGTGTGTACCTGGTTGTGTGTGTGTACCTGGTTGTGTGTGTGTACCTGGTTGTGTGTGTGTGTGTGTACCTGGTTGTGTGTGTGTGTGTGTGTACCTGGTTGTGTGTGTGTGTGTGTACCTGGTTGTGTGTGATCAGTGTGGTGGCTCTCCTCTCCTCCTCTCCTCCAGGCTGTGGTTATCAGCTCATCTTGATGATGGAATCTGGTCGTCTGGTTGGCAGACAGAGTAGAGCAGTACAGGGCCCAGTACACACACACGTACACACGTACACACACACGTATACACACGTACACACGTACACACGTATACACGTACACACACACGTACACACACACGTACACACACACGTACACACACACACACACACACACACACACACACACACACACACACACACACACACACACACACACACACACACACACACACACACACACACACACAGAGTTAGCCCAGGGCAGGAGCACAGCACTAGGCAGGGAGAGGGCCTGGGAGTCACCTGACTGGCTGACTGGCTGCTGCAGAGGGCAGACAGACAGGTCATTAACAAATCATTGACAGGCTGCAAGGACTGTGTGACCTACCTACGCTATTTCACCGCTAAGGCTAGCCAAATCAAATCCAGCCAGGTCACCCGTGCTACAAGTCCGTATTGGACGTCCGTCCACGTCTGAGGACGTCGGGAGATGCCGTGGAGACCGGTTACTAGGGGTAACGGTGAGCTCTGGTCCCGTCCAGTAGGTTTCAGTAAGCATCAGTCTCTGGTTCTTAAGGTTGCATGTTCCAGCCATATAAAGGTTATTTTGAAATGTTTGTTTATTTATTTGTTAATTTAACCTTTTTTTATTTAACTTGTTTCAAGCCGATACCAAGCCTTAACCCTAACCATAACCATTCAGAGTTAATGTCTACATTTAACATTTAACTTGGTAATTTGACGTTTTGATAAACGTGGATGAACGTCTCATTCTGAGAGATAAATCACCGCAACAAGGAAGGTTGTTTCAGCGGTTCACATCGCGTTTCTCTAGATCTTTAGGCCCGAAGTGTAAACCAGAGTGATGCTCTGTTTCCCTGTGTTGTGTACTCCTCTGCTTGGTACACTGCTTCCTGACTGCAAGGTTCACATCGCGTTTCTCTAGATCTTTAGGCCCGAAGTGTAAACCAGAGTGATGCTCTGTTTCCCTGTGTTGTGTACTCCTCTGCTTGGTACACTGCTTCCTGACTGCAAAGTAACAACAAGGGACTGTACATAACAACCACCAGCTGGGGACCCTTTTAATTCAAACCCATCCATCCAAGATGCATGTTTTATGTTTGCAATGTAGGGTAATGTCTCCTTGGCCTCTGCAGTAATAATGAACTGAACATGTCTATCAGAGGTTAGTTAAACCTCCTTTTAACCTTCTTAATGGATCAACGTGTCTGTTTTGTTCTAGATGTTGTTCTGTCACTGTAATGTCAAGTCAGGACCTCCCACTGTTCTGGTGGGACATTATAAACATCACTGTAATGTCAGGACCTCCCACTGTTCTGGTGGGACATTTTAAACATCACTGTAATGTCAGGACCTCCCACTGTTCTGATGGGACATTATAAACATCACTGTAATGTCAGGACCTCCCACTGTTCAGATGGGACATTTTAAACATCACTGTAATGTCAGGACCTCCCACTGGTCTGATGGGACATTTTAAACATCACTGTAATGTCAGGACCTCCCACTGTTCTGGTGGGACATTTTAAACATCACTGTAATGTCAGGACCTCCCACTGTTCTGGTGGGACATTTTAAACATCACTAATGTCAAGACCTCCCACTGTTCTGGTGGGACATTTTAAACATCACTAATGTCAAGACCTCCCACTGTTCTGATGGGACATTTTAAACATCACTAATGTCAAGACCTCCCACTGTTCTGATGGGACATTATAAACATCACTGTAATGTCAGGACCTCCCACTGTTCTGATGGGACATTTTAAACATCACTAATGTCAAGACCTCCCACTGTTCTGATGGGACATTATAAACATCACTGTAATGTCAGGACCTCCCACTGTTCTGGTGGGACATTTTAAACATCACTAATGTCAAGACCTCCCACTGTTCTGATGGGACATTATAAACATCACTGTAATGTCAGGACCTCCCACTGTTCTGATGGGACATTTTAAACATCACTAATGTCAGGACCTCCCACTGTTCTGATGGGACATTATAAACATCACTGTAATGTCAGGACCTCCCACTGTTCTGATGGGACATTATAAACATCACTGTAATGTCAGGACCTCCCACTGTTCTGATGGGACATTTTAAACATCACTAATGTCAAGACCTCCCACTGTTCTGATGGGACATTATAAACATCACTGTAATGTCAGGACCTCCCACTGTTCTGATGGGACATTTTAAGATCACCTTCTGTTTTAAAGGGTCAATCTGGGGTTGGTACATCCATTTAAATTAATTATATATTGTGTGCCGTTGATTATTGAAGAATGTAACTTATAAATGCCCGATCACTCAGCTGTTTGCAAGTGGCGGGGATGACTTGTTGTTATTTTTCAAATCCTAGATTGCCCCTTTTAAAGGATCAAAGCAGAACACATCTATTAGAGTCGGGCCAGTCAGGATCAGAGCAGAACACATCTATTAGAGTCGGGCCGGTCAGGATCAGAGCAGAACACATCTATTAGAGTCGGGCCAGTCAGGATCAGAGCAGAGAACATCTATTAGAGTCGGGCCAGTCAGGATCAGAGCAGAGAACATCTATTAGAGTCGGGCCAGTCAGGATCAGAGCAGAACACATCTATTAGAGTCGGGCCAGTCAGGATCAGAGCAGAACACATCTATTAGAGTCGGGCCAGTCAGGATCAGAGCAGAACACATCTATTAGAGTCGGGCCAGTCAGGATCAGAGCAGAACACATCTATTAGAGTCGGGCCAGTCAGGATCAGAGCAGAACACATCTATTAGAGTCGGGCCAGTCAGGATCAGAGCAGAACACATCTATTAGAGTCGGGCCAGTCAGGATCAGAGCAGAACACATCTATTAGAGTCGGGCCAGTCAGGATCAGAGCAGAACACATCTATTAGAGTCGGGCCAGTCAGGATCAGAGCAGAACACATCTATTAGAGTCGGGCCAGTCAGGATCAGAGCAGAACACATCTATTAGAGTCGGGCCAGTCAGGATCAGAGCAGAACACATCTATTAGAGTCGGGCCGGTCAGGATCAGAGCAGAACACATCTATTAGAGTCGGGCCAGTCAGGATCAGAGCAGAACACATCTATTATAGTCGGGCCGGTCAGGATCAGAGCAGAACACATCTATTAGAGTCGGGCCAGTCAGGATCAGAGCAGAGAAAATCTATTAGAGTCGGGCCAGTCAGGATCAGAGCAGAACACATCTATTAGAGTCGGGCCAGTCAGGATCAGAGCAGAACACATCTATTAGAGTCGGGCCAGTCAGGATCAGAGCAGAGAACATCTATTAGAGTCGGGCCAGTCAGGATCAGAGCAGAACACATTTATTAGAGTCGGGCCAGTCAGGATCAGAGCAGAGAACATCTATTAGAGTCGGGCCAGTCAGGATCAGAGCAGAACACATCTATTAGAGTCGGGCCGGTCAGGATCAGAGCAGAACACATCTATTAGAGTCGGGCCGGTCAGGATCAGAGCAGAACACATCTATTAGAGTCGGGCCGGTCAGGATCAGAGCAGAGAACATCTATTAGAGTCGGGCCAGTCAGGATCAGAGCAGAACACATCTATTAGAGTCGGGCCAGTCAGGATCAGAGCAGAACACATCTATTAGAGTCGGGCCAGTCAGGATCAGAGCAGAACACATCTATTAGAGTCGGGCCAGTCAGGATCAGAGCAGAACACATTTATTAGAGTCGGGCCAGTCAGGATCAGAGCAGAACACATCTATTAGAGTCGGGCCAGTCAGGATCAGAGCAGAACACATCTATTAGAGTCGGGCCAGTCAGGATCAGAGCAGAACACATCTATTAGAGTCGGGCCAGTCAGGATCAGAGCAGAACACATATATTAGAGTCGGGCCAGTCAGGATCAGAGCAGAACACATCTATTAGAGTCGGGCCAGTCAGGATCAGAGCAGAACACATCTATTAGAGTCGGGCCAGTCAGGATCAGAGCAGAACACACCTATTAGAGTCGGGCCAGTCAGGATCAGAGCAGAACACATCTATTAGAGTCGGGCCAGTCAGGATCAGAGCAGAGAACTAACTAGTCCTGATGTTGATTGAAAGCTTCCATTTGTTTTCACTGGTTACCTCCCTGATGGGGCGGCTGAACTCAGAGAGGTTTAGATTGTGTGTGTGTGTGTGCGTGTGTGTGTGTGTGTGTGTGTGAAGTTGTGTCAAGGGAGGGCAGGGGCCCCAGTAAGGGCAGGAATAATATTCATAAGCAGTCACCACACACACACACTCTTCTCTGCCCTCGGGATAGTCTACCCCCTCTGTTTGTTTTTCCAAAAATGTTTTACTCAGACAAAATCTATCTGCTACATCTCTCAGTCTCTGCTACATCTCCCTCTCCCTTTCTCTCTCTCATTCTCTCTCTCTCTCTCCCTTTCTCTTTCTCTCAGCCAGCAATCTTCTCTGCTTTACCACAAGGTCAGTGGAGTGGGTGAAAAGGTTTTTTGTTTTGTTTAGTTTTTTTAAACCACTCATTTTCCCTCCAGTGAGTCAACGGCAGGCTGGCGTAGCGTAGGCCTAGTTCACGTTCTAATGCTCCGTGTGTTTGACGGGGTTGGAATGAGGGGGATTGTGTTCATAACGGTACAGAACACACTACCGGTAGACTAACAGCTACAGCTCTCTCTATCTCCTCCTCCTACCCGTCACCTCTCTCCGTTGGTTCTCTCATACTTTCTCCCACATTCTCTTGGCCGTTATCTCACAGAAATGGAGCTGGTAGTGGATGGTATTCAGAAGTTGTGTTACTTGCTAACATTCTTCAACGGTAGCCTATATATTGGTATTAGTACTAACCCCCCCACTATCCTTCAGTTGTCTTTTGGTTTGGCCGTGCTACCTGGCTGTGTGCCATCCCGGCCTGCCTGGTGCTGATGACGCGTAGGTGTGCTGGGCAGGGCGACTCGTTCCAGGGGCCCGGCTAAGAATAGGCCAGGAAGGAATGTGAGAGACCCATGGAGATCCTTCATCTGAGAGAGACGGCGGGGGGCGGGAGGGAGAGATGTGGAGAGAGAGAAAGAACGGTCAGATAAGGTAGGGGTCTATCTGAGGGTAAACAGCCTCCAGGGAACTTCAGACACACACAGCAAGCTGAACTGACCGTCCACACTCTCTCTGTGTCTCTGTGTGGTTCTCTGTCTGTCTCTCAGTCTCTGTGTGTGGTTCTCTCTCTGTCTCTGTGTGTGGTTCTCTCTCTGTCTCTGTGTGTGGTTCTCTCTCTCTGTCTCTCTGTCTGTGTGTGGTTCTCTCTCTCTGTCTCTGTGTGTGGTTCTCTCTCTCTGTCTCTGTGTGTGGTTCTCTCTGTCTCTGTGTGTGGTTCTCTCTCTCTGTCTCTGTGTGTGGTTCTCTCTCTCTGTCTCTGTGTGTGGTTCTCTCTCTCTGTCTCTGTGTGTGGTTCTCTCTCTGTCTCTGTGTGTGGTTATCTCTCTCTGTCTCTCTGTCTGTGTGTGGTTCTCTCTCTCTGTCTCTCTGTCTCTGTGTGTGGTTCTCTCTCTCTGTCTGTGTGTGGTTCTCTCTCTCTGTCTCTGTGTGTGGTTCTCTCTATCTGTCTCTCTATGTGGTTCTCTCTGTCTCTGTGTGGTTCTCTCTGTCTCTGTATGTGGTTCTCTCTCTGTCTCTGTGTGGTTCTCTCTCCTCCATCCATCCCCTCTGCCCATGGAGAGTAGAACTCAGAACAAAGCACCGCCCGTCAGGCCCTTTGCCTTGCTGGGTAAAAAGCAGAGGCCAGAGATGGTTCACATGTGTCAGACAGAGAGACTAACCATTGTGTTTATGTTTGATCTCTTTCTAGAGAAAGAGAGGAAGGGAGGGGGGGTAGAGAGAGAGTGAAGTAGAGAGGGAAATGGAAAGAGAAGGAGAGAGGACTAAGGAGGGACAGAGAGAGGAGGAGAGAGGACTAAGGAGGGACAGAGAGAGGAGAGATAACTAAGGAGGGACAGAGAGAGGAGGACTGAGGGACAGAGAGAAGGAGAGAGGACTAAGGAGGGACAGAGAGAGGACTAATGAGGGACAGAGAGAAGGAGAGAGGACGAAGGAGGGACAGAGGGAAGGAGAGAGGACTAAGGAGGGACAGAGGGGAGGAGAGAGGACTAAGGAGGGACAGAGGGAAGGCTAAGGAGGGACAGAGGGAAGGAGAGAGGACTAAGGAGGGACAGAGGGAAGGAGAGAGGACTAAGGAGGGACAGAGGGGAGGAGAGAGGACTAAGGAGGGACAGAGGGAAGGCTAAGGAGGGACAGAGGGAAGGAGAGAGGACTAAGGAGGGACAGAGGGGAGGAGAGAGGACTAAGGAGGGACAGAGGGAAGGAGAGAGGACTAAGGAGGGACAGAGGGAAGGAGAGAGGGACAGAGAGGGAAGGAGAGAGGACTAAGGAGGGACAGAGAGGGAAGGAGAGATGACTAAGGAGGGACAGAGAGGAAAGGAGAGAGGACTAAGGAGGGACAGAGAGGGAAGGAGAGAGGACTAAGGAGGGACAGAGAGAGAAGGAGAGAGGACTGAGGGACAGAGAGGACTGAGGGACAGAGAGAGGAGGGAGAAAGGGGTAGATGGAGAATGAGAGAGGACAGGGGAGGGAGGAAAATAGACAGAGAAGTATAAAGTAGCTCTGCTTTCTCTTAGCATGGCCAGTGTCTCTACATTCATTATGGAAGTATGTACTGTAGCTTGGAGACTGTGGGAAAGTGTTATTTGTCACATGCTTCCTAAACAACCGGTGTAGACTAACAGCTAAACAACCGGTGTAGACTAACAGCTAAACAACCGGTGTAGACTAACAGCTAAACAACCGGTGTAGACTAACAGCTAAACAACCGGTGTAGACTAACAGCTAAACAACCGGTGTAGACTAACAGCTAAACAACCGGTGTAGACTAACAGCTAAACAACCGGTGTAGACTAACAGCTAAACAACCGGTGTAGACTAACAGCTAAACAACCGGTGTAGACTAACAGCTAAACAACCGGTGTAGACTAACAGCTAAACAACCGGTGTAGGCTAACAGCTAAACAACCGGTGTAGACTAACAGCTAAACAACCGGTGTAGACTAACAGCTAAACAACCGGTGTAGACTAACAGTGAAATGCTTACTGACGGGTCCTTTTCCAACAATGCAGAGTTAAAGATCAAATAGAAATTAAAAAATAGAAATAGTGACACGGGGAATAAATACACAGAAAATAACAAATAACAATAACGAGTAGAAATAACACGGCTATATACAGGAAGTACCAATACTGAGTCAATGTGCATGGGTATGAGGTAATAACATGGCTATATACAGGAAGTACCAATACTGAGTCAATGCAGGGGTATGAGGTAATAACATGGCTATATACAGGGAGTACCAGTACTGAGTCAATGTGCAGGGGTATGAGGTAATAACATGGCTATATACAGGGAGTACCAGTACTGAGTCAATGTGCTGGGGTATGAGGTAATAACATGGCTATATACAGGAAGTACCAGTACTGAGTCAATGTGCAGGGGTATGAGGTAATAACATGACTGTATACAGGAAGTACCAGTACTGAGTCAATGCAGGGGTATGAGGTAATAACATGACTGTATACAGGAAGTACCAGTACTGAGTTGATGTGCAGGGGTACGAGGTAATTGAGGTTGATATGTACATTTAGATGGGGGCAAAGTGACTAGGCAACAGGATAGATAATAGACGGTAGCAGCTGTGTGTGTGTGGCGGCAGTGAGCATGTAGGTAGAGTCCAGTGAGTAGGTAGAGTCCAGTGAGTAGGTAGAGTCCAGTGAGTAGGTAGAGTCCAGTGAGTAGGCAGAGTCCAGTGAGTAGGCAGAGTCCAGTGAGTAGGTAGAGTCCAGTGAGTAGGTAGAGTCCAGTGATTAGGTAGAGTCCAGTGAGTAGGGAGAGTCCAGTGAGTAGGTAGAGTCCAGTGAGTAGGTAGAGTCCAGTGAGTAGGTAGAGTCCAGTGAGTAGGGAGAGTCCAGTGAGTAGGGAGAGTCCAGTGAGTAGGTAGAGTCCAGTGAGTAGGTAGAGTCCAGTGAGTAGGTAGAGTCCAGTGAGTAGGTAGAGTCCAGTGAGTAGGTAGAGTCCAGTGAGTAGGTAGAGTCCAGTGAGTAGGTAGAGTCCAGTGAGTAGGTAGAGTCCAGTGAGTAGGTAGAGTCCAGTGAGTAGGTAGGAGTCCAGTGAGTAGGCAGAGTCCAGTGAGTAGGTAGAGTCCAGTGAGTAGGTAGAGTCCAGTGAGTAGGTAGAGTCCAGTGAGTAGGTAGAGTCCAGCGTGTGTGGGTAGAGTCCGGTGAGTGTGGGTAGAGTCCAGCGAGTGGGTAGAGTCCAGCGAGTGGGTAGAGTCCGGTGAGTGTGGGTAGAGTCCAGCGAGTGTGGGTAGAGTCCTGTGAGTGTGGGTAGAGTCCAGCGAGTGGGTAGAGTCCAGCGAGTGGGTAGAGTCCGGTGAGTGTGGGTAGAGTCCGGTGAGTGTGGGTAGAGTCCGGTGAGTGTGGGTAGAGTCCGGTGAGTGTGTATAGTCCGGTGAGTGTGGGTAGAGTCCAGCGAGTGTGGGTAGAGTCCAGCGAGTGGGTAGAGTCCGGTGAGTGTGTATAGTCCGGTGAGTGTGGGTAGAGTCCGGTGAGTGTGGGTAGAGTCCGGTGAGTGTGAGTAGAGTCCGGTGAGTGTGTAGAGTCCGGTGAGTGTGGGTAGAGTCCGGTGAGTGTGGGTAGAGTCCGGTGAGTGTGGGTAGAGTCCGGTGAGTGTGGGTAGAGTCCGGTGAGTGTGGGTAGAGTCCGGTGAGTGTGGGTAGAGTCCGGCGAGTGTGGGTAGAGTCCGGCGTGTGTGGGTAGAGTCCAGCGTGTGTGGGTAGAGTCCAGCGTGTGTGGGTAGAGACCAGCGTGTGTGGGTAGAGTCCAGCGTGTGTGGGTAGAGTCCAGCGTGTGTGGGTAGAGTCCAGCGTGTGTGGGTAGAGTCCAGCGAGTGTGGGTAGAGTCCAGCGAGTGGGTAGAGTCCAGCGAGTGGGTAGAGTCCAGCGAGTGGGTAGAGTCCAGCGAGTGTGGGTAGAGTCCAGCGAGTGTGGGTAGAGTCCAGCGAGTGTGGGTAGAGTCCAGCGCAAGAAAGTTACTGTAAAAAAGGGTCAGTGCAGGAAGTCCATGTAGCCACTTGATTAGCTATTTAGCAGTCTTGTTTAGGAGTCTTATGGCTTTGAGGGAACAAGTTGTTCAGGGTCCTGTTGGTTCCAGACTTGGTTCATCGGTACCGTTTGCCGTGTGGTAGCAAAGAGAACAGTCTAGGACTTGGGTGGCTGGAGTCTTTGAAAATGTTTTGGGCCTTCCTCTGACACCGCCTGGTATAGAGGTCATGGATGGCAGGGAGCTCGGTCCCAGTGATGTACTGGGCCGTACTCACCACCATCTGTACCGCCTTGTGGTCAGGTGCCTTGCAGTTGCCGTACCAAGTGGTGATGCAACCAGTCAAGATGCTCTCAATGGTGCAGCTGTATAACTTTTTGAGGATCTGAGGGCCCATGCCAAATCTTATCAACCACCTGGTGGTGGGGGAAAGAGGCGCTGTCGTGTCCTCTTCACAACTGTGTGGGTGTGTGTGTGTGGATGGGGGCGGTTGTTGCTGACGTTGAGGACTTTCCCCCAGTCAGGTGACAGCCTGGTGGTTGGAGGGAGAGCCTGGTGGTATGGCACAGAGCTGTGTGTGTGTGTGTGTGTGTGTGTGATCGCGTGTATGTGACCGTGTGTGACTGTGTGTGTGTGTGACCGTGTGTGACTGTGTATGTGTGTGGCTGTGTGTGTGTGTGTGATACTGTGAGTACGCACGCTCATGTAGATTTGGTGTCCTCCCCCCTCTACATGTGGGGGCGTCAAGGTTCATGGAGGATTTGTTTTCATTTCTCAGTCAGCCTACAGGAAGCCTTCTAAACTGTTGATCATTTATCCTGTTCACACACACACACACACACACACACACACACACACACACACACACACACACACACACACACACACACACACACACACACACACACACACACACACACACACACACACACACACACCCACCCAGAGTATTTGGTTGTTGTCACGGTGATGGTGAGACTTTAAATGGTAATAGTCTGTCTGGCTGCTTTGTCTGGGTAACCTGAGACCTTGATGGAACCAGGTTACCTGATAGGCTGCTTTGTCTGGGTTACCTGAGACCTTGATGAAACCAGGTTACCTGATAGGCTACTTTGTCTGGGTTACCTGAGACCTTGATGAAACCAGGTTACCTGATAGGCTGCTTTGTCTGGGTTACCTGAGACCTTGATGGAACCAGGTTACCTGATAGGCTGCTTTGTCTGGGTTACCTGAGACCTTGATGGAACCAGGTTACCTGATAGGCTGCTTTGTCTGGGTTACCTGAGACCTTGATGGAACCAGGTTACCTGATAGGCTGCTTTGTCTGGGTAACCTGAGACCTTGTTGGAACCAGGTTACCTGATAGGCTGCTTTGTCTGGGTAACCTGAGACCTTGATGGAACCAGGTTACCTGATAGGCTGCTTTGTCTGGGTCACCTGAGACCTTGATGGAACCAGGTTACCTGATAGGCTGCTTTGTCTGGGTAACCTGAGACCTTGATGGAACCAGGTTACCTGATAGGCTGCTTTGTCTGGGTAACCTGAGACCTTGATGGAACCAGGTTACCTGATAGGCTGCTTTGTCTGGGTAACCTGAGACCTTGATGGAACCAGGTTACCTGATAGGTTGCTTTGTCTGGGTAACCTGAGACCTTGATGGAACCAGGTTACCTGATAGGTTGCTTTGTCTGGGTCACCTGAGACCTTGATGGAACCAGGTTACCTGATAGGCTGCTTTGTCTGGGTAACCTGAGACCTTGATGGAACCAGGTTACCTGATAGGCTGCTTTGTCTGGGTAACCTGAGACCTTGATGGAACCAGGTTACCTGATAGGCTGCTTTGTCTGGGTTACCTGAGACATTGATGGAACCAGGTTACCTGATAGGCTGCTTTGTCTGGGTAACCTGAGACCTTGATGGAACCAGGTTACCTGATAGGCTGCTTTGTCTGGGTAACCTGAGACCTTGATGGAACCAGGTTACCTGATAGGCTGCTTTGTCTGGGTAACCTGAGACCTTGATGGAACCAGGTTACCTGATAGCTGGGCTGAGCTAGGCTGTGTCACTCATTTCACTGTGTTCCAGTAAATCACTGTAGCTCCAAATCTTAAATCATCGTGTTGTATCATATCAAATTAACAGATTTTTAACTGTCCATTGTTGGGTTGTGTGGAATTAGATTTTTTTGTGTGTGTATTATTATCAATCCCTAATGTGTCCGATACCTTTCTGTAAGCAGAGAGACTGCCTCTACAACCTATTACTGTAAGCAGAGAGACTGCCTCTACAACCTATTACTGTAAGCAGAGAGACTGCCTCTACAACCTATTACTGTAAGCAGAGAGACTGCCTCTACAACCTATTACTGTAAGCAGAGAGACTGCCTCTACAACCTATTACTGTAAGCAGAGAGACTGCCTCTACAACCTATTTCTGTAAGCAGAGAGACTGCCTCTACAACCTATTTCTGTAAGCAGAGAGACTGCCTCTACAACCTATTACTGTAAGCAGAGAGACTGCCTCTACAACCTATTACTGTAAGCAGAGAGACTGCCTCTACAACCTATTACTGTAAGCAGAGAGACTGCCTCTACAACCTATTACTGTAAGCAGAGAGACTGCCTCTACAACCTATTTCTGTAAGCAGAGAGACTGCCTCTACAACCTATTACTGTAAGCAGAGAGACTGCCTCTACAACCTATTACTGTAAGCAGAGAGACTGCCTCTACAACCTATTACTGTAAGCAGAGAGACTGCATCTACAACCTATTTCTGTAAGCAGAGAGACTGCCTCTACAACCTATTACTGTAAGCAGAGAGACTGCCTCTACAACCTATTACTGAAAAGTAGGTTCGTTTCAAATGTAGGTTCTAATATGGAGCTAGAGGTTCTCCGTGTGTAGGTTCTAATATGGAGCTAGTGGTTCTCTGTGTGTAGGTTCTAATATGGAGCTAGTGGTTCTCTGTGTGTAGGTTCTAATATGGAGCTAGAGGTTCTCCGTGTGTAGGTTCTAATATGGAGCTAGTGGTTCTCTGTGTGTAGGTTCTAATATGGAGCTAGAGGTTCTCTGTGTGTAGGTTCTAATATGGAGCTAGTGGTTCTCTGTGTGTAGGTTCTAATATGGAGCTAGAGGTTCTCTGTGTGTAGGTTCTAATATGGAGCTAGAGGTTCTCTGTGTGTAGGTTCTAATATGGAGTTAGAGGTTCTCTGTGTGTAGGTTCTAATATGGAGTTAGAGGTTCTCCGTGTGTAGGTTCTAATATGGAGCTAGAGGTTCTCTGTGTGTAGGTTCTAATATGGAGCTAGAGGTTCTCTGTGTGTAGGTTCTAATATGGAGTTAGAGGTTCTCTGTGTGTAGGTTCTAATATGGAGCTAGAGGTTCTCTGTGTGTAGGTTCTAATATGGAGTTAGAGGTTCTCTGTGTGTAGGTTCTAATATGGAGCTAGAGGTTCTCTGTGTGTAGGTTCTAATATGGAGTTAGAGGTTCTCTGTGTGTAGGTTCTAATATGGAGCTAGAGGTTCTCTGTGTGTAGGTTCTAATATGGAGCTAGAGGTTCTCTGTGTGTAGGTTCTAATATGGAGTTAGAGGTTCTCTGTGTGTAGGTTCTAATACGGAGCTAGTGGTTCTCCGTGTGTAGGTTCTAATATGGAGCTAGAGGTTCTCCGTGTGTAGGTTCTAATATGGAGCTAGTGGTTCTCTGTGTGTAGGTTCTAATATGGAGCTAGAGGTTCTCTGTGTGTAGGTTCTAATATGGAGTTAGAGGTTCTCTGTGTGTAGGTTCTAATACGGAGCTAGTGGTTCTCCGTGTGTAGGTTCTAATATGGAGCTAGAGGTTCTCCGTGTGTAGGTTCTAATATGGAGCTAGAGGTTCTCTGTGTGTAGGTTCTAATATGGAGCTAGTGGTTCTCTGTGCGTAGGTTCTATTATGGAGCTAGTGGTTCTCTGTGTGTAGGTTCTAATATGGAGCTAGTGGTTCTCTGTGTGTAGGTTCTAATATGGAGCTAGAGGTTCTCTGTGTGTAGGTTCTAATATGGAGCTAGAGGTTCTCTGTGTGTAGGTTCTAATATGGAGCTAGAGGTTCTCTGTGTGTAGGTTCTAATATGGAGCTAGTGGTTCTCTGTGTGTAGGTTCTAATATGGAGCTAGTGGTTCTCTGTGTGTAGGTTCTAATATGGAGCTAGTGGTTCTCTGTGTGTAGGTTCTAATATGGAGCTAGAGGTTCTCTGTGTGTAGGTTCTAATATGGAGCTAGAGGTTCTCTGTGTGTAGGTTCTAATATGGAGCTAGTGGTTCTCTGTGCGTAGGTTCTAATATGGAGCTAGTGGTTCTCTGTGTGTAGGTTCTAATATGGAGCTAGTGGTTCTCTGTGTGTAGGTTCTAATATGGAGCTAGTGGTTCTCTGTGCGTAGGTTCTAATATGGAGCTAGAGGTTCTCTGTGTGTAGGTTCTAATATGGAGCTAGAGGTTCTCTGTGTGTAGGTTCTAATATGGAGCTAGTGGTTCTCTGTGTGTAGGTTCTAATATGGAGCTAGTGGTTCTCTGTGCGTAGGTTCTAATATGGAGCTAGAGGTTCTCTGTGTGTAGGTTCTAATATGGAGCTAGAGGTTCTCTGTGTGTAGGTTCTAATATGGAGCTAGTGGTTCTCTGTGCGTAGGTTCTAATATGGAGCTAGTGGTTCTCTGTGTGTAGGTTCTAATATGGAGCTAGTGGTTCTCTGTGTGTAGGTTCTAATATGGAGCTAGTGGTTCTCTGTGCGTAGGTTCTAATATGGAGCTAGTGGTTCTCTGTGTGTAGGTTCTAATATGGAGCTAGAGGTTCTCTGTGTGTAGGTTCTAATATGGAGCTAGAGGTTCTCTGTGTGTAGGTTCTAATATGGAGCTAGTGGTTTTCTGTGTGTAGGTTCTAATATGGAGCTAGTGGTTCTCTGTGCGTAGGTTCTAATATGGAGCTAGAGGTTCTCTGTGTGTAGGTTCTAATATGGAGCTAGAGGTTCTCTGTGTGTAGGTTCTAATATGGAGCTAGTGGTTCTCTGTGCGTAGGTTCTAATATGGAGCTAGAGGTTCTCTGTGCGTAGGTTCTAATATGGAGCTAGTGGTTCTCTGTGCGTTTGCCTCAGAGTGCTGAAGGCAGGAAGACACAATGTCCGCCTTAGGCAGATTCTTTTCTGTTTTATGAAAGATTGAGTAGGCAGATATAGCCTGGAGCCTCCCAATCTAATTAGTCTGGTGTGCCACACACACACAACCACACTGCTTGTACAAACGCACACACAGATACACAAACGCACACACACACACAAACACACGGCTGCTTGTACAAACGCACACACAGATACGCATATGCACACGTACCGCTCACAAGCACACACGTATACACACACACACAATCTTGACGCCCCATTTATCTGGTTAATTAATACTCTCTACCCGTCACTCAGGTATCAGCCAGCCAGTCAGCCAGCCCCCATAGTCCTCCCAGTCTCTATATGTTTTTATTTGTATTGCCTACACCCTCCACTTTTCACCTGCAGCACCTCCTCTACACTGTCATCTGGTCTTCTCTATTACCCGGCGCAGTGTCAAGACAGAGCAGGCTTCTGTGAGGTGACTTCACCTCTCTCTCTGTCTCTCTCTCTGTCTTTCTCCATCCCTCCTGTCTGTCTGTCTGTCTGTCTGTCTGTCTGTCTGTCTGTCTGTCTGTTTGTCTGTCTGTCTGTCTGTCTGTCTGTCTGTCTGTCTGTCTGTCTGTCTGTCTGTCTGTCTGTCTGTCTGTCTGTGTCTGTCTGTCTGTCTGTCTGTCTGTCTGTCTGTCTGTCTGTCTGTCTGTTTTGTAAAGCACTGTAGTAATTGCAGTATCCATGCTTTACTCACTACTCTCAGCCTGATCTGTAGTTTGTTGGAGTCATCTCTACTATACTGTCATCTGTAGTGTGTTGGAGTCCTCTCTAATATACTGTCATCTGTAGTGTGGTTGAATGCATTTGAATGACTATAATCCAAGGTGGCGTAGCAGTTCAGACGTCCTTTTCTGTTCCGTATTGTTCGTGTCCTGTATATATATATATTTACACCTTTCTTCGCATATCTTTTATCTATTTTATTATCCAAGAACTCAACTACAAAAGCTTTCCTGCAAAAGCTTTCCTGCAACCCGCTTCACCAATTACAAAAGTATTACTTACCTCAATCTGAAAATCCATCGTGGAAGCTAGTCAGGGGCTAATTCAGAAGCTAGCCTGAAAGCTTAACCAGAAGCTACTCCGATAGCTAGGAAGAAGCTAATCTGTAGCTGCCCCGAAATTAGCCGGTTTGCTGGCTAGCGTTGGTGTTTCAGCTGCCCACGTTTAGTGGTCATCAGCTATTCCTTTAGCTCGATAATCTACCGGCACTTTTGTGCAACGCGACTCGGACCGGAGCATTCCGGGACTCTTTTTTTTTTTTTTTTTTTTTTTTTTTTTCTCTCAGTTTCCCCGGATTCCAGCCGCAGGCTCTGGACACTTGTACCTTGATTTCGCAGCTAGCTAGCTGCAAACCGTGTGACTATTGGCTTACGTCGACCCCGGAGCAAACTCTAATCATTCTGGAGCTAGCCAGCTGAGGAGTTCCATCACCATCCGGACCCGTTTCTTTTGTTGCTGCTGCAGATACGGAACCCCACCGGGCCTTCACGACTGACTGCCGCGACTGACTGCCGACGTTATCTGCCCGAGGGATTTATCCAACTGGCACCTCCGTCCCGACGTTACCTGAACGCTCATCTGAGGCCCGCTAATCGTTAGCTGTCTTATCGGCTGCTATTTGAACAAGTATATCGGACAACTATTATTATTATTATTATTTATTTATTTTATTTTTTCCTTGGGTCACTATATCTATTTTGCCAATTTGGATTGATCCCCTCTACCACACGGAACCCCACTACACGGAACCCCACTAACCTACCGACGGAAACGCACGAGGTATCTACAAACAGACCTCCATCCTATGCTGCTACCGATAGCCATATACCCGGCCAGCTGTCTGGATCGCCACGACCCCAACCAACCTCTACTCACTGGACCCTTATTGATCACTCGATTAGCATGCCTCTCCTTAATGTAAATATGACTTGTCCATTGCTGTTCTGGTTAGTGTTTATTGGCTTATTTCACTGTAGAGACTCTAGCCCTGCTCTCTATACCATATCCAACCTCTCAGTTCCACCACCCACATATGCGATGACATCACCTGGTTTCAATGATGTTTCTAGAGACAATATCTCTCTCATCATCACTCAATACCTAGGTTTACCTCCACTGTATTCACATCCTACCATACCTTTGTCTGTACATTATTCCTTTAAACTATTTTATCGCCCCCAGAAACCTCCTTTTACTCTCTGCTCTAGTAGCTCTAGGCGACCAATTCTCATAGCTTTTAGCCGTACCCTTATCCTACTCATCCTCTGTTCCTCTGGTGATGTAGAGGTGAATCCAGGCCCTGCAGTACCTGGCTCCACTCCTATTCCCCAGGCGCTCTCTTTTGATGACTTCTGTAACCGTAATAGCCTTGGCTTCATGCATGTTAACATTAGAAGCCTCCTCCCTAAGTTTGTTTTGTTCACTGCTTTAGCACACTCTGCCAACCCGGATGTTTTAGCCGTGTCTGAATCCTGGCTTAGAAAGACCACCAAAAATTCAGACATTTTCATCCCCAATTACAAGATTTTCAGACAAGATAGAACGGCCAAAGGGGGCGGTGTTGCAATCTACTGCAAAGACTGCCTGCAGAGTTCTGTTATACTATCCAGGTCTGTTCCCAAACAATTTGAACTTCTACTTTTAAAAATCCACCTCTCTAAAAACAAGTCTCTCACCGTTGCCGCCTGCTATAGACCACCCTCTGCCCCCAGCTGTGCTCTGGACACTATATGTGAACTGATTGCCCCCCATCTATCTTCAGAGCTCGTGCTGCTAGGCGACCTAAATTTGAACATGCTCAACACCCCAGCCACCCTACAATCTAAGCTTGATGCCCTCAATCTCACACAAATTATAAATGAACCTACCAGGTACCACCCCAATTCCGTAAACACGGGTACCCTCATAGATATCATCCTAACAAACTTGCCCTCCAAATACACCTCTGCTGTTTTCAACCAAGATCTCAGCGATCACTGCCTCATTGCCTGCATCCGTAATGGGTCAGCGGTCAAACGACCTCCACTCATCACTGTCAAACGCTCCCTGAAACACTTCAGCGAGCAGGCCTTTCTAATCGACCTGGCCGGGGTATCCTGGAAGGATATTGATCTCATCCCGTCAGTAGAGGATGCCTGGTCATTTTTTAAAAATGCCTTCCTCACCATCTTGAATAAGCATGCCCCATTCAAGAAATTTAGAACCAGGAACAGATATAGCCCTTGGTTCTCTCCTGACCTGACTGCCCTTAACCAACAGAAAAACATCCTATGGCGTTCTGCATTAGCATCGAACAGCCCCCGTGATATGCAACTTTTCAGGGAAGCCAGAAACCAATATACACAGGCAGTTAGAACAGCCAAGGCTAGCTTTTTCAAGCAGACATTTGCTTCCTGCAACACAAATTCAAAAAAGTTCTGGGACACCGTAAAGTCCATGGAGAATAAGAACACCTCCTCCCAGCTTCCAACCGCTCTGAAGATAGGAAACACTGTCACCACCGACAAATCCACTATAATTGAGAATTTCAATAAGCATTTTTCTACGGCTGGCCATGCTTTCCACCTGGCTACCCCCACCCCGGACAACAGCACTGCCCTCCCCTCTGCTACTCGCCCAAGCCTTCCCCATTTCTCTTTCTCCCAAATACAGTCAGCTGATGTTCTAAATGAGCTGCAAAATCTGGACCCTTACAAATCAGCCGGGCTAGATAATCTGGACCCTTTCTTTCTAAAACTATCTGCTGAAATTGTTGCCACCCCTATTACTAGCCTCTTCAACCTCTCTTTCGTGTCGTCTGAGATCCCCAAAGATTGGAAAGCAGCTGCGGTTATCCCCCTCTTCAAAGGGGGGGACACCCTTGACCCTAACTGCTACAGACCTATATCTATCCTACCCTGCCTTTCTAAGGTCTTCGAAAGCCAAGTCAACAAACAGATTACCGACCATTTCGAATCCCACCACACCTTCTCCGCAATGCAATCTGGTTTCAGAGCTGGTCATGGGTGCACCTCAGCCACGCTCAAGGTCATAAACGATATCGTAACCGCCATCGATAGGAAACAATACTGTGCAGCCGTATTCATTGACCTGGCCAAGGCCTTTGACTCTGTCAATCACCACATCCTCATTGGCAGACTCGACAGCCTTGGTTTCTCTAATGATTGCCTCGCCTGGTTCACCAACTACTTCTCTGATCGAGTTCAGTGTGTCAAATCGGAGGGTCTGTTGTCCGGGCCTCTGGCAGTCTCTATGGGGGTGCCACAGGGTTCAATTCTTGGACCGACTCTCTTCTCTGTTTACATCAATGATGTCGCTCTTGCTGCTGGTGATTCTCTGATCCACCTCTACGCAGACGACACTATTCTGTATACTTCTGGCCCTTCTTTTGACACTGTGTTAACAACCCTCCAGGCGAGCTTCAATGCCATACAACTCTCCTTCCGTGGCCTCCAACTGCTCTTAAATACAAGTAAAACCAAATGCATGCTCTTCAACCGATCGCTGCCTGCTCCTGCCCGCTTGTCCAACATCACTACTTTGGACGGCTCTGACTTAGAATATGTGGACACCTACAAATACCTAGGTGTCTGGTTAGACTGTAAACTCTCCTTCCAGACTCACATCAAACATCTCCAATCCAAAGTCAAATCTAGAATTGGCTTCCTATTCCGCAACAAAGCATCCTTTACTCATGCTGCCAAACATACCCTTGTAAAACTGACCATCCTACCAATCCTCGACTTCGGTGATGTCATTTACAAAATAGCCTCCAAAACCCTACTCAATAAATTGGATGCAGTCTATCACAGTGCCATCCGTTTTGTCACCAAAGCCCCATATACTACCCACCACTGCGACCTGTACACTCTCGTTGGCTGGCCCTCGCTTCATACTCGTCGCCAAACCCACTGGTTCCAGGTCATCTACAAGACCCTGCTAGGTAAAGTCCCCCCTTATCTCAGCTCGCTGGTCACCATAGCAGCACCTACCTGTAGCACGCGCTCCAGCAGGTATATCTCTCTAGTCACCCCCAAAACCAATTCTTCCTTTGGACGCCTCTCCTTCCAGTTCTCTGCTGCCAATGACTGGAACGAACTACAAAAATCTCTGAAACTGGAAACACCTATCTCCCTCACTAGCTTTAAGCACCAGCTGTCAGAGCAGCTCATAGATTACCTCACCTGTATATAACCCATCTACAATTTAGCCCAAACAACTACCTCTTTACCTACTGTATTTATTTATTAATTTATTTTGCTCCTTTGCACCCCATTATTTCTGTCTCTACTTTGCACTTTCTTCCACTGCAAACCAACCATTCCATTGTTTTTTTAGTTTTTATTTTACTTGCTGTGTTGTACTCACTTCGCCTCCATGGCCTTTTATATTTTTATTTATTTATACATATATTTGTTTGCCTTCACCTCCCTTATCTCACCTCACTTGCTCACATTGTATATAGACTTATTTTTTTTTCACTGTATTATTGACTATATGTTTGTTTTACTCCATGTGTAACTATGTGTTGTTGTATGTGTCGAACTGCTTTGCTTTATCTTGGCCAGGTCGCAATTGTAAATGAGAACGTGTTCTCAATTTGCCTACCTGGTTAAATAAAGGTTAAATAAAAATTAAATAAATAAATAAAATGACAAAGCATCAATCCCAATATTGAATCTCTGTCTCTCTGTCCTCTGCAGGCTGATGTGAGGGGACCCTGATGAGGACAGGCCATGATGAGGACAGGCCATGGTGAGGACAGGCCATGGTGAGAAGGTGTGACTCGGGACCCAGCGCTGGGGAGGGCACCTGGAACATTGATGGATACTGGATATAGGTTAGGCCTGTGTGCTGTATGTCACTGTCAGCAACTAGTTGGGACTGGATATACAGGACTAGAGAGAGACTAGTAGTGGTTAGATATAGGGGACTAGAGATAGACTAGTAGTGGTTAGATATAGGGGACTAGAGATAGACTAGTAGTGGTTAGATATAGGGAACTAGAGATAGACTAGTAGTGGTTAGATATAGGGGACTAGAGATAGACTAGTAGTGGTTAGATATAGGGGACTAGAGACAGACTAGTAGTGGTTAGATATATGGATTAGAGATAGACTAGTAGTGGTTAGATATAGGGGACTAGAGATAGACTAGTAGTGGTTAGATATAGGGGACTAGAGATAGTCTAGTAGTGGTTAGATATAGGGGACTAGAGATAGACTAGTAGTGGTTAGATATAGGGGACTAGAGATAGACTAGTAGTGGTTAGATATAGGGGACTAGAGATAGACTAGTAGTGGTTAGATATAGGGGACTAGAGATAGTCTAGTAGTGGTTAGATATAGGGGACTAGAGATAGACTAGTAGTGGTTAGATATAGGGGACTAGAGATAGACTAGTAGTGGTTAGATATAGGGTTAGTGTGGTGGCGTTATTACAGCCTGCCCTCTGCTGGCCGTTTGGGGGAAGTACAGCATCATCCAAAGGCAAATATGTAAAAAAAGAAAGAAAAAGTAATTTACTTACAGTAGTGAGTTCATACATTTTCCTACTTTTCTCCGTACTGGTCCCCCATGGGAATCGAACCCACAACCCTGGCGTTGCGAGTACCATGCTGTTTATTTGTCTTGATATCCGTTTGATCTGAAATGCAGACGCGTGATGGTAAGGGTTCCAGTGATACTCCCAGTGTCAGCTTGTCCAGGTTGCCGTTGCCGTCTGAGTGATAATGTCTGTGTTGTCTGTCCTGTAGAGGTCAGATGGTGTTCTGAACGAGCCATGGGTAGCTACTGTAGCTGTCCTGACAAAGACTTCCCTGATAAGCATCAGAGCAAATTCAAGGTGGGTCCCCTTCTCTTTTTCCTCTCTGTCTCTCTCCCTCCCTCTCGCTCCTCCCTCCCTTTGCCCCCTCCCTCCCTCTGCCCCCTCCCTCCCTCTGCCCCCTCCCTCCCTCTGCCTCCTCCCGCCCCTCCCTCCTTCTGCCTCCTCCCTCCCTCTGCCCCCTCCCTCCCTCTGTTAAAGTACAAAAGGGAAAATAAATAAACATAAATATGGGTTGTATTTACAATGGTGTTTGTTCTTCACTGGTTGCCCTTTTCTTGCTGCTGTGATGTCACACTGGTATTTCACCCAGTAGATATGGGAGTTTATCAATAATTGTGTTTGTTTTCAAATTCTTTGGATCTGTGTAATCTGAGGGAAATATGTGCCTCTAATATGGTCATACATTTGGCAGGAGGTTAGGAAGTGCAGCTCAGTTTCCACCTCATTTTGTGGGCAGTGTGCACACAGCCAGCGTCTGTCTGTCTGTCTGTCTGTCTGTCTGTCTGTCTGTCTGTCTGTCTGTCTGTCTGTCTGTCTGTCTGTCTGTCTGTCTGTCTGTCTGTCTGTCTGTCTCTCCCCCTCCTCTCTGTCTCTCCCTCCCTCCCCCTCCTCTCTGTCTCTCCCTCCCTCCCCCTCATCTCTGTCTCTCCCTCCCTCCCCCTCATCTCTGTCTCTCCCTCCCTCCCCCCTCTCTGTCTCTCCCTCCCTCCCCTCCTCTCTGTCTCTCCCTCCCTCCTCTCTGTCTCTCCCTCCCTCCCCCTCCTCTCTGTCTCTCCCTCCCTCCCCCTCCTCTCTGTCTCTCCCTCCCTCCCCCTCATCTCTGTCTCTCCCTCCCTCCCCCTCATCTCTGTCTCTCCCTCCCTCCCCCCTCTCTGCCTCTCCCTCCCTCCCCTCCTCTCTGTCTCTCCCTCCCCCTCTCTGTCTCTCCCTCCCCCCTCTCTGTCTCTCTCTCCCCCCCCCTCCCCCCTGTCTCCCCCCTCCCTCCCCCTGTCTCTCCCTCCCTCCCTCCCTCCTCTCTGTCTCTCCCTCCCCCTCCTCTCTGTCTCTCCCTCCTCCTCCCTGTGGTAAAGGATCATTTCTACCTCAGGGTATATAGTAGTAGTGTTCTATCCAGGGCTTCCACAAGGACAGATAGACAGACTGTGTCTGCAGTATAGTATGGTGTACAGACAGGTACTGTACTGTGTTAGTCAGACCAGACACAGCTTTGCTTTAATGGCCAGCTAGGTTGGATCATGGGATACCAGTAATATAGCAACGGATGACTGGTCTGCTTGTTTCTGACATGTCAAATCATTAACCAGTCAGCCTGACTCTGGCCCTCTGCCTGCGACATAGCTGCTTTTGTCTACTGTGCTGTAGACCTGATGCTAGTGCTACTGCTAACACTGTGCTGTAGACCTGATGCTAGTGCTACTGCTAACACTGTGCTGTAGACCTGATGCTAGTGCTACTGCTAACACTGTGCTGTAGACCTGATGCTAGTGCTACTGCTAACACTGTGCTGTAGACCTGATGCTAGTGCTACTGCTAACACTGTGCTGTAGACCTGATGCTAGTGCTACTGCTAACACTGTGCTGTAGACCTGATGCTAGTGCTACTGCTAACACTGTGCTGTAGACCTGATGCTAGTGCTACTGCTAACACTGTGCTGTAGGCCTGATGCTAGTGCTACTGCTAACACTGTGCTGTAGGCCTGATGCTAGTGCTACTGCTAACACTGTGCTGTAGGCCTGATGCTAGTGCTACTGCTAACACTGTGCTGTAGGCCTGATGCTAGTGCTACTGCTAACACTGTGCTGTAGACCTGATGCTAGTGCTACTGCTAACACTGTGCTGTAGACCTGATGCTAGTGCTACTGTTAACACTGTGCTGTAGACCTGATGCTAGTGCTACTGCTAACACTGTGCTGTAGACCTGATGCTAGTGCTACTGCTAACACTGTGCTGTAGACCTGATGCTAGTGCTACTGTTAACACTGTGCTGTAGACCTGATGCTAGTGCTACTGCTAACACTGTGCTGTAGACCTGATGCTAGTGCTAGTGCTAACACTGTGCTGTAGACCTGATGCTAGTGCTACTGCTAACACTGTGCTGTAGACCTGATGCTAGTGCTACTGCTAACACTGTGCTGTAGACCTGATGCTAGTGCTACTGCTAACACTGTGCTGTAGACCTGATGCTAGTGCTACTGGAACTGTGTGGAGTGTTCCCCACTGACTCAGACAATATAGAGGGTCAACTGTTAGTAGAAGCTACAGTAGTAATTCTGATAATCCATTGAATCGGGTCATTCTGTAACCCTGTTAGTAAAACATTCATTAGAGATCACATGGCTGGATACTTCAGGGTCTTTCTTCACAAAGTGTAATATGACTTTTAAGTGTCTTGTCACATCCATCCCAAATTGAGACCCAGATTTTCTCAATGTTTATCACAGACTCGTTTCACTGATGGTTTTCTCATCTGTTCTGTGTGTGTGTGTCTCTCTCTATGCCCCCCCTCTCTCTCTGCACCCCCTCTCTCTCTGCCTCCCCCTCTCTCTCTCTTCCATGCCTCTCTCTCCCCCACCCTCTCTCACTCTCTCACCCTCCCTCTCTCACTCTCTCTCTCTCACCCTCCCTCTCTTTCTCTCTCCCCCCCAGGTGATAAATGTGGATGACGATGGTAATGAGTTGGGCTCAGGCTTGATGGAGCTGACAGAGGAGGAGCTTATCCTCCACACCAGGAAACGTGACACTGTCAAGTGGCCTTACCTCTGTCTGCGTCGCTACGGTTACGACTCCAACCTCTTCTCCTTCGAGAGCGGGCGACGATGCCAGACTGGACAGGGTACGCACTGACCGTCAAATATTGCCTACTTTCTCTCACATATTATCAATCAATCAAATGTATTTTATAAGGGGACCTCCCGTGTGGCGCAGCGGTCTAAGGCTGAGACTGAGGCGTCACTACAGATCCGGGTTCGATCCCGGGCTGTGTTGCAGCCAGCCGCGACCGGGAGACCCATGAGGCAACGCACAATTGACCCAGCGTCGTCCGGGTTAGGAGAGGGTTTGGTTCAGCGTCGTCCGGGTTAGGAGAGGGTTTGGTTCAGCGTCGTCCGGGTTAGGAGAGGGTTTGGTTCAGCGTCGTCCGGGTTAGGAGAGGGTTTGGTTCAGCGTCGTCTGGGTTAGGAGAGGGTTTGGCCCAGCGTCGCCCGGGTTAGGAGAGGGTTTGGTTCAGCGACGCCCGGGTTAGGAGAGGGTTTGGTTCAGCGTCGTCCGGGTTAGGGGAGGGTTTGGTTCAGCGTCGTCTGGGTTAGGAGAGGGTTTGGTTCAGCGTCGTCCGGGTTAGGAGAGGGTTTAGTTCAGCGTCGTCCGGGTTAGGAGAGGGTTTGGCTGGCCGGGATGTCCTTGTCCCATCGCACACTAGCGACTCCTGTGGCGGGCCGGGCGTAGTGCACGCTGACACGGTCACCAGGTGTACAGTGTTTCCTCCAACACATTGGTGCGGCTGGCTTCCGTGTTAAGCGAGCATTGTGTCAAGAAGCAGTGCGGCTTGGCAGGGTCGTGTTTCTCGACCTTCGCCTCTCCGTACGAGGGTTGCAGCGATGGGACAAGACTGTAACTATCAATTGGATATCATGAAATTGAGGAGAAAAAGTGGTAAAAAGTTTACAAAAGAAAATATATATTTTATGAAGCCCTTTTCACATCAGCAGTTGTCAGAAAGGTCTTTACAGATACCTCCCTCTCCCTCTCTCCCTCAGATACCCAGCCTAAAACCCTGAAGAGGCCTCTCCCTCTCTCCCTCAGATACCCAGCCTAAACCCCTAAAGAGACAGAAGTATCTCTCTCTCCCTCAGATACCCAGCCTAACCCCTAAAGAGGCCTCTCTCCCTCAGATACCCAGCCTAAACCCCTAAAGAGGCAGAAGTATCTCTCCCTCAGATACCCAGCCTAAAACCCTAAAGAGGCCTCTCTCCCTCTCTCCCTCAGATACCCAGCCTAAAACCCTAAAGAGGCCTCTCTCCCTCTCTCCCTCAGATACCCAGCCTAAAACCCTAAAGAGGCCTCTCTCCCTCAGATACCCAGCCTAAACCCCTAAAGAGGCAGAAGTATCTCTCCCTCAGATACCCAGCCTAAAACCCTAAAGAGGCCTCTCTCCCTCTCTCCCTCAGATACCCAGCCTAAAACCCTAAAGAGGCCTCTCTCCCTCTCTCCCTCAGATACCCAGCCTAAAACCCTAAAGAGGCCTCTCTCCCTCTCTCCCTCAGATACCCAGCCTAAAACCCTAAAGAGGCCTCTCTCCCTCTCTCCCTCAGATACCCAGCCCAAAACCCTAAAGAGGCCTCTCTCCCTCTCTCCCTCAGATACCCAGCCTAAAACCCGAAAGAGGCAGAAGTATCTCTCCCTCAGATACCCAGCCTAAAACCCTAAAGAGGCCTCTCTCCCTCTCTCCCTCAGATACCCAGCCTAAACCCCTATAGAGGCAGAAGTATCTCTCCATCAGATACCCAGCCTAAACCCTAAAGAGGCAGAAGTATCTCTCCCTCTCTCCCTCAGATACCCAGCCTAAAACCCTAAAGAGGCCTCTCTCCCTCTCTCCATCAGATACCCAGCCTAAACCCTAAAGAGGCAGAAGTATCTCTCCCTCTCTCCCTCAGATACCCAGCCTAAAACCCTACCTCCCTCTCCCTCTCTCCCTCTCTCTTTCTCTCCCTTTTCATATTAGACTCTATGGACACCTGAAGGATACACTGTGTTGTCACTGTTGTTTTATCTAACTACTCCTGAGGTTGTAGTCAGTAGTCAGTGAACTGTGCTGTGAGGTTGTAGTCAGTGAACTGTGCTGTGAGGTTGTAGTCAGTGAACTGTGCTGTCAGGTTGTAGTCAGTGAACTGTGCTGTGAGGTTGTAGTCAGTGAACTGTGCTGTCAGGTTGTAGTCAGTGAACTGTGCTGTGAGGTTGTAGTCAGTGAACTGTACTGTCAGCTTGTAGTCAGTGAACTGTGCTGTGAGGTTGTAGTCAGTGAACTGTGCTGTCAGGTTGTAGTCAGTGAACTGTGCTGTGAGGTTGTAGTCAGTGAACTGTGCTGTCAGGTTGTAGTCAGTGAACTGTGCTGTGAGGTTGTAGTCAGTGAACTGTACTGTCAGCTTGTAGTCAGTGAACTGTGCTGTGAGGTTGTAGTCAGTGAACTGTGCTGTCAGGTTGTAGTCAGTGAACTGTGCTGTCAGTGAACTGTGCTGTGAGGTTGTAGTCAGTGAACTGTGCTGTCAGGTTGTAGTCAGTGAACTGTGCTGTGAGGTTGTAGTCAGTGAACTGTGCTGTGAGGTTGTAGTCAGTGAACTGTGCTGTCAGGTTGTAGTCAGTGAACTGTGCTGTCAGGTTGTAGTCAGTGAACTGTGCTGTCAGGTTGTAGTCAGTGAACTGTGCTGTCAGGTTGTAGTCAGTGAACTGTGCTGTCAGGTTGTAGTCAGTGAACTGTGCTGTGATGTTGTAGTCAGTGAACTGTGCTGTGAGGTTGTAGTCAGTGAACTGTGCTGTCAGGTTGTAGTCAGTGAACTGTGCTGTCAGGCTGTAGTCAGTGAACTGTGCTGTCAGGTTGTAGTCAGTGAACTGTGCTGTGAGGTTGTAGTCAGTGAACTGTGCTGTGAGGTTGTAGTCAGTGAACTGTGCTGTCAGGTTGTAGTCAGTGAACTGTGCTGTCAGGTTGTAGTCAGTGAACTGTGCTATCAGGTTGTAGTCAAGGAACTGTGCTGTCAGGTTGTAGTCAGTGAACTGTGCTGTCAGGTTGTAGTCCGTGAACTGTGCTGTCAGGTTATAGTCAGTGAACTGTGCTGTCAGGTTGTAGTCAGTGAACTGTGCTGTCAGGTTGTAGTCAGTGAACTGTGCTGTCAGGTTGTAGTCAGTGAACTGTGCTGTCAGGTTGTAGTCAGTGAACTGTGCTGTCAGGTTGTAGTCAGTGAACTGTGCTGTCAGGTTGTAGTCAGTGAACTGTGCTGTCAGGTTGTAGTCAGTGAACTGTGCTGTGAGGCTGTAGTCAGTGAACTGTGCTGTCAGGTTGTAGTCAGTGAACTGTGCTGTGAGGTTGTAGTCAGTGAACTGTGCTGTGAGGTTGTAGTCAGTGAACTGTGCTGTCAGGTTGTAGTCAGTGAACTGTCCTGTCAGGTTGTAGTCAGTGAACTGTGCTGTCAGGTTGTAGTCAGTGAACTGTGCTGTCAGGTTGTAGTCAGTGAACTGTGCTGTCAGGTTGTAGTCAGTGAACTGTGCTGTCAGGTTGTAGTCAGTGAACTGTGCTGTCAGGTTGTAGTCAGTGAACTGTGCTGTCAGGTTGTAGTCAGTGAACTGTGCTGTCAGGTTGTAGTCAGTGAACTGTGCTGTGAGGTTGTAGTCAGTGAACTGTGCTGTGAGGTTGTAGTCAGTGAACTGTGCTGTCAGGTTGTAGTCAGTGAACTGTGCTGTCAGGTTGTAGTCAGTGAACTGTGCTGTCAGGTTGTAGTCAGTGAACTGTGCTGTGAGGTTGTAGTCAGTGAACTGTGCTGTGAGGTTGTAGTCAGT
>NC_092096.1:14768798-14775414 GCF_045679555.1 Salvelinus alpinus
TCTCTCTCTCTCTCTCTCTCTCTGTCTCTGTCTCTGTCTCTGTCTCTGTCTCTGTCTCTGTCTCTGTCTCTCTCTCTCTCTGTCTCTCTCTCTGTCTCTCTCTCTCTCTCTCTCTCTCTCTCTCTCTCTCTCTCTCTCTCTCTCTCTCTCTCTCTCTCTCTCTCTCTCTTTCTCTCTCTCTGTCTCTCTCTCTCTCTCTCTCTCTCTCTCTGTCTCTCTCTCTCTCTCTGTCTCTCTCTCTCTCTCTCTCTCTCTCTCTCTCTCTCTCTCTCTCTCTCTCTCTCTCTCTCTCTCTCTCTCTGTCTCTGTCTCTGTCTCTGTCTCTCTCTTTCTCTCTCTCTGTCTCTGTCTCTGTCTCTGTCTCTGTCTCTCTCTCTGTCTCTCTCTCTGTCTCTCTCTCTGTCTCTGTCTCTGTCTCTGTCTCTCTCTCTCTCTCTCTCTCTCTCTCTCTCTCTCTCTCTCTCTCTCTCTCTCTCTCTGTCTCTCTCTCTCTCTCTCCCTCTCTCACTCTCTCTCTCTCTTTCTCTCTCTCTCTCTCTCTCTCTCTCTCTCTCTCTGTCTCTGTCTCTGTCTCTGTCTCTGTCTCTCTCTCTCTCTCTCTCTCTCTGTCTCTCTCTGTCTCTCTCCGTCTCTCTCTCTCTCTCTCTCAGGTCCACACCTACGTCAACACTCCTGGTATACAGGATGACCGGCGCACTCGCCCCAGCAGCCACACCGCCTTGGAACTGCGGCTGTCCAATCCGGAGACGACCTCCTCGCTAGCCACCGCCCCTCCGTCTCCCACGGAGACAGACATGGATACGGAGCCTCAGGTGCTGCTGGAGCCAGAAGGGGTTAAATTCATCCTGGGTCCCACCCCGGCTCAGAGGAGGCAGAAGCAGAACCCTGGGGACGAGGACGGGGAGGCTGAGTCCAGACGTTCTGGGGATGAGGACAGGGAGGCTGGGTCCAGACGTTCTGGGGATGGAGAGATGGCGCTTGGGGTGTCTGGGTCTAACGGGGAGCCCAGCTTGACAGCTCCCTCTGGGGGTCTGAACGGGAATGGGAAGGGCTGTGTTGTGGGCGCCACCCTGGGTCTCCAGGCAGGAGACTGTGACACGGGCTATGACAGTGATGAACGCAAAGACGGCCCCCCTCCCCCTCTTGCTCCTAACCCAAACCCTCCCCCTTTTCCTCCTAACCCAAACCCTCCCCCTCTTCCTCCTAACCCAAACCCTCCCCCTCTTGCTCCTAACCCAAACCCTCCACCTCACCCAGGGCCCAAACCCAGCACCATCTCCACCTATGAGCACCACAACGGCAACACCACCCATGCTTACGTCTCCACCCCTGTTCCAGCCCCCAACCCCCGGCGTAACCGCCCCGCCGCCCCCCTCCCTGACTCATCCCACAATGCCAACAACTCCGCCCAGCGGCGCACGGCGCTCCTTAACTACGAGAACCTCCCGGCGCTGCCGCCGGTGTGGGAGACCGCCAGGCGCTTCTCCGAGGGAGACGAGGAGGATGAAGAGGAGGTGTATCACGGATATGGACCAAAGACGCCCTCCCTTAACGGCTACCACAACCACCACCACCATCACCATCATCACCACGGTCTGGGTCTGGACCCCATGCACAACTACGTCAACACAGAGAATGTAAACGTTTCGCTCAGCGCCAAGCTGGACTCTGCGCGGATCCTTCCGCGGGGGCGGGACTCTAGCGGCCTCTGTTTGACTCCCACCGTCTTTAACTTTGACTTCCGGTCGGGGCGGCTGGCGGGTGGACCGTGTGGGTTGGATCCCCTGAGGCAGCTGAACTACATTGAGTTGGAGATGGAGAGGGGTTCAGACTCCAGTGGGCCGCAGACACCCAAGACCCCCACCACTCCCTGTGGCGTCGGCCTGGGCAGTCTCCTCCTCCCCCCTCCACCCCCACGCGGCGGACCGAACTGTACGCCATGATCGACATCGAGCGCACGGCGGCCATGTCCAGTCTTCAGAAAGCACTGCCCCGTGACGACGGTACCTCCAGGAAAACCAGACACAACAGTACTGACCTTCCTATGTGAACTTCACCGCGCCCCTACCATACCTAGCCTACCAAGCACTGGCTGGATCTCAAATGGAGCCCTATTCCCTATATAGTGCACTACTTTTGACCAGGACTATTCATAAAGTGTCTCAGAGTAGGAGTGCTAATCTAAGATCAGTTTGACCTTTTTAGACAGGAAGGAATCTGATGACCTGGACGGGGGGGGGGGATCTGATCCTAGATCAGCCCTTCTACTCCGAGATGCTGAGTGGATAACGACCCAGGGCCCAGAGGGTTCTGGTCAAAATGAGTGCATAACGACCCAGGGCCCAGAGGGTTCTGGTCAAAATGAGTGCATAACGACCCAGGGCTCAGAGGGTTCTGGTCAAAATGAGTGCATAACGACCCAGGGCCCAGAGAGTTCTGGTCAAAATGAGTGCATAACGACCCAGGGCTCAGAGGGTTCTGGTCAAAATGAGTGCATAACGACCCAGGGCCCAGAGGGTTCTGGTCAAAATGAGTGCATAACGACCCAGGGCCCAGAGGGTTCTGGTCAAAATGAGTGCATAACGACCCAGGGCCCAGAGGGTTCTGGTCAAAATGAGTGCATAACGACCCAGGGCTCAGAGGGTTCTGGTCAAAATGAGTGCATAACAACCCAGGGCCCAGAGGGTTCTGGTCAAAATGAGTGCATAACGACCCAGGGCCCAGAGGGTTCTGGTCAAAATGAGTGGATAACGACCCAGGGCCCAGAGGGTTCTGGTCAAAATGAGTGCATAACGACCCAGGGCTCAGAGGGTTCTGGTCAAAATGAGTGCATAACGACCCAGGACTCAGAGGGTTCTGGTCAAAATGAGTGCATAACGACCCAGGGCTCAGAGGGTTCTGGTCAAAATGAGTGCATAACGACCCAGGGCCCAGAGGGTTCTGGTCAAAATGAGTGCATAACGACCCAGGGCTCAGAGGGTTCTGGTCAAAATGAGTGCATAACGACCCAGGGCCCAGAGGGTTCTGGTCAAAATGAGTGCATAACGACCCAGGGCCCAGAGGGTTCTGGTCAAAATGAGGGCATAACGACCCAGGGCTCAGAGGGTTCTGGTCAAAATGAGTGCATAACGACCCAGGGCCCAGAGGGTTCTGGTCAAAATGAGTGCATAACGACCCAGGGCCCAGAGGGTTCTGGTCAAAATGAGTGCATAACGACCCAGGGCCCAGAGGATTCTGGTCAAAATGAGTGCATAACGACCCAGGGCTCAGAGGGTTCTGGTCAAAATGAGTGGATAACGACCCAGGGCCCATAGGGTTCTGGTCAAAATGAGTGCACTACGTAGGGAATAGTGTTCCATTTGGGATGCACCCACTGTCGTCTTCTTCAGTTGCACCTTGACCTGACCGTTGTTGATGTTGTTGTTGATGTTGTCATACTTTGTTATACCTCCAAACTGAATGAAAAAAAACAACAACATTTGAAGACAGAAGGGCTGTAGATTTGTTGCAATAAATGTAAAAAAATGATTTTAAAATGTCTTATTACTTCACAAGGAGTTACACTGTGTCCTGAAAGTAGCCTGGTCCCACATCTGTTTGTGCAGTCTGTGTCATGACAAGGAGTTACACTGTGTCCTGAAAGTAGCCTGGTCCCAGATCTGTTTGTGCAGTCTGTGTCATGACAAGGAGTTACACTGTGTCCTGAAAGTAGCCTGGTCCCAGACCTGTTTGTGCAGTCTGTGTCATGACAAGGAGTTACACTGTGTCCTGAAAGTAGCCTGGTCCCACATCTGTTTGTGCAGTCTGTGTCATGACAAGGAGTTACACGGTGTCCTGAAAGTAGCCTGGTTCCACATCTGTTTGTGCAGTCTGTGTCATGACAAGGAGTTACACTGTGTCTTGAAAGTAGCCTGGTCCCAGATCTGTTTGTGCAGTCTGTGTCATGACAAGGAGTGGCATGATGGCACAAGCAGACTGGTACCCAGGCTATAGTGAAAGCTGACCTGAGAGGGGAGCGATGGTAGACCCGGTACACACCAGTATAACACTATTTTATTCCTGAGGTCATTTGATACCTAATTAAAGAAGGAGTGAAACACCTTCTAGCCTGGTCCCAGATCAGTCTGTGCTCTTGTCTACTCCTTTGCTGTCATTGTCAAGCCAACCAATGAGTGACAGGGCGTTGGCATGACGGCACAAACAGCCCCAGGCTACCCTTTTTAATTCCAAGTGCCTGTGTAAGTTTAGCTTGCTGGTGATGTGCCAAACAGCGAGGTCTCTTTGAATGACGGACCTCCTCACCAATCTCTCTTACGGATCCTTTCTAGTGCTGATTATAAACTGAAACGGTGTTAACGTCAACACTCATGTGGGTGTTTGAAGCTGACGTCCATGTTGCCCTGATGTCTGTGGACTCCTATGGTGTGTAACGTTAGTGGGCCCACCAGGGTTGGGGCTCAATTCCATTTCAATCCAAAGTCAATTCAGGAAGTACACTGACATTCCAATTCTCTTCAATGCTTTTCAATGAGGAAAATATGGAATTGGAATTTTGGTTTACTTTCTGAATTGACGGAATGGAATTGACCCCAAGCCTGGAGTCTTCGGCCATGTCTCGGGGGGTCAACGTCTTGGTACGCCACAGTCACTTTAGCCACTACTAAGTACAGACAGATGGTGTGTGTGTATGTATAAATGCCAAATGATGTCGGCCACAAGGAAGCTGTAATAATGTGTTTGTTCATGCTGGCTGTACTGAAAGAACCCAAGTCATTCCGTTGGTGTTGTTGTGTGACATCATCATGTTCCAGGTTCCATCAGGGTTGGGGTCCAATTTACTTTAATATTCAGTCAATTCAGAAAGTCAATTGGAATTTCAGTTTTGCTTCCTGGATTGACAGAACTGAAAGGGAATTGACTCCCACCCTGCAAACAATAGTCCATTTGTACAGGGGCCCCCTGGTGGTGGTTGAATGTCTTAGTTCAGTTTGAATTTTCCTTCCACACGTTGTTGTGAACGAGGAAAACAGACTAGCACAGTGTTTACCACACGATGCTGTCCGTCAGCCATGTTTCATAGGAGGAGAGTGGGTTCCATAGTTGTATCTTCTGTTACCTGTTCTCTCATTGTATCATATTGTACAAATCATTATTATTGGGTTCTAACTTGCATTATATTTTTTCTACCTACATTTTGAAAGAGTTCATAAACTATAGGAATTGTACAAAAAGTAGTTTAATAGATATTGTTTATTAAAGAAGTGAACTGTTAGTGGGAAAAAAATTGATTATTTGCCAAACTCCTTTTTTCAATTCTAGAATATGCTGATTTTCCCGGAGTTCTAGAATGGGTTCCGTTGGTTCCATTCACGATGTAAACATTCCTTATTTCCTGTGTTTTGGTCTCAGAACACCAGACACTATAAGGAACTATGCAGTGAATGAAACGATTCATGACTCACTGTGCACAGACGTCAATTCAACATCTAATCCACGTTGGTTGAACGTCATTGTGTTGATTCAACCAGTCAGAGCCCATTGGGTCTTCTGTTTAAAAACATAATGACTTCATATTGTACGGACTTTACATTGGGGGGACGGGACAATTTTGATATTTGCATTTTTCTGTTCTGGAAATATGTGTTTACCAGAATGTTAGTATTTTGTTGACCAGAGGAAAAACCATACTGTGTATTTAGATGTGTGCAGCAATGTTCATACGTATTCCATCACTGCCAACAACCCCCTGTGTTTTGTAGCATGGCAAAATGATCATTAAAAAATGGAACTGTGTTGTCTCTGCTGGTTTGTTCTTCTATTTGTGTCATAATTATCATTGATAGCTTATTGCTTGGGGTTATCACTCACACACTGTACTGAATGAAGGAGAGTGACACCTGGTGGTAATGGAAGGGACATGCAGTGCAACTGTCTACCGAGTGACGGCAATAAGTGTGTGGCAATCATTGATATGGACAGACTTAATTCTGAGTAATAAAGTGCAATGAGGAAGAATTGTGTGAAACAAAATGCTTTAGGGAGAGCCCCGCAGGACTGGCTGGTCTTACCGGACACAAGGAGGACATTGTAGCTCGTCTCTAATCCCTGCAGGAGAGACCTCTTCACTGGACCAGGATAAGGTGCAGGAGAGACCTCTTCATTGGACCAGGATAAGGTGCAGGAGAGACCTCTTCATTGGACCAGGATAAGGTGCAGGAGAGACCTCTTCATTGGACCAGGATAAGGTGCAGGAGATAACTCTTCACTGGACCAGGATAAGGTGCAGGAGATAACTCTTCATTGGACCAGGATAAGGTGCAGGAGAGACCTCTTCATTGGACCAGGATAAGGTGCAGGAGAGACCTCTTCATTGGACCAGGATAAGGTGCAGGAGATAACTCTTCACTGGACCAGGATAAGGTGCAGGAGATAACTCTTCATTGGACCAGGATAAGGTGCAGGAGATAACTCTTCATTGGACCAGGATAAGGTGCAGGAGAGACCTCTTCACTGGACCAGGATAAGGTGCAGGAGAGACCTCTTCACTGGACCAGGATAAGGTGCAGGAGGGAACTCTTCACTGGACCAGGATAAGGTGCAGGAGATAACTCTTCAC
>NC_092096.1:14775514-14810514 GCF_045679555.1 Salvelinus alpinus
TTGGACCAGGATAAGGTGCAGGAGGGAACTCTTCACTGGACCAGGATAAGGTGCAGGAGAGAACTCTTCATTGGACCAGGATAAAGTAAGAGATGATTCACAGTCAGTTTGCACATATCTGATATCTGCATTAGCATGTTCTATAGACATGCATAGATGTATGTGTTCATTTTGAGGGGTTATGCTTTAGGTATGTTTTCTATAGTTATATCTTACTAATACCACATATGTTAGTATTGATATATCATTGGTATAATGGGCAGCTTCAATCATGTTGTAATTGATTTATTGTAATTCATTTGAAGTTTTCAAAATGAATGAATCATATTTACACAGAATCTGTGAATCAATCCATTGTGGTTGGGTGATATGAGTAGCTGCCCTTTGAACTCCAGGAAAAAGTTTTCACACACAAGGTGAGACTTACCTAAGTTATAAGGAAACTGGTATCCAGTTTACAGGAACAATAAGAAACAGTTGTTGGCCAAGGTTATATGATAGGCTAGCAAATGGTTAAGTGACCTGTCTTGTTGCTATCTTGCATGACTTTATAGAGCAATAACCTTATGGGTCCAATTTCCTGGTATCGGTTTTCAGCTCTACATTTAGGCAGCACCCGTCTGAAAAATCGGCCCAGTTGACTCACAGAACTTCTGTCGAGAGATACTGTATAGCACCACAACAACTGCTGTTGTGTCCCACACAGACCAGAGGAACAGGAACTTGAGGCCATGGCAGAGCAGCGGGAAGCCCAGGGGACAGGAGAGGAACCACGAACACCCAACACGCCATCCCTGGACCACCGGGGGACAGGAGAGGAACCACGAACACCCAACACGCCATCCCTGGACCACCGGGGGACAGGAGAGGAACCACGAACACCCAACACGTCATCCCTGGACCACCGGGGGACAGGAGAGGAACCACGAACACCCAACACGTCATCCCTGGACCACCGGGGGACAGGAGAGAAACCACGAACACCCAACACGTCATCCCTGGACCACCGGGTGACAGGAGAGAAACCACGAACACCCAACACGTCATCCCTGGACCACCGGGTGACAGGGGGGACGTTCCAGGAGTGTCAAGATGTGGTGAAGGGAGAAGTCATAACCAGATCCACGAGGGAGAAGAACGGTCGCTTCACCAACCCCTGGCCCACATGGCACTACCCCTCCTCTGCCTCCCTGCTCCGGTTCTACCTACTAGATAAGGACCACAGCAACGTACCCCGCTCCAAAGAGGTACGAATCCCATCTTTAACATATTGGCTTTTTGCCTTGTTGTTGCTTGTTAATTCCAGATTCCATTGGCAATTTGCATAGAAATGTATCCTAGTAGATGATGCATGACAACCCCATGCAATTATATTGATTTAGACATAAGATGTTTTTCAACCTCAGACAAGGAGTTGAAGGGCTTTCATCAAAGGTGTGCTGAATCCTTTTCAGCCAGGTATTTGTTGTTATTTACCAAACGTTTGTGTGTCCCTGTGTTGAGGAGTTAGACTGTAAGCTTCCACTGCAGGATCCTTACTTCATCCAGAGCCCTGAGGTTTGTTTTCATGTTGTTTTTTCTTGTTGATCTCTTTTAGTCTGCAATACTGTTCCCAGGAGTCCATGAAAACAATAGAACAATTTAACAATAATATAACGTATACATATATAGCATAAAAGCTGGTTGAGGGAATGCCAAGGGTGTGCAAAACTGTCATCAAGGTAAAGGGTGGCTACTTTGAAGACTTTCAAATATAAAATATATTTTGATATGTTTAACACTTTTTCTTTTTGGTTACTACACGATTCCATATGTGTTATTTCATAGTTTTGATGTCTTGTAGAAAATAGTAAATATAAAGAAAACCCCCTGGATTTAGAAGGTGTGTCCACACTTTTGACTGGTCCTGTATATATATAACATAACACCACAGGTGTCAGGAACCGTGGGGTCTGGTCTCAGGGTGACCTGGCTGGGCCACGCATCAGTCCTGGTAGAGATGGACGGCCTGGTCATCCTCACTGACCCCATCTTCAGCCAGAGGGCATCTCCCTTCCAGTTCATGGGGCCCAAGAGGTTCAGGGGCCCGCCGTGTACAGTAGATCAACTACCCAAGGTGAGGTGCCTCCAAACACTTGAGGGGTATGTGTGTGTGTGTGTGTGTGTGTGTGTGTGTGTGTGTGTGTGTGTGTGTGTGTGTGTGTGTGTGTGTGTGTGTGTGTGTGTGTGTGTGTGTGTGTGTGTGTGTGTGTGTGTGTGTGTGTGTGTGTGTGTGTGTGTGTCTCAAGGGTTAAAAAAAGATAACACATTTCCGTGGACTTTTCCAGTTGATAAATCAAGTGTTGTTCTTCCAGGTGGATGCGGTGCTCATCAGCCACACGCACTACGACCACCTGGACGTAGGTTCAGTTAGCAGCCTCAATAAGCGCTTCGGCACCGAGCTGCGTTGGTTTGTCCCTCTGGGACTCCAGGGCTGGATGCAGAGCTGTGGCTGTAAGAACGTGATAGAGTTGGACTGGTGGGAAGAGAGCTGTGTCCCTGTCCCCGGCCCTGTCGCTGTCCCCAGCCCTGTCGCTGTCCCCAGCCCTGTCGCTGTCCCCAGCCCTGTCGCTGTCCCCAGCACTGTCGCTGTCCCCAGCCCTGTCGCCAGTGGTGTCAGCCAGGATAAGGTGATGTTCGTATTCACCCCAGCCCAGCACTGGTGCAAGCGCACCCCAACAGACGATAACAGGTTGCTTTCCTTACTTTACAGATAGCTGCTTTATTGAGGAGAGTTTTACTTTCAATGACTGTGATATGTGGTTGTCTTACCTACCTTGGTTGAAAGCACTGACTGTAAGAGCGTCCACTAAAATGGCCTAAATGTAAACCGTTTCATGTGAATAACAGGGTGCTGTGGGGCAGCTGGTCTGTCCTGGGGCCCTGCAACCGCTTCTTCTTTGCTGGAGACACCGGCTACTGCTCCTCCTTCCAGGAGATAGGGAGGCGATTTGGTCCGTTCGACCTGGCTGCCATACCCATCGGAGCGTACCTGCCCAGGTATGAAACTAGTGTACAGCTGTCCTGCCCAGGTATGGAACTAGTGTACACCTGTCCTGCCCAGGTATGGAACTAGTGTACAGCTGTCCTGCCCAGGTATGGAACTAGTGTACACCTGTCCTGCCCAGGTATGGAACTAGTGTACAGCTGTCCTGCCCAGGTATGGAACTAGTGTACACCTGTCCTGCCCAGGTATGGAACTAGTGTACAGCTGTCCTGCCCAGGTATGGAACTAGTGTACACCTGTCCTGCCCAGGTATGGAACTAGTGTACACCTGTCCTGCCCAGGTATGAAACTAGTGTACACCTGTCCTGCCCAGGTATGGAACTAGTGTACACCTGTCCTGCCCAGGTATGAAACTAGTGTTGAGCGTACCTGCCCAGGTATGGAACTAGTGTACACCTGTCCTGCCCAGGTATGAAACTAGTGTACACCTGTCCTGCCCAGGTATGGAACTAGTGTACACCTGTCCTGCCCAGGTATGGAACTAGTGTACACCTGTCCTGCCCAGGTATGAAACTAGTGTACACCTGTCCTGCCCAGGTATGAAACTAGTGTACACCTGTCCTGCCCAGGTATGAAACTAGTGTACAGCTGTCCTGCCCAGGTATGAAACTAGTGTACACCTGTCCTGCCCAGGTATGAAACTAGTGTACACCTGTCCTGCCCAGGTATGAAACTAGTGTACACCTGTCCTGCCCAGGTATGAAACTAGTGTACACCTGTCCTGCCCAGGTATGGAACTAGTGTACACCTGTCCTGCCCAGGTATGGAACTAGTGTAGATCTGTCCTGCCCAGGTATGGAACTAGTGTACACCTGTCCTGCCCAGGTATGAAACTAGTGTAGAGCTGTCCTGCCCAGGTATGGAACTAGTGTAGATCTGTCCTGCCCAGGTATGAAACTAGTGTACACCTGTCCTGCCCAGGTATGAAACTAGTGTACAGCTGTCCTGCCCAGGTATGGAACTAGTGTACACCTGTCCTGCCCAGGTATGAAACTAGTGTAGAGCTGTCCTGCCCAGGTATGGAACTAGTGTAGATCTGTCCTGCCCAGGTATGAAACTAGTGTACACCTGTCCTGCCCAGGTATGAAACTAGTGTAGAGCTGTCCTGCCCAGGTATGGAACTAGTGTAGATCTGTCCTGCCCAGGTATGAAACTAGTGTACACCTGTCCTGCCCAGGTATGAAACTAGTGTACACCTGTCCTGCCCAGGTATGAAACTAGTGTACACCTGTCCTGCCCAGGTATGGATGGACACTGTTAACCATCCAGATCAAAATTCATCCAGATCCATATATTGTTATTTCTCTTTAGAGATGTAATGAAGTCACTGCATGTGGACCCAGAGGAGGCTGTGGAGATTCATAAGGACGTTAAGGCCAAACACTCCCTGGCTATTCACTGGGGGACCTTCGCATTAGCTCATGAGGTGAGCATTCTATATATTCAGCCATTATATAAGCCTACATCCACAATATATGTTGGCCTCCAAAATCCATCTCCTTCCTCTCCATCTCCTCTCTCTCCATCTCCTCCATCTCCCCCCTCTCCCACTCCTCCCTCTCCATCTCCTCCCTTTCCATCTCCTCACTCTCCATCTCCCCCCTCTCCATCTCCTCACTCTCCATCTTCCCCCTCTCCCTCTCCTCCATCTCCTCCCTCTCCTCCATCTCCCCCCTCTCCATCTCCATTGCCTCTCCATCTCCTCCTTCTCCTCCCTTTCCATCTCCTCCCTCTCCTTCTCCTCCCTTTCCATCTCCTCCCTCTCCTCCCTCTCCATCTCCTCCCTCTCCATCTCCTCACTCTCCATCTCCTCCCTCTCCATCTCCTCCATCTCCTCCTTCTCCTCCCTTTCCATCTCCTCACTCTCCATTTCCTCCCTCTCCATCCTCTCCAAATCCTCCCTCTCTCTCTCCTCCCTCTCCAACTCTTCTGCTCTCTCTCTTTCTCTATAATTTTCTTTCAACTCATTTTTTTACCCAATGCAAAGGAAAGCGCCTATTTAATACTGTTCATATTTCCCTTTGTCTCTCTCTCTCTCTCTCTCTCTCTCTCTCTCTCTCTCTCTCTCTCTCTCTCTCTCTCTCTCTCTCTCGGTCTCTCTCTCTCTCTCAGTATTACTTAGAGCCTCCAGTGAGACTCAGGGAGGCCATGGAGAAGAATGGGTTGAATGCGGAGCACTTCTTTGTCCTGAACCATGGAGAATCCAGAGTGCTGGGGGGAGAAAGAGGAGGAGGGGGCGTTTGACTGATCAGATGGGCTACATTGCCAGAAGCTGCAATATGAAAGAGTTTGAACTTCTGACAAAGAAATCTAAGCTTGGCATTATAGCGTTTGCCTGGTAAAAGGGCACTGATGTACATATTTGCAACTTTAAAAAAAAAAAGAATATGTTTTTAATGCCAAGTGATATTGATTGCACTATTAAATAATGTTTTACCAACGTGGCTGTTTCTTTAAATGCGTGACCAAGGAAGTAGCTAATCTACTGTTAAACCAACTGTGACCAACTTTCAAGAGTTCCTGTTGTAAACCCAATAACGTTACTAGTTTGATGTTTCTATTATTGTAATCTAAGCAATGATGGTTAGGCCAACTAGACCAAGTCAACTAACTAACGCATTCCGACTATGGCTGCTTCCAAATGCATCTTGTCTCCACGAGTTTGGAAAACTCCACTTTCCAGGTGTATTCACCGAGCCGGGAGTGTTCTGAACACAGCGAAGGGAACTTTGTCAAGGTGATTATTTGTCAGCGTACTAAACAACTTTTAAATAGCGTTTCAATGTGTATTATTTTAAGTGCACATCTCATTCAACAGAAGACGAACTAATCGGTACTTCTACTCGGGTGGTTTTACTTGCTACAATGTATCCACTTGTAGCTCACTTCCGTAAACACGCCCAATAGGCTAAACAGGGCCATGTTCGGTTGCCAAACGTTCTCGAACGTTGCAGATAGAAATGTCAGGAATAGAGCTGATGTGATTCCTTATTCTACATGTCAGGCGCATGTTTGTTTTACATAGAAATAGGCTATCTGAACGTCCCAAAACGTTGCGTCATGCTGAACGCGCCCCAGTGCACTGTTGTGCTGACGTGTTACATTCACTTTGTACTGTAACTTGGGCCTCGTCAATAAATATTTATGTTTGGAGTTTCAGCTGCTAGTTGGTGTCTTCGCTCACTTGGGTAAAGATCTCCAGTCTGTAAGAGCATTATTATAGGATTAATACGTGCACCATTGACCAATATTATATATTCCGACAAATAATGTTTTAAGCTATTTTTAGACGTATTTCATAATCAGATTTTCATTGCAATTGCAAATGAATGGGCAGTTTCGGCACGTAGTTTCTTGCATCGAAAAGAGGAGGATTTTAATAGGCTAGGCTGCTTTCATTTCGTCACATGGTAGGGTTTTTCACCGACGTCAGAAGCCTTGCCTGGTAGGCTGGTACCAGTGCGTTGTGGACCATTGGCCGTGCTTGCAGGGCACTTTTCCCCACACAGTTCTGCGGATATCTCGCTGTAACAATATCAGAAGAAATGTCGCGCCACTGACGGATTTTACAAGTCGCCCTCGACTTATTCTAGACGTTTTCAGGTAGTATTTTATTGACTGCGTTGTTGTGACTGTGACGTAGGCTGACCGTTCAAGCTGCGAATGATCGATTGTCTCCGTTGTTCTGCTTAGTTCACCACATTGCTTCTTCTCTCTTTTAGTTAGGGTTCTATTGACTCTCTGTTTTTATTATCGCGATAAATCTTCTCGATATAGCAGCAATTCTTTCTAGTGATCCGTTTGTTTTGTTGTTGGTCGGATCAACAAAGAAACATTTGTTGTACTTCTCTGGTGGTTTATTATGGGTCCATTGAAGACATTCAATAGGCCAATACGTGCAACAGAGCGCCACAGTATGCAACGTGACATGTATAGAGTGCGTACGTTGTAAGGGGACTCCGTAAATAGGACTAGTGGACAACTACACAGCACTATAGGGCCTAGGTGACAGCTATACAGTAGCCTCTTCAGTCTGTACGTACACCTTCAAACAGAAGCTACTGTGAACAGGGTTGACACAGGAATGGGGTTGGGGTTAGTTCACCTTTATTTAACCAGCTAGGCCAGTTGAGAACAAGTTCTCATTTACAACTGCGACCTGGCCAAGATAAAGCAAAGCAGTGTGACAAAAACAGCAACACAGAGTTACACATTGGATAAACAAACGTACAGTCAAAACACAATAGAAAAATCTGTATATAGTGTGTGCAAATGTATTACGTTTAGGGAGGTAAGGCAATAAATGGGCCATAGTGGTGAAATAATTACAGTTTAGCATTAACACTGGAGTGATAGATGTGCAGATGATGATGTGTAAGAAGAGATACTGGGGTGCAAAATAGCAACAACAACAAAATAACAATATGAGGTTGTTGGGTGTGCTATTTACAGATGGGATATTTACAGATGGGCTGTGTACAGATGGGCTATTTACAGATGGGCTGTGTACAGTTGGGCTGTGTATAGGTACAGCGATTGGTAAGCTGCTCTGACAGCTGATGTTTAAAGTTAGTGAGGGAGATATTAGTCTTCAGTGATTTTTGCAATTTGTTCCAGTCATTGGCAGCAGAGAACTGGAAGGAAAGGCGGCCAAAGAAGGTGTTGGCTTTGGGGATGACCAGTGAGATATACCTGCTGGAGCGTGTGCTACGGGTGGGTGTTGCTATGGAGACCAGTGAGCTGAGATAAGGCGGGGCTTTACCTAACAAAGACTTATAGATGACCTGGGGGTTTGGCGAAAATGTTGCGAGGGCCAACCAACGAGAGCATACAGGTCACAGTGGTGGGTAGTATATGGGGCTTTGGTGACAAAACGGATGGCACTGTGATAGATTACATCCAATTTGCTGAGTGGAGTGTTGGAGGCTATTTTGTAAATGACATCGTTCACCTGTACCATTGTGTATTGTAGGGTTCATAGTTCCTGGTAGCAGTGGAGGCCCCATGGAGGGCCCATACAGTAACTCATAGAGATAGATTGGCAGGAGGCACATATACACTGATTATACCAGACATTAGGAACACATTCCTAATTTTGAGTTGCCCCCCCCCCTGAAAATTGCCCTCAGAACAGCCTCAACTCGTCGGGTCATGGACTCTACAAGGTGTGGAAAGCGTTCCACAGGGATGCTGGTCCACGTTGACTCCAATGCTTCTCACAGCTGTGTCAAGTTGGCTGGATGTTCTTTGGGTGGTGGACCATTCTTCATACACATGGCAAAACTGTTGAGCGTGAAAAACCCAGCAGCGTTGCATTTCTTGACACAAACCGGTGCACCTGGCACCTACTACCATACCCCGTTCAAAGGCACTTAAATATTTTGTCTTACCCATTCACCCTCCGAATGGCACACATACACAATCCATGTCTCAAGGCTTAAAACTCCTTCTTTAACCCGTCTCCTCCCCCTTCATCTACACTGATAGAAGTGGATTTAACAAGTGACATCAATAAGGGATCATAACTTTCACCTGGATTATCCAGACTTGTGTATGTGTCAGTTAGCATTTGGCAGGCCAGTAACTTCCTCCTCATTTGACTGAGCTGGAGCTTTTCCACCTGTCCAGAGATAAGATACAGCTGAAACAATGGACTCAGGCAGTTGTATATTAAAGGTGCGGTCCACTGTGAGCAAGGCTGACGGACCGTGTGTCTTTTATTCAAAGTAGGAACCAGTAAAAAGTCAATGTTGCTGACCACGTTATACTATAGGAGACAGTGAGTCATGTTGTTGACCACGTTATACTATAGGTGACAGAGAGTCATGTTGTTGACCATGTTATACTATAGGAGACAGTGAATGTCATGTTGCTGACATCTCTCATACAGTCGGCCTGGTGATGGCTGCTGAGGGGGAATGTTTTGGAACTGTTGCACAGGGTTACACCGTGTCACAATAAACATGCTTTCACATCTGTGATTTCACAAGACGCTGTCGGCCATCCAGGGACAAACCACAGAAACAGCCACTAACTGTACTGTGAGCAGGCTTTTCTTTCTGAGGTAATATCTGTGTAATCCCCCCCCCCCCCAGCATATTTGTAAGCTTTTATTTGTATTTCTTGTTTATTAACCTCCCTATAGACCAGGAGCCCAACACTGTCTCCCCATGGAGGAGAGCGGAGGAGCAGGAGGAGAGGTGGAGGAGAACCAGGTGTTGATGGAGGAGAGGGGTGTCTCTCCTGGAGATTCCCCAGTGACGGAGGAGGGTTCCCCAGCCGTGGTCCGGCCCCGTGACCCCTCCACCTCCACCCTGCAGGACTCAGGGCCTCGGTACGGATAGACAATCAACATCTTTGCAGTTTTCACGTGCACTTTATTGCCATCCAGCTCCTGAGGTTGCAGCATATTATTTCAGTGTTTTTTTGTGTCCTTATCTTTTGTGATCATCTGTTTCTAACTGTATTGTGTGTGTGTGTGTGTGTGTGTGTGTGTGTGTGTGTGTGTGTGTGTGTGTGTGTGTGTGTGTGTGTGTGTGTGTGTGTGTGTGTGTGTGTGTGTGTGTGTGTGTGTGTGTGTGTGTGTGTGTGTGTGTGTGTGTGTGTGTGTGTATATGTATGTTTGCACACCAAATGTCCTGTCTGGACACAATAGGCAGTAAAAGCGTTTGATTGATTGACTCCTCCAGGAAGAGCAGCTCCTCCCGGTCCTCGAGGAAGAGCTTCCGTCTGGACTACCGGTTGGAGGAGGAGGTGACTGGGTCGAGCCGGGACAAACATGGCCGCTTTACTAACCCCTGGCCCACGTGGAAGTTCCCGTCCTGGTCCACCTTGCTGCGCTTCTTCCTGCTGGAGAAGAACCACAGTAATGTACCCACCTCTAAAGAGGTGAGACACATTCTGACGTTTCACATGTATAATAGGTGTTTCTGACGTGTATAATAGGTGTTTCTGACGTGTATAATAGGTGTTTCTGACGTGTATAATAGGTCTTTCTGACGTGTATAATAGGTGTTTCTGACGTGTATAATAGGTCTTTCTGACGTGTATAATAGGTCTTTCTGACGTGTATAATAGGTCTTTCTGACGTATATAATAGGTGTTTCTGACGTGTATAATAGGTCTTTCTGACGTGTATAATAGGTGTTTCTGACGTGTATAATAGGTCTTTCTGACGTGTATAATAGGTCTTTCTGACGTGTATAATAGGTCTTTCTGACGTATATAATAGGTGTTTCTGACGTATATAATAGGTGTTTCTGACGTGTATAATAGGTCTTTCTGACGTATATAATAGGTGTTTCTGACGTGTATAATAGGTCTTTCTGACGTGTATAATAGGTCTTTCTGACGTATATAATAGGTGTTTCTGACGTGTATAATAGGTCTTTCTGACGTGTATAATAGGTCTTTCTGACGTATATAATAGGTGTTTCTGACGTGTATAATAGGTCTTTCTCACTCATTTGAGCTGCCATTTCTAGCGCCCACAGCTGATGTCAAAACGCTTTGCAAAACAAACCCAGCTCTGATGGAGACCACCAAACCACACCTGATAGGGCTCATTGCCTGTCTGTCCACTCTTTATTATAATGAACTTATTATACAAATACCTAGACCTGTACTCCAACTACACAGGTTAAATAATAATTATTTTTTACTGTACACAGTCCACACCCAACAATTACCTCCTGTCCTGACTGAACTTGTTCTGTCTGTCCTGACTCCTGAGGTCTGTCATTAAATATCTCTGACTGAGCACGTCAGAGTTTGTCAACGGTGATTTGTAACGCTGCACCTCATGTCCACAGTTAGGTTAGGATGCCTCCCGTTCCATAAACACTGCACTGTGCTCTGGTAACAGTTAGGTTAGGATGCCTCCCGTTCCATAAACACTGCACTGTGCTCTGGTAACAGTTAGGTTAGGATGCCTCCCGTTCCATAAACACTGCACTGTGCTCTGGTCACAGTTAGGTTAGGATGCCTCCCGTTCCATAAACACTGCACTGTGCTCTGGTAACAGTTAGGTTAGGATGCCTCCCGTTCCATAAACACTGCACTGTGCTCTGGTAACAGTTAGGTTAGGATGCCTCCCGTTCCATAAACACTGCACTGTGCTCTGGTCACAGTTAGGTTAGGATGCCTCCCGTTCCATAAACACTGCACTGTGCTCTGGTCACAGTTAGGTTAGGATGCCTCCCGTTCCATAAACACTGCACTGTGCTCTGGTCACAGTTAGGTTAGGATGCCTCCCGTTCCATAAACACTGCACTGTGCTCTGGTCACAGTTAGGTTAGGATGCCTCCCGTTCCATAAACACTGCACTGTGCTCTGGTCACAGTTAGGTTAGGATGCCTCCCGTTCCATAAACACTGCACTGTGCTCTGGTCACAGTTAGGTTAGGATGCCTCCCGTTCCATAAACACTGCACTGTGCTCTGGTCACAGTTAGGTTAGGATGCCTCCCGTTCCATAAACACTGCACTGTGCTCTGGTCACAGTTAGGTTAGGATGCCTCCCGTTCCATAAACACTGCACTGTGCTCCGGTCACAGTTAGGTTAGGATGCCTCCCGTTCCATAAACACTGCACTGTGCTCTGGTCACAGTTAGGTTAGGATGCCTCCCGTTCCATAAACACTGCACTGTGCTCTGGTCACAGTTAGGTTAGGATGCCTCCCGTTCCATAAACACTGCACTGTGCTCTGGTAACAGTTAGGTTAGGATGCCTCCCGTTCCATAAACACTGCACTGTGCTCCGGTAACAGTTAGGTTAGGATGCCTCCCGTTCCATAAACACTGCACTGTGCTCTGGTAACAGTTAGGTTAGGATGCCTCCCGTTCCATAAACACTGCACTGTGCTCTGGTAACAGTTAGGTTAGGATGCCTCCCGTTCCATAAACACTGCACTGTGCTCCGGTAACAGTTAGGTTAGGATGCCTCCCGTTCCATAAACACTGCACTGTGCTCCGGTAACAGTTAGGTTAGGATGCCTCCCGTTCCATAAACACTGCACTGTGCTCCGGTAACAGTTAGGTTAGGATGCCTCCCGTTCCATAAACACTGCACTGTGCTCTGGTAACAGTTAGGTTAGGATGCCTCCCGTTCCATAAACACTGCACTGTGCTCCGGTAACAGTTAGGTTAGGATGCCTCCCGTTCCATAAACACTGCACTGTGCTCCGGTAACAGTTAGGTTAGGATGCCTCCCGTTCCATAAACACTGCACTGTGCTCCGGTAACAGTTAGGTTAGGATGCCTCCCGTTCCATAAACACTGCACTGTGCTCCGGTAACAGTTAGGTTAGGATGCCTCCCGTTCCATAAACACTGCACTGTGCTCTGGTAACAGTTAGGTTAGGATGCCTCCCGTTCCATAAACACTGCACTGTGCTCCGGTAACAGTTAGGTTAGGATGCCTCCCGTTCCATAAACACTGCACTGTGCTCCGGTAACAGTTAGGTTAGGATGCCTCCCGTTCCATAAACACTGCACTGTGCTCTGGTAACAGTTAGGTTAGGATGCCTCCCGTTCCATAAACACTGCACTGTGCTCCGGTAACAGTTAGGTTAGGATGCCTCCCGTTCCATAAACACTGCACTGTGCTCTGGTAACAGTTAGGTTAGGATGCCTCCCGTTCCATAAACACTGCACTGTGCTCCGGTAACAGTTAGGTTAGGATGCCTCCCGTTCCATAAACACTGCACTGTGCTCCGGTAACAGTTAGGTTAGGATGCCTCCCGTTCCATAAACACTGCACTGTGCTCCGGTAACAGTTAGGTTAGGATGCCTCCCGTTCCATAAACACTGCACTGTGCTCTGGTAACAGTTAGGTTAGGATGCCTCCCGTTCCATAAACACTGCACTGTGCTCTGGTAACAGTTAGGTTAGGATGCCTCCCGTTCCATAAACACTGCACTGTGCTCTGGTAACAGTTAGGTTAGGATGCCTCCCGTTCCATAAACACTGCACTGTGCTCTGGTAACAGTTAGGTTAGGATGCCTCCCGTTCCATAAACACTGCACTGTGCTCTGGTAACAGTTAGGTTAGGATGCCTCCCGTTCCATAAACACTGCACTGTGCTCTGGTAACAGTTAGGTTAGGATGCCTCCCGTTCCATAAACACTGCACTGTGCTCTGGTCACAGTTAGGTTAGGATGCCTCCCGTTCCATAAACACTGCACTGTGCTCCGGTAACAGTTAGGTTAGGATGCCTCCCGTTCCATAAACACTGCACTGTGCTCTGGTAACAGTTAGGTTAGGATGCCTCCCGTTCCATAAACACTGCACTGTGCTCCGGTAACAGTTAGGTTAGGATGCCTCCCGTTCCATAAACACTGCACTGTGCTCCGGTAACAGTTAGGTTAGGATGCCTCCCGTTCCATAAACACTGCACTGTGCTCCGGTAACAACCCGGGGTATTTTTAGACGGCTGTAAATCAATCTCTCCTCACGACTCAGACACTGGCTCTGTTTTCTAGACATGTAGTGGTCAGGAAGGAAGGGCCTAATATTTTAAAGGAAAATGAAACGTCGACTCGCCTCTATTTCCAATCATCTTTCTGATGAAGAGGAAAGACGTATTAAAGTGTTTAATCATCCGTGTTTTGAATTGTTATGTTGATTATAACTTAATCAAGTTAACCTCAAACAAATCATACAACCAGTGTCATATTCAAACGGAAAAACAAAAATGAGCGTTTTTTATTTTATTTTAAAAATTGGTTATTTTGTTTGGTGACTTGAAAATGACCGAAGCAATAGCGACATGTTGAAAAGAGGAAGAGTAACCAGCGATGGAGCCTTTCTTACCCTCCTCTTCCTCCTCTTCCTCCTCTTCCTCCTCTTCCTCCTCTGTCTCAGCTGGTGAATGAATCTGAATCAATTCATACCAACAAGCCATATTAAAGCCTGTGTTCTTCTGCTCCTCAGGTCTTAGACAAAGAGCTCCCAGTAGTGGAGCCTTGGTTCCTCCGTGTCCCTGAGGCAGCAGACGGAGCCGTGGGGTCTGGTCTCAGGGTGACCTGGCTGGGCCACGCATCAGTCCTGGTAGAGATGGACGGCCTGGTCATCCTCACTGACCCCATCTTCAGCCAGAGGGCATCTCCCTTCCAGTTCATGGGGCCCAAGAGGTACCGGGGTCCCCCTTGTACGGTTGATCAACTCCCCCGGATCGACGCAGTCGTCATCAGCCACTCCCACTACGACCATCTGGACGCGGGCACCGTGACCCAGTTGAACGAGCGGTTCGGTGCGGATCTCCGATGGTTTGTGCCGTTGGGACTCATGGACTGGATGCAGAAGAGCGGGTGTGAGAATGTGATCGAGTTAGACTGGTGGGAGGAGAACTGTGTGCCAGGTCACGATGAAGTCACGTTTGTGTGTACGCCGGCACAGCACTGGTGCAAGCGCACCCCCACGGACGATAACCAGGTGCTGTGGGGCAGCTGGTCTGTCCTGGGGCCCTGCAACCGCTTCTTCTTCGCTGGAGACACCGGCTACTGCTCCTCCTTCCAGGAGATAGGGAGGCGATTTGGTCCGTTTGACCTGGCTGCCATACCCATCGGAGCGTACCTGCCCAGGTATGAAACTAGTGTAGAGCTGTCCTGCCCAGGTATGAAACTAGTGTAGATCTGTCCTGCCCAGGTATGAAACTAGTGTACACCTGCCCTGCACAGCTGTGATTGCTTAAGTACAAGGGTGCCCATACCTCCCCCTGGAGAGCCACTGGGAGTGCAGGTTTTGGTTCCAACCCTGCTCTAACACCTGATTTATAAAATTAGCTGTTCATCAGGATCTTGATGAACTGAATCAGGTTCAGGACAGGGTTGGAGTAAAAGCCTGCACACCCAGTACTATTCTAGAAGGAGGGTTGGATCATGGACTGTAGTAGTAGATTCCCCTCAACTGTATATTCACTTAGAATTGATCAAATTCAACTGTATATTCACTTAGAATTTATTCAAGTCAACTGTATATTCACTTAGAATTTATTCAAGTCAACTGAAGTTTGTTAAGCCTTCATTATGCCAAACCCAGAAAACACAAGTTTGTCCTCCCTCAGAGATGTAATGCGTGGACAGCATGTGGACCCGGAGGAGGCTGTGGAGATCCATAAAGACATCCAGGCCAGACACTCCCTGGCTATTCACTGGGGAACCTTCGCTTTAGCTTACGAGGTGAGCATTAACAGTTCTGATCGACTGGATCTCTCTTTATAAGGCCGACTGTATGTACCTGCTGTAAAAAGGGGTTTTGGTGTCAATTATCAGTTGTTAGCATCACTCCAAGTGTTTTTTTAAATTTTTGCCTTAATACTAAGTCATGTCACATCAGAGATGTATGGCCTATCCAATGGGATTCTCTGAATCTAATGATCAGGAAGGAGACATTTTGCTCTGCCTCCCAGCTGAAACTGGAGAGCAAAGGTCAGGACAACTAGGTGTAAGTCTTCCCTTGTAAACCTGAGGTTCGGACCATGGTAATAAATCAGCCCTGTCACAACACCGCGGATCTGACCTCTGCATTTTCAGACTAGACTCAGTTCAGAGAAACACATATTTTCCATTGTGTCCTTTTGTGTGATGAGAACAAACATGCCGTCAGACACCCCTTCAACCGTTCAGCCTAAAGACAAAGGTGGGATTGTTCAGGGTCCCACAATAGATGTGAAAACTCATATTAGGTTGCGTGCTGCTGCGTTCAGTTGAAATCGGCACGTGTTGGGAAACGCAGAGCAATCTGTTTGAATTAGAAGAACCGTTGATTATCTGTGACATCGTTCAACTTTCCCCTGATGCTTTGGCCTCCGCCGATGGCTTTGTTGCTAGAACCGTTTAAGACCGTTCTCTTAAATCCGTGCAGAAAGCAACACACAGGGACATACGAGTTGACTTGGTTATGGAGTCCAAGTAGAGTCTTTGATTACTTTATTTAGTTCGTACACCCTCCCCTCTGTGATGTTGAAACACGTAGTTCGGTTCCCGGCAGCAGTCGTCCTGTTGGCTTTGAAAGATAACCTTTTGTCTGTCTGACGTTTCTGCTTAGGGAAGCAGCTCAAAAAGCCTCTCTGACGTGTACTGTCCACTCCTAAACCCCGGAGTCTCTCGCTATCAAGCAAGTGAAATACACTACCGGTCAAATGTTTTAGAACACCTCCTCATTCAAGGGTTTTTCTTTATTTTTACTATTTTCTACATTTGTAGAATAATAGTGAGGACATCAAAACTATGAAATAACACATATGGAATCATGTTGTAACCAAAAAAGTGTTAAACAAATCAAAATATATTTCAGATTTGAGATTCTTTAAAGTAGCCACCCTTTGCCTTGTTGACAGCTATGCACACTCTTGGCATTCTCTCAACCAGCTTCACCGGGAATGCTTTTCCAACAGTCTTGAAGGAGTTCACACATATGCTGAGCACTTGTTGGCTGCTTTTCCTTCACTCTGCGGTCCGACTCATCCCAAACCATCTCAGTTTGGTTGAGGTCGGGGGATTGTGGAGGCCAGGTCATCTGATGCAGCACTCCATCACTCTCCTTCTTGGTTAAATAGCCCTTACACAGCCTGGAGGTGTGTTGGGTCATTGTCCTGTTGAAAAACAAATGATAGTCCCACAAAGCCCAAACCAGATGGGATGGCGTATCGCTGCAGAATGCTGTGGTAGACATCCTGGTTAAGACACGGCGGTTGGAACCAAAAATCTCCAATTTGGACTCCAGACCAAAGGACAAATTTCCACAGGTCTAATGTCCATTGCTCGTTCTTCTTATTGGTGTCCTTTAGTTGTGGTTTATTTGCAGCAATTCAACCATGAAGGCCTGATTCACACAATCTCTTCTTAACAGTTGATGTTGAGATGTGTCTGTTACTTGAACTCTGTGACGCATTTATTTCGGCTGCAATTTCTGAGGCTGGTAACTCTAGTGAACTTATCCTCTGCAGCAGAGGTAACTCTGGGTCTTCCTTTCCTGTGACGGTCCTCATGAGAGCCAGTTTCATCATAGCGCTTGATGGTTTTTGCGTATGCACTTGAAGAAACTTGAAAAGTTCTTGAAATGTTCCATATTGACTGACCTTCATGTCTTAAAGTAATGATGGACTGTTGTTTCTCTTTGCTTATTTGAGCTGTTTTTGCCATAATATAGACTTGGTCTTTTACCAAATAGGACTATCTTCTGTGTACCCCCCCCCCCCCCCCCCCCTACCTTGTCACAACACAACTGATTGGCTCAAATGCATTAAAAAGGAAATAAATTCCACAAATGAACTTTTAAGAAGGCACACCTGTTAATTGAAATGCATTCCAGGTGACTACCTCATGAAGCTGGTTGAGAGAATGCTAAGATTGTGCAAAGCTGTCATCAAGGCAAAGGGTGGCTATTTGAAGAATCTCAAATATAAATGTTTTATTTAACACTTTTTTTTTTTGGTTACTAAATGATTCCATATGTGTTATTACATAGTTTTGATGTCTTAACTATTATTCTACAATGTAGAAAATAGTAAAAATAAAGAAAAACCCTTGACTGAGTAGCTGTTCTAAAACAGTTGACCGGTAGTGTAGATAATAGATGTCTGTCTCTCTCTCTCTCTCTCTCTCTCTCTCTCAGTATTACTTAGAGCCTCCAGTGAGACTCAGGGAGGCCATGGAGAAGAATGGGTTGAATGTGGAGCACTTCTTTGTCCTGAACCATGGAGAATCCAGAGTGCTGAACGCAGACCAGGAAGTCTTTGAATGATTGGATCAAAATGGTGCCTAAGCCCCTCCCACAATCTGGAGAAGACTAAACAGCACTGTGGCTTAAAGCATACAGCTGAATCGATGGATAAGCTCTCGTCGTCAACAGTCTAGTTGATGGTGTACTAGAGAGTTAGAATGATGGCGACTATCAAATGAACACCCTGTCCATTTATCCAATAATTGTTTTTCTATGCCAAATGTCTGACGCCAGAACTGTCAAGAAGAAACATTTCTGAAAATGTTTTGCTGATGATGTGTTATCGTATAGCTGTAGTGTTTTCAGTGTTGTCAAAGTGATGAATGTGTGTGTTTTACACACTGGACACACTACACGTCATTCTGCTCCAACTTGCACATTGTTTCTGTGCACACAACTACAATTTGTATGGGCTTCATAGTGCAGCGCATTCACCAATCACATTCTGTCCAGTTATGTAACCAAATCTTCTGGAGTCATGGATATGCTGAACAGTTCATGTGTACTATACGCTGTGTAATATACTGTATGTACTTGGACGTTGCAATAATGTTTTAGTAGGTCTGGAAACACGCTGTTGTATGTGGGGGTTTTCACCCTCCTCCGGTGTTACAGCTGTCATTAAAACTGCTCTCTGATGGACACAGACTTGTCTTGTGAGAGGGGGGACACTGTTAGGTCATTAGGTAGGGCCAGAGTCATTCCTCAACTTCAATACTTAGGTAGGGCCAGGGTCATTCCTCAACTTCAATACTTAGGTAGGGCCAGAGTCATTCCTCAACTTCAATACTTAGGTAGGGCCAGGGTCATTCCTCAACTTCAATACTTAGGTAGGGCCAGGGTCATTCCTCAACTTCAATACTTAGGTAGGGCCAGAGTCATTCCTCAACTTCAATACTTAGGTAGGGCCAGGGTCATTCCTCAACTTCAATACTTAGGTAGGGCCAGGGTCATTCCTCAACTTCAATACTTAGGTAGGGCCAGGGTCATTCCTCAACTTCAATACTTAGGTAGGGCCAGGGTCATTCCTCAACTTCAATACTTAGGTAGGGCCAGAGTCATTCCTCAACTTCAATACTTAGGTAGGGCCAGAGTCATTCCTCAACTTCAATACTTAGTCATTCCAGAGTCATTCCTCAACTTCAATACTTAGGTAGGGCCAGAGTCATTCCTCAACTTCAATACTTAGGTAGGGCCAGAGTCATTCCTCAACTTCAATACTTAGGTAGGGCCAGGGTCATTCCTCAACTTCAATACTTAGGTAGGGCCAGAGTCATTCCTCAACTTCAATACTTAGGTAGGGCCAGGGTCATTCCTCAACTTCAATACTTAGGTAGGACCAGGGTCATTCCTCAACTTCAATACTTAGGTAGGGCCAGAGTCATTCCTCAACTTCAATACTTAGGTAGGGCCAGAGTCATTCCTCAACTTCAATACTTAGGTAGGGCCAGAGTCATTCCTCAACTTCAATACTTAGGTAGGGCCAGAGTCATTCCTCAACTTCAATACTTAGGTAGGGCCAGGGTCATTCCTCAACTTCAATACTTAGGTAGGGCCAGAGTCATTCCTCAACTTCAATACTTAGGTAGGGCCAGAGTCATTCCTCAACTTCAATACTTAGGTAGGGCCAGGGTCATTCCTCAACTTCAATACTTAGGTAGGGCCAGGGTCATTCCTCAACTTCAATACTTAGGTAGGGCCAGGGTCATTCCTCAACTTCAATACTTAGGTAGGGCCAGAGTCATTCCTCAACTTCAATACTTAGGTAGGGCCAGAGTCATTCCTCAACTTCAATACTTAGTCATTCCAGAGTCATTCCTCAACTTCAATACTTAGGTAGGGCCAGGGTCATTCCTCAACTTCAATACTTAGGTAGGGCCAGAGTCATTCCTCAACTTCAATACTTAGGTAGGGCCAGAGTCCTTCCTCAACTTCAATACTTAGGTAGGGCCAGAGTCATTCCTCAACTTCAATACTTAGGTAGGGCCAGGGTCATTCCTCAACTTCAATACTTAGGTAGGGCCAGGGTCATTCCTCAACTTCAATACTTAGGTAGGGCCAGAGTCATTCCTCAACTTCAATACTTAGGTAGGGCCAGAGTCATTCCTCAACTTCAATACTTAGGTAGGGCCAGAGTCATTCCTCAACTTCAATACTTAGGTAGGGCCAGGGTCATTCCTCAACTTCAATACTTAGGTAGGGCCAGGGTCATTCCTCAACTTCAATACTTAGGTAGGGCCAGAGTCATTCCTCAACTTCAATACTTAGGTAGGGCCAGGGTCATTCCTCAACTTCAATACTTAGGTAGGGCCAGAGTCATTCCTCAACTTCAATACTTAGTCATTCCAGAGTCATTCCTCAACTTCAATACTTAGGTAGGGCCAGAGTCATTCCTCAACTTCAATACTTAGGTAGGGCCAGGGTCATTCCTCAACTTCAATACTTAGGTAGGACCAGAGTCATTCCTCAACTTCAATACCTAGGTAGGGCCAGAGTCATTCCTCAACTTCAATACTTAGGTAGGGCCAGGGTCATTCCTCAACTTCAATACTTAGGTAGGGCCAGGGTCATTCCTCAACTTCAATACTTAGGTAGGGCCAGAGTCATTCCTCAACTTCAATACTTAGGTAGGGCCAGGGTCATTCCTCAACTTCAATACTTAGGTAGGGCCAGGGTCATTCCTCAACTTCAATACTTAGGTAGGGCCAGAGTCATTCCTCAACTTCAATACTTAGGTAGGGCCAGGGTCATTCCTCAACTTCAATACTTAGGTAGGGCCAGAGTCATTCCTCAACTTTAATACTTAGGTAGGGCCAGGGTCATTCCTCAACTTCAATACTTAGGTAGGGCCAGAGTCATTCCTCAACTTCAATACTTAGTCATTCCAGAGTCATTCCTCAACTTCAATACTTAGGTAGGGCCAGAGTCATTCCTCAACTTCAATACTTAGGTAGGGCCAGGGTCATTCCTCAACTTCAATACTTAGGTAGGACCAGAGTCATTCCTCAACTTCAATACCTAGGTAGGACCAGAGTCATTCCTCAACTTCAATACTTAGGTAGGGCCAGGGTCATTCCTCAACTTCAATACTTAGGTAGGGCCAGGGTCATTCCTCAACTTCAATACTTAGGTAGGGCCAGAGTCATTCCTCAACTTCAATACTTAGGTAGGGCCAGGGTCATTCCTCAACTTCAATACTTAGGTAGGGCCAGAGTCATTCCTCAACTTCAATACTTAGGTAGGGCCAGGGTCATTCCTCAACTTCAATACTTAGGTAGGGCCAGGGTCATTCCTCAACTTCAATACTTAGGTAGGGCCAGAGTCATTCCACAACTTCAATACTTAGGTAGGGCCAGAGTCATTCCTCAACTTCAATACTTAGGTAGGGCCAGGGTCATTCCTCAACTTCAATACTTAGGTAGGGCCAGGGTCATTCCTCAACTTCAATACTTAGGTAGGGCCAGGGTCATTCCTCAACTTCAATACTTAGGTAGGGCCAGGGTCATTCCTCAACTTCAATACTTAGGTAGGGCCAGGGTCATTCCTCAACTTCAATACTTAGGTAGGGCCAGGGTCATTCCTCAACTTCAATACTTAGGTAGGGCCAGGGTCATTCCTCAACTTCAATACTTAGGTAGGGCCAGGGTCATTCCTCAACTTCAATACTTAGGTAGGGCCAGGGTCATTCCTCAACTTCAATACTTAGGTAGGGCCAGGGTCATTCCTCAACTTCAATACTTAGGTAGGGCCAGGGTCATTCCTCAACTTCAATACTTAGGTAGGGCCAGGGTCATTCCTCAACTTCAATACTTAGGTAGGGCCAGGGTCATTCCTCAACTTCAATACTTAGGTAGGGCCAGGGTCATTCCTCAACTTCAATACTTAGGTAGGGCCAGGGTCATTCCTCAACTTCAATACTTAGGTAGGGCCAGGGTCATTCCTCAACTTCAATACTTAGGTAGGGCCAGGGTCATTCCTCAACTTCAATACTTAGGTAGGGCCAGGGTCATTCCTCAACTTCAATACTTAGGTAGGGCCAGGGTCATTCCTCAACTTCAATACTTAGGTAGGGCCAGGGTCATTCCTCAACTTCAATACTTAGGTAGGGCCAGGGTCATTCCTCAACTTCAATACTTAGGTAGGGCCAGGGTCATTCCTCAACTTCAATACTTAGGTAGGGCCAGGGTCATTCCTCAACTTCAATACTTAGGTAGGGCCAGGGTCATTCCTCAACTTCAATACTTAGGTAGGGCCAGGGTCATTCCTCAACTTCAATACTTAGGTAGGGCCAGGGTCATTCCTCAACTTCAATACTTAGGTAGGGCCAGGGTCATTCCTCAACTTCAATACTTAGGTAGGGCCAGGGTCATTCCTCAACTTCAATACTTAGGTAGGGCCAGGGTCATTCCTCAACTTCAATACTTGGTTCTGCAATACTGACCACTTCAGATTGGAGTTATATGTTTTTATTTAACGTTAAAGGACTGGATTCAATCCATATCGCGTGAGATCTGTGTTGTAGCTTCATTTAAAAGGGGAGTTTACGATTTGAGGTGACATATGCAGCGTTTAACCATGAATGCAGTCTCCCGAGAACACGGGAACAGTGCCTTTTAATTCTCTATTGCGCCGGATCTTCCCAGATGGGTTGACAAACCTTGTCCACCATAAGTAGTGAACTCACAACCTGTCTTTTGTACAACTCTCAACGTCAAACATACAAAGAGGTGTGTTTTGACGTGTGAATAGCCTGTGGCTCAAGGATCTCACCCCTGACTCAAGGATCTCACCCCTGGCTCAAGGATCTCACCCCTGACTCAATGATCTCACCCCTGACTCAAGGATCTGACTCACAGGGTTGTTGGTTCAAACCAAGACAGAGCCCATGAGTGTGGTTGGGCTGATAGTTGAAAGACAGAGCCCATGAGTGTGGTTGGGCTGATAGTTGAAAGACAGAGCCCATGAGTGTGGTTGGGCTGATAGGTGAAAGACAGAGCCCATGAGTGTGGTTGGGCTGATAGTTGAAAGACAGAGCCCATGAGTGTGGTTGGGCTGATAGGTGAAAGACAGAGCCCATGAGTGTGGTTGGGCTGATAGGTGAAAGACAGAGCCCATGAGTGTGGTTGGGCTGATAGTTGAAAGACAGAGCTCATGGGAGTGAATACTTGGGGTCCCTCCTGTGAAAAGCAGTGGTTATAGAGAATATCCTGCCAAAAGTGAAGGTCCTTTATTTAAAAACAGTCAAGTTTTTTTCAATGAACACATCAGGTTACAGTTCAGGAACACAAGGATTGAACCAGCCCCTTCCAGCCAACACACCACTGGCCTCTGATCATGTTGGCGTGGTAACCACTCCTAGTGGCCTTGACTCTTTCTGCAGCAGAGCTCATGGTCCCAACACATCCTGATCCAGAGCTGTGACTGGGGTTTGAACCTGCAACCCTGAACATATGGGGTGAGACCTTTACACCAGAGCCACAGACTCCTTCACACTCAGACCGCTTCACACTCAGACCCCTCCACACTCAGACCTCTTCACACTCAGACCTCTTCACACTCAGACCTCTTCACACTCAGACCTCTTCACACTCAGACCTCTTCACACTCAGACCTCTCCACACTCAGACCTCTTCACACTCAGACTCCTTCACACTCAGACATCTTCACACTCAGACATCTTCACACTCAGACTCCTTCACACTCAGACATCTTCACACTCAGACCTCTTCACTCTCAGACCTCTTCACATTCAGACCTCTTCACATTCAGACCTCTTCACACTCAGACCTCTTCACACTCAGACCTCTTCACACTCAGACCTCTTCACACTCAGACCTCTTCACACTCAGACCCCTTCACACTCAGACCCCTTCACACTCAGACCCCTCCACACTCAGACCCCTCCACACTCAGACCCCTCCACACTCAGACCTCTTCACATTCAGACCTCTCCACACTCAGACCTCTTCATACTCAGACATTGAGAGATGCAAAAGTACAAGATCTAAGATTTAAACTTTCAACCTCTGGGTTTCAAGACAATGGTTTAACCCCAGAGCCACAGAGTCCACAGTGCTTGCATGGCCCCAAGCTGGAGCTGTGGATTAATACTGTACCTCAAGGAAAATGTTTGTGTTCAAGGCTTATATAAACATCTTTTAACGGATTATACAATGTGTGGCCAGTTTTGGAGCCTGTAACTGTTGCACCCAGTGGCCGAGGGCTTTCTGTCTTCCTAACACAACAGTCACTACATGTACATCTGTGTGTTGCCTGGCAGCAGGTCAGTCATTCCCAGTGCCTCTTCAGACCGTGTCATCGGCAGAGCAGGAATAACAGGTGAGCTTATCTACATGATATGTCGTCATCCTATCCTGGAAATTCCAGAATGGAACAGGAACATTGGAACAGGGACACAGTGTTCTAAATTCTCCCACTGACAACAGAAAGATCATCGTAACCACAGGTGGAATACAGTTTTTGGGGAAACCGTTAAAAAAATAGGCGGTTTAAAATGTTGGCTATACTTATGCAAAGTATTGGATTTACGCTTCTGCTTTGTGGTGCCTCCCAAACCTCTAGAACAGATAGAGAATCCATAAAGAAGCTGTAGGAAATGCAATTTATTAGCAATTTTTTAATAACATAATTCCTCAGATAAAAATGCAATGTTACAGGAATATACATCAGATTAATTTAAAACTTGCTTTCAAGGACCGTACAGTCTAAATATATTTTTCATGTTTTATTTACTGGTAGCGTGCGTTATAAGCAAGACAGACTCTGTCACCAAAGACAGACTGACATTAACAGATACAAACTGTACATCACTTATATACAAATCAACTTTTTATTTAGTTTTTTTCAGTTATTTTGAAAATAGAAGTAGAAAAAGTGATTGAATATTCAGATTTGTATTTATTGTCTTTAAAAATTGGTTTAAATGAAAGAATGAAACGAGAAATGAAAAATAAAGTAATAGAAGTGTTTTTCTTTATAGAAAATAAAAAGTAAGAATAGAGGGAATGGACGGAAATGTCTGTTGGTGAGACCATGCAGACTTGTCATTCAAAGGAGAAAAGGGGGTTAGGATTTGGGCAAGTTCACTCAACAACTCCCCAAAAACTAGTCGAACCCCTGACGTGAAGTGAGTGACTGTCTCTGAGCATGAGGAAATTGATACAAAACAAGATGGCTGCCTCCAAAGCTACCATAATGCACAATACACATTCTAGTTCATTTTAATGACCATAAATAGTGCTGTTCTTCTTAAAATACTACATTTAACAGTAGTGCCACTACTAATATCACAAAAAATTACTTTTGTTGTTTTTTGTGAATGGTTCTTTCACATATAAACGCAATCAGGACAGACGACTTTGCCAAAAAAGTGGTCTATCCTTCCACCAGTCAGTCTTCTGATTCTGTGCATGATTGACTAAATCATGATTTAGGGTATTACTGAAGTATTTAAATGTATTACAGACTTGTTTAAACCTGATGGGTACAACGTTCTACTACTGCCTTACCAAACTGAGACGCGGCCCAACAAAACAACGTCTTTAACGCAACATGAACCAACCCCCAACTATTTATGCCTTTGATAGTCACACAAACCCCTCTTCATCACCAATAGTCAACTACTCATCCTCGGTGTTCTGTTATCCATACTAGGTAAACAATCATCTCTCTGCCACGTGGCTTTAGGAAGGTCAAATCAAACCAGAAAAACAACTTATGTTGGAAAAGACGAACAAACAGTCAAACCTCAATAAAGTGATCATATAATATGTTTGTCTGAATAGTTCATATCAAAATACTGTGTTTGCTCCATGTGGAATCTGGAACCGTCCTGTTGAACGCTACAGTATAACGGTGCAATATCTATCTTAACCGACCTGGAAGGAACAGAGGGAGAGAAACATTCATGATTCAACTAACTGACACTTACTGGCCAGTAAGGCCTCTTGAAAACGAGTCATAGTCTGCTTCTCAAATGGAACCCTATTCCCTACACAGGGCACTACTTTAGACCAGTGGCCTTCAGTGGTCAAAAGTAGTGCACTATAAAGGGAATGGGTGCTATTTCAGACAGTCATATTCATGCTATCTTTTAAATCGAGACATTAACTTCTTTCCTCTCAACGCCTCTGTGTATATTCTTAGAAAAAATGGTTCCATAAGGGGGTGATTCGGCTGTCCCCGTAGGAGAACTCTTTTTGGTTCCAGACAGAACCCTTTTTTTAGTTCCATTTAGAACCCTCCATAGAAAGGGTTCTACATGGAACCCAAAAGGGTTCTACCTGCAACCCAAAAGGGTTCTCCTATGGAGACAGCCGAATCTCCCTTTAAGGTACTAGATAGTGCCTTTTGTTCTGTAAGAGCAGTCATTGTCAAACTAGATAGTGGTTTATGTGCAAAATAGTGATCTCCTCTAGAAATGTCTCCAACACGTCTGCATAATATTGATGATTATAATAATGAGTATTAATATACTAACAGTCTTTTAAGAAGAGGACTTTAAAAGAAAGGTGCTCCTGATTTTGCTACTCTTGGGAGGTGTTTGTTGACGTCAAACTTATGTACGGTGGTTCTGGGTTAGTTAAGTCGTGTCTATCAAGGTTCATACGGAAGTTATAACCTGTGCAGCGCAACGTGGATGCTGTCAGTCAAAGTGGAGGTCAAGAGTCAAAGGTGAAAGGTCAAAACAGCATGCTTCCATTCTACTACTAGAGCATGCCCTTTGACCTGTCCCGGTCTTCTACCCATGCAACATGAATGGATGGATGCTCAAGCAGCAAATGACACACACTCAACATGTTTCTGATAAAGGCTTGGCTGGCTAGCATGATGTGGGATTGGGGAAACATTACATCTTTAAATAGTGGCGAAGCATTTAGTTAAAACGTAAATCCTCAACAAGACAATTTCCTCTCTGATAACCACGCCCATACATTGTGAGTAGTCTCAGCAGTATGAGGTCTCTCTATACTGTAGCTACCTGTAGCATCTGAAAGGTTTCAATTCAGCCTACAACTCGTTACTCCAGTTAACATTCCTAAAAAATATGCTATCCACAATATAAGGAATTACTATAGATATATGTTTCATTCAGGATATATAAAATAGTGTTTTTAATTCATAAACAGTTTTGTGTTTTCTTCCCCCATTACATAATGTATAATGGTTGTACAACAAAACTGAAAAAGGGATATTCTTTCATTTCAAAAAAAGGAAAGGGATGAGAGATGTTTAATTAGTAAACGCTAACTAGATCTTGACTTTACCTAGAAAAGGAAAATAAAGTCTATATTTAAAATAGTTCTTAAAATATTTGTGTCTCGATCAAAATGATCAACAACAATTCATTTACAAGAAAATATAAGATCCATCTGTAATACTGTGTTACAGAGTCACGTCTCAATAAAGGAATCTGTAATACTGTGTTACAGAGCCACGTCTCAATAAAGGAATCTGTAATACTGTGGTACAGAGTCACGTCTCAATAAAGGAATCTGTAATACTGTGGTACAGAGTCACGTCTCAATAAAGGAATCTGTAATACTGTGGTACAGAGTCACGTCTCAATAAAGGAATCTGTAATACTGTGTTACAGAGCCACGTCTCAATAAAGGAATCTGTAATACTGTGGTACAGAGTCACGTCTCAATAAAGGAATCTGTAATACTGTGGTACAGAGTCACGTCTCAATAAAGGAATCTGTAATACTGTGGTACAGAGTCACGTCTCAATAAAGGAATCTGTAATACTGTGGTACAGTGTCACGTCTTAATAAAGGAATTTGTAATACTGTGTTACAGAGTCACGTCTCAATAAAGGAATCTGTAATACTGTGGTACAGAGTCACGTCTTAATAAAGGAATCTGTAAAATATCAATGTCTTTGGCCAGTGTCACCCAGAACCTTTTCCCCCAGCTAGCAATCATGTAGTGGCCCACATCCGGCACAGTCAGCAGTCCACCGCTGGTAAACCACTTGTCAGTGTCCGATCACGTTCTTCAGAAAGTCCTTAACACTTTTCCTTCAGATAAAGTGACTGACTGATTCAAAAGGTTCTCTAAAAGAGAACAAAATGAGCTCCACATTTATGATCTTTCAACATCACTGAGGGAAACAGGGAAAATATTTTTGGCAAATTAGATTTTTTGGGGGGGTGAAATGTCTATGAATGACATTGTATTGTATGTATAGTTATTTGTTAATAAAAGACTATTTAACTCGTCAAGGAGAGGTGGTCTTTCCAGTGCTACAAATTTCACCTCGTCCACCTTGATAATTCATTGATAATTAGAAGCGTCAACTTTCATATAATCACCTATGTTTCTACGAGTAGCAGTAGCTTTTCTGTCAACAACTTACCCAGCATGCTACAGCCACCAACGCTACAGAGACAACAGCGAAGACATCTCAGCCGGGCCTGACAAGACATCCATGGCTTTCAACAATTGCACTCGTCATCCGAGACGAGGTACCTGATGCCACACAAACACTGCAGCACAATAGTTTAGCACACAGCACCCTGAATGAATACGGGGGAATTCACAGGACACAACCCAAAAAGAGGAGGGTGTAGCTAAATGTTTAGAGGGGGGTCTAAACAAAACACACTCGATGACAGCAGTGACTGAAGCAGGGGTGCAAATACAGCAACACAAAGGCTTTGGAAGAGATATACTGCAGGTAGATTATGTACATGGGCCTAACCTCAGTCCTTTATATGGAAATTATTACATATACTTATGTCCTAAATGGCTCCATATTCCCTATATACACTCCCTGTAGTACACTACATTTTACCAGAGTCCTATTCCCTATATAGTGCACTACATTTGACCAGAGTCCTATTCCCTACATAGTACACTACATTTGACCAGAGTCCTATTCCCTATATAGTGCACTACATTTTACCAGAGTCCTATTCCCTATATAGTGCACTACATTTTACCAGAGTCCTATTCCCTATATAGTACACTACATTTGACCAGAGTCCTATTCCCTATATAGTACACTACATTTTACCAGAGTCCTATTCCCTATATAGTACACTACATTTTACCAGAGTCCTATTCCCTATATAGTGCACTACATTTTACCAGAGTCCTATTCCCTACATAGTACACTACATTTGACCAGAGTCCTATTCCCTATATAGTACACTACATTTGACCAGAGTCCTATTCCCTATATAGTACACTACATTTGACCAGAGTCCTATTCCCTATATAGTACACTACATTTTACCAGAGTCCTATTCCCTATATAGTGCACTACATTTGACCAGGGCCTATAGCCTAAGCCTCCTTCAGAAAGCCCTTTTAATGCTAAAATACAATCCATCGTCTCACCGTTGTCCCTTTATCAATAAAAGTCCCAGTAAAATGATATGACGTTGTTGTTGGAGTAAACGTACCACAACCTTCGTTCAATCAAAATACAACACAAGGGGTCAAAGTTGACTACGGAGGACGTGTCGTTCAACAACCATGTAATGTAGTTCTGTTGCAACACCACCTCTGGACATTTCACGCAATACATTCTCCTTCCTTTATACCCCGACATTCAGAGGAGTGATATATTGTATTTATAAACGAACCTATGATAATATATAGTTTATAAAAAAATATATACAATCGTGAACCAGTGAAATGATATGTGTCATTCCATCATGGCCAGTGCTATGCCTTTTGGACAAGTCCATGCACATTATACAACAATACTTTGATGTTTCCTCCTGTTCATAAACTCTCTCCAAAAAACGATGTATACCTTCAATAAATATATAATCCTTATTCGTCAGATGGATTGTCAATGTGATAACATTTTAATTTGTCTACTGGGTCTATCTTGTGGGGAGTACGCTCTCAAAGAGACCACATCTAAAACTATTTCACATCATGCCTGTAAAAAACAATAACGCAATGATAATGTCAGACAGGCAACAGGTCTTCTATTCAACAACTCTTTTCCCCCCTGTCTCTTATAGCAACTATTTACACTCACCATCAAAATAAGGGATGAACACAGTCACCTTGTCCCCCCCCCCCCCTAAAAAGTCCTCTGAAATGAGGTTGGGGTCAGAGTTCAGGGGATAGAGGATAGTTCCTATTTGGTATAGGCGGGCGTCAAAACCTTCCTTTCATCACACAGTCAGCCTCATCTGTGACGTGAAACGGTTGCTCAGTCATCAACAGAATAAGACATGAAGAAAGAGTGCTGTGTCCTGCTTCAGATAAAGTACAGACCACTTTTCACCACTTGGATAAACACAAGATATGCAAAAAATCAGTTTTAAACAAAGCATGTCCTCTCCTATGGGTCCGTCCAACACAGTAGCTGCAATATGTATCGACCCTAAGTTGATATTTACAAAACAAATATATTGGAAAATAGCAACCCTTTTCTTTGTAGTTATAATACTGAACTTTGCCTGTTAACAAAATCAACATATTTCAAAACTTGGCACACTGAAATGCTGAACTGAAATCTCATGCAATAATGTACATCTCGTCGTTTTTCAATTCATGAACGTTTATGACAACTAATAAAAAGAGAAAATAGATGGAAATCAAGAATTAAACACATCTTATTATATACTGAAATTAACCTGATTTCAAGTATAACAGGTTTCTTCCTCAATTTAAAATAACGCTGTAACCCAAAAAACAAAACAAAACATAAATATATTATATCTATAATACAATTTGTTCTCTTTATCACTTCTTTTGTACAACTGTATTTAAAAAAAATGTTTTATAATTAACCATATGGATCTTCTTGTTTAAGTTAGTGCATTGTTTTTGCATATCTTGTGGACAGCAAGCCCACTCACTCGTTACTATACCAACATAACTCTGTTAGCGTCCAACAAACAACATAGACATCATGACTGATGTACCAACTCCTCACAGGGATTCAGCCTCTGGCATTCTCTCACAAACTCACAGCCACGAACAATGGGTCTCAGGCCTCCCAATTCAAAAGTACTATGAAGTACTTTTGAAGTACTCTTGAAGTATTCTTGAAGTACTGTATGTATATGAATATATGTATGGCACAGTTTGTTGGGGATGTATAGAAACCAAAATAATCTATGCTGTAGAAATAGGATGGTGGGGGAAGGAGTGGGTGAGTGGAAGTCTCTACTTAAAAGTTCACAAGCTTTGCATTATTTTGGAGTGGGGTGTCATCGTTTCAAGTAAACATTCATCAGGCTATATGGCTATAAGTGTGAGCCTTCAGAGAGGAGCTTAGTTACCCTGCAGCTAGCTATACAACATGGGAACTTTAACAGGCTGGTAAAGTGGTAGGATGGTAACGTGGTAGGATGGTAACGTGGTAGGATGGTAAAGTGGTAGTAGGGTAACATGGTAGGATGGTAATGTGGTAGGATGGTAAAGTGGTAGTAGGGTAACATGGTAGGATGGTAATGTGGTAGGATGGTAAAGTGGTAGGATGGTAACGTGGTAGATTGGTAACGTGGTAGGATGGTAAAGCGGTAGGATGGTAATGTGGTAGAATGGTAACATGGTAGAATGGTAACATGGTAGAATGGTAACATGGTAGGATGGTAACGCGGTAGGATGGTAAAGCGGTGGGATGGTAAAGCAGTAGAATGGTTACGTGGTAGGATGGTAAAGCGGTAGGATGGTAACGTGGTAGAATGGTAACGTGGTAGGATGGTAACGCGGTAGGATGGTAAAGCGGTAGGATGGTAAAGCGGTAGAATGGTTACGTGGTAGGATGGTAAAGTGGTAGGATGGTAGTTTTGGATTACTGTAACTAACAACATCTCTGGGATATATAGGGAATGGGGAAGAAGGTCATCATCATTACAATCTGTCCTGCAACACTGACAGCCCAAAGACCTCAACCTTGATGTTCAGACCCAAGATAAAACAAAAAGGATTTTGGACGGCGGAAAAAGCATTGAAAATATATATTTTATAAATGTTTTAAGCTTCACACGTGTGTGCACTGTACAGACAACGTAGTGACATCCTAGACAGTCCTTACAGTACCACAGAGATTCCTACTGTATCATCAGGATAGATTTATCACACTACAATATCATTGATACGTTGAACACTTTGAACATGATATTTGCATAATTAGGTTGATAATAATACATGTGTCAGTCTGAGTCTTGCGGTCAGTCGCCCCACGAAGCAGAGACATCCAACAGGAGATGTAGAGTCACAATCCCACTGATCAGGTACGTCTCCCTGTGAAGCGTTTACTGGGAAAAGGCTCCTAACGCCAACGTCCTGCTATTACGTGGCATTGCTTCCTCGCGCACCGAATATTATCTTTGTCGCACCGAATAGTATCTTTGTCTCTTAGTCTACGAGTACCGTCTGGCTGCAATCTGTGAGTTAGGGTCATTGTTTCCTTACGCACCGAATATTATCTTTGTCTCTTAGTCTACGAGTACCGTCTGGCTGCAGTCTGTGAGTTAGGGTCATTGTTTCCTTACGCACCGAATATTATCTTTGTCTCTTAGTCTACGAGTACCGTCTGGCTGCAATCTGTGAGTTAGGGTCATTGTTTCCTTACGCACCGAATATTATCTTTGTCTCTTAGTCTACGAGTACCGTCTGGCTGCAGTCTGTGAGTTAGGGTCATTGTTTCCTTACGCACCGAATATTATCTTTGTCTCTTAGTCTACGAGTACCGTCTGGCTGCAGTCTGTGAGTTAGGGTCATTTCTTCCTTACGCACCGAATATTATCTTTGTCTCTTAGTCTACGAGTACCGTCTGGCTGCAATCTGTGAGTTAGGGTCATTTCTTCCTTACGCACCGAATATTATCTTTGTCTCTTAGTCTACGAGTACCGTCTGGCTGCAATCTGTGAGTTAGGGTCATTTCTTCCGTCTGTCGCCGATGACGCAATGGACAGGAGCACAGAGGTTGCATCAGATGCATCTCATTAGGCCTGGCAGGCCCATAGAGTTGGATAGAGGGCACATTTGGCCAGTTTTAACATGGAGATGAGCTCTCTACTACATATCTATGGGAGTGCCTAACAGGCTGATATATAGTAGTCATCATGTCACAGCTCAGGTGTCGAAGGTCACAGAGCCCCTGTCTGATTGGCTTATCCTGTTCTGTTCTCCGAATGGTCTATCACGTCCTGTTCTCTGATTGGTCTAGCCCGTCCTGCCCTCTGATAGGCTCCTTGATGAGCTCTGATCAAAACCTCAGTAGTTCAATATTCAGAACAACAAACAACCGTCAAATAAGTAAAGCAGCGATAGGAGGAAAAACAGTCAGCGTTGGAAGCATGCCTGTCAAATGGTTTTCTGTTCAGGTGGTAGGGTGATAGATCAAAGTGAAACATGACACCATACTTAGTTAATGCTACCTTAATTTAACCGTTTAGGTATAGTGTTGCTTTTAAGAAACAGCCATTTATATCTCACCTCCAAAATACAGCTTTCACCTCAGGGACTAAATAAATAAAGAAATAAATACAATGTGTTTAAAAGATGCATACTGACAGGTACACATTTTACTACGTCCTGCCGCTGCACCCCACACACACACACAGGTTTCAATACTTCTTAACTTCTTAAAATCTCCTAAAACATAAATCAAGCAAAATACACAGTTAGGGCCAGCACCCCGATTTGGGCAAAAATAAGGATAAATAACATCATGAAAAATAACAAATTAAGAAATCAAGTCTGGCCAGTTTTGCACAATACTGTTTGTGTGTGTGTAAAATACATGAAGTGGATCGGGTTCTGATCTGTGTGTTGTGGTGATTATAGCAACTTGGCACCAACACCGAGCCACTGTATTGTCACAGACAAGAAAGGCCATAGCTTACCTCAGCCCTGCCCAGGTTCTTCTCCTCCTTTCCTACACTCATCCCCCAACACATCATACAGCGAGGATAGCGGGATGAACGGACCACTGAGGAGTTTAAAACTATAACCGATAAACGACTACAACCAAAACAATGCAGATTTAATAACTGAACTGAGAGAGAGAGCGAACGGAGGATGGGAGGTTGAGGTAACCATGGCAGCTAGGTGGCGCTGTCCCTGTTTAGGACCAGACGTTAGTCAACACTTCCTGTTTCCTGTTTGGAACAGGAAGTGGCTGCATGTGATGAGGAAGTGACGGCATTATGACAGAGAGGGAGGTGAGCGAGTGGTGGAGGGAGGAAAGAGGGATGGAGGAGAGGAGGAGGGCGTAGGGTGTTGGTGGACGGCACCACAGCTGAGCATGATACAGATAGACACATCCTGGTGGTCAGTGTCGCTCCCTGTCATTGGCTCCTCCTTACAGATAGACACATCCTGGATGTCAGGGTCGCTCCCTGTCATTGGCTCCTCCTTACAGATAGACACATCCTGGATGTCAGTGTCTCTCCCTGTCATTGGCTCCTCCTTACAGATAAACACATCCTGGATCTCAGTGTCGCTCCCTGTCATTGGCTCCTCCTTACAGATAAACACATCCTGGTGGTCAGTGTCTCTCCCTGTCGTTGGCTCCTCCGTACAGTCCAGTGTCTATGTTCAATTGTCAATATAGAAATCCTGGGTGAGGGTCCGTCCCTTAAACACGTCCCCCTTGCTGGCAGTTCCCTCTTCCAAAGGTTCCCTGTGTTGGTCGCCAGCAGAATCCAGCAGTCTTACAGTAGGTGGCCCGGCTCTGAAGGGCAACGCAGCGCGAGGAGAAATAGGAAGAACCTCAACAGCACGACCTCTAACCTCTAACTCCGCTGGGGCAGAGGTTATTTATTATCCCAGAATGCATCTGCCTGGTGGCCACAGCGCCGAAAACGACGCACTTGAAGAACAAAGGGAAGGGAAGACAGAAACAACACATGGAATACAAACATACAGTTCTTCTTCCTCCTCTAGTCTCCTGACTGCTGTCCTTTTCATTTAGGCTTCCCTACTCCTCCTCTAGTCTCCTGACTGCTGTCCTTTTCATTTAGGCTTCCCTACTCCTCCTCTAGTCTCCTGACTGCTGTCCTTTTCATTTATGCTTCCCTACTCCTCCTCTATTCTCCTGACTTCTGTCCTTTTCATTTAGGCTTCCCTACTCCTCCTCTATTCTCCTGACTGCTGTCCTTTTCATTTAGGCTTCCCTACTCCTCCTCTATTCTCCTGACTTCTGTCCTTTTCATTTAGGCTTCCCTACTCCTCCTCTATTCTCCTGACTGCTGTCCTTCTCATTTAGGCTTCCCTACTCCTCCTCTA